>NC_136992.1:30923032-30955532 GCF_032717465.1 Coenobita brevimanus | reverse complement strand
ACCAGAAGAGTGCACTTGGAAGGGTAGAGTTGGAAGGGTAGAGGGGAAGGGGGAGACCGACGATGAGATGGAGGGAAAGAGTAGAAACATATGACTGGGATACTTGAGCTAAATGGTAGAGGACAGTACATCATGAAGGCGATTTGCTTGTGGTCACCCCTTACGGGATTAAGGCGTCTGGCTATAGATAAACAGATATAGATAGAAAGGTAGGTGATGATGATAATATGATGATGATGATGATGATGAGGAGGAGGAGGAGGAGGAGGAGAATGGTAATGATAATGAGAATGACGGTGTAAATAATGATGATGATGATAATATGATGATGATGATGATGATGATGATGAGGAGGAGGAGGAGGAGGAGAATGGTAATGATAATGAGAATGACGGTGTAAATAATGATGATGATGATGATGATGGTGGTGGTAATGAGGACGACAGCTACGATGATGATGATTATGATGATGATGATATTGATGATGATTTTTGTCGGCAGGTGGAAGGACGAAACAGCAGGAACTCTACCATCGGTCCAAGCATCCACGATTCCACATCCACCCATCCGTCCATCCATCCGTCTATCCATCCATCCATCCATCCATCTCGCTTGATGTTAAAACCTAAGTCTATTTAACTTTAGTATCAATTGCTTCTTCATAAGCTTTCCAGCTGTCTGAACAGATCAGCAGTAGTTTTAAAAACTAAAATAACTCGGTTCTGGTGCTCAGTTTGGTACGTTTATTTTCCTTTTATCAGAACTGGCGCGGCAAATTTTGAGAAAAGTCCCTCAAGTAACTCCTATTATTTTTTTTACTAGGTTTCTAATGATGTCCATAGATCTGTTGTGGCTTTAATAGTTTTCTAGACAACGCAGTCTTGGCGCATTTCTCTGCCACACTATTATACCATGTCATATAGTGTTCTCGCTTGCTTGCTCTCTACGCTCGCTCGGTTGAACAATAAATCACTGAAGAAAAGGTGGTATAAAGCCCCCTAAGCCGCCATAGTATTACACCCTCGGTATGCAGTTCGTTCCCTGTGGCCTTGTAACTTTGTGTACCCGAAGCGCTTACAAAATAACTTGAAATAATTTTCCTTTCGTAACTAGACTCGTTTCACTTTAACTTGGCCTGAGTTGTTGTTGTTGTTCTTGTTACAGCTTAGGCTCCTCTGGATGTGAACCCTGTGTTATATTGAAGGATTGTCTGTGTTGTGGTGGTGTGGTGCAGGAAGTGAGTGGGTGTGCTGTGGTGTGGGGGTGCCACTTTGCAGTATGATCAAAGGGGATTGTATGTGTGTTATATTTTGTGTAGTATTGTAGATATGGAGAATGTGAGTGCATTCAAGTACTTGGGTAGTGTGATGAGTAAGGATGGAACTTTGGGGGATGAAGTACGTGAAAGGGTACAGCAGGGAAGGAAGGTTGTTGGCACACTGAAAGCTGTGATGAGAAATAGGGAGGTGAGTATGGAAGTTAAGAAGTCACTGCATGATGGTATTGTGATCCCTACCCTGACGTATGGAAGCGAGGCGTGGACCTTGCAAGAGGGGAACAAGTCAAGAGTGAGAGCAGTGGAAATGAGTTACTTGAGAGGAGCATGTGGAGTGACGTGGAGGGACAGGTTGACGAATGAAGAAGTGAAGGAACGTTGTGGGGTAGATGTGGATGTGGTTGAAAAGATTAGGAGAAATACACTGAGGTGGTTTGGACATGTGGAGAGGATGGAGAATGAAAGACTGACTAAGAGGGTGTATGTAGGTGAGGTGGAGGGAGGGAGAGGGAGGGGTAGACCGAGGATGAGGTGGAGGGATGGAGTTGAGAGGTATATGAGGGAGGGGGGGGTGAGTTGGGGGGAGGGGAGTCAAATGGTGGGTGACAGAGTGACTTGGAGGCGTTTTGTCTGCGGCCACCCTTTGCGGGATTAGGGCGTCGGGCTATAGATAGATAGATAGATTGTAGCAGGGAAGGTTGGTGTACTCGTGTCTCTGGGTTCGGTAGTGTCTGAAGGGTGTATGTCTGGTGGTGGGACATGAAGGATGCTGTTTGGTAGAAAGTTTTGGCTGGCTGGGGTGTGTGTGTGTTTATGTATGTGTTTGGTATAGAAAGTTTTGGCTGGCCGGGGTGTCTGTGTGTTTATGTATGTGTTTGGTATAGAAAGTTTTGGCTGGCTGGGGTGTGTGTGTGTTTATGTATGTGTTTGGTATAGAAAGTTTTGGCTGGCTGGGGTGTGTGTCTGTTTATGTATGTGTTTGGTATAGAAAGTTTTGGCTGGCTGGGGTGTCTGTGTGTTTATGTATGTGTTTGGCAGAAAGTTTTGGCTGGCTGGGGTGTTTGTGAGTTTGTGAATGTGTCTGGGAAGTGTAGAGTCGGGTGGAGGAGGGGATATGTTGCAAAGATACTCTGTGTAGTGTTGGGCGGTTGTTCGATTTTGTTTGTGGAGAGGATGATGCAACATAAGGTTACAAAGGTGGGACGGATCTTGAGCTGAAGTGATGAACTGTGTGCCTCTCATATTCACTTGGTCTCTGACTGAAATTAGTTATGTTTCTTGGTGTAGGCTGTCAGTACTTGTGGTCTTAGTGTCTTCTGCTATCAAGGTATTGTTTTCTGTTCGTTAAAGCTCCTTCGTGTTTGTGTTGGATATGATTACGGCTCAGCTTGTGCGGCAGTAATTCACGGTTGTTTTAATGTATTACTTATAAGTGGAGGATGGAGTTGGGATGTATATGAAAGAGGGTGTGAATTAGGGGAAGTGATGCATAATGACGGGGGACAGGGTGGCATAGAGGCGACTTGTTTGTGGCCACCTCTTACGGGATTAAGTCATCTGGCTACAGATAGATGGATAGACAGATAGCTTATAGTTTCCATACGGTTTGCCGAGTAGTAGCGATAGTTATCACTAGAATATGATGGTAGTCACGAATGAGTGCCGTGGAAAGGATGTTGGGCTGTAGTATTGGCTGTTTCTGCTACTGATCTGCGTGACATTCTCATATGCTTTAAATGAAACTCTGTGTCAAGTTAAAGTGAAAGGCGTGTATGTTTGTGTAGGAGGAACGAGAGACAAGGAGGTATTCTGTGGCCTGTTTTCTTTGTGCTTCCTACAAGACACAGTAATAGTTATGACGGGGCATTGATAGCAAGTTTGTGGGTCAGCACACACTTACGGCCTCTCATTATACAAGGTGGTCCATATATTACGCCACCCAGTTTTTGTGTGTTGCGGGCACGGCTCAGTGAACATTACCAGTGTCTACCCTGCATCATTATCTACTTCCCACAACCCTCTTCAGGCTTAGCTTTATAATATAGGCTTTAATTTAGGTCCACTGATTGCATGGTGGAGAATTCCCATAACCTTTTTTATGCTTAACTGTATATCATTGTATTGTATAATCTTTTATGTCCACTGATCACACGGCTGAGCAGTAATTTGGTGAAGCGATCAGAATGTCTTAGCTCATCACAAATGCCGTCCCCACAACACACAAGACTGCAGAGCGCAATATACTTATCACCTATATTAAGTCAAAGCCACAGTTAAAAAGGTAATGAAACAAGACAGAAAATTTAAGTTTTCATTATTAATACTTCAGTACAAAATACATTAACAGAGACAGCAATATAAAATATGCATTCAAAAGTAGCATTTGTCCACAGAACATCCTGGACTTGCAAGGCAGATCACACCATCACCACCAGGCTTCTCTCGGCAGGTCAGGGCAGATCACCAGCAGCAGCAGCAAGTAATCTCACGGCTGGGGAAGACACGACACCCTGCCGCCGCCGCCGCAACCACCATCACCACACCACCATCACCACACCACCAGGCATCTCAGAGTAGGGGAAGACACCACACCACCGTCAGGCTTCTCACGGCAGGGTAGACCAAACTTCAGCAGGGTATGACAAGTGTGGCAAGGAAGCAGCGTCAAGGCAGCAGACTCCAGCACGACCTGTGGACCAGATGTGTATTAGTTCAAATCAGTGTTAGCTTTAGTTATTTAATCTTCTGTCTATCTCTATCTATTGCCAGACGCCTCAATCCCGTTTGGGGTGGCCACAAACAAATCGCCTCCAAGCCGCCCTGTCCCCCGCCATTTCACTGCCCTGCTCCCAACTCACACCCCCCTCTCTCATATACCTCTCCACCCCATCCCTCCATCTCATCCTCGGCCTCCCCCTCCCTCTTCCCCCCTCCACCTCCCTCACATACATTCTCTTCGTCAGTCTTTCACCCTCCATCCTCTCCACATGGCCAAACCACCTCAGTGTGTTCTAACGCTTCCTATCACATCCACATCCACACCACAACGCTCCTTTATATCCTCATTCGTCAGCCTGTCTCTCCATGTGACTCCACAGGCTCCTCTTAAATAACTCATTTCCAATGCTTTCACTCTAGGCTTGTGTCCTTCCAACAACGCCCAAGCTTCACTTGCATACGTTAGAGTTGGTATCACAATACTGTCATGTAGTAACTTTTCACTTCCATGCTCACTTCCCTGTTTCTTATCCCTGCTTTCAAAGAACCAGCAACCTTTCTTCCCTGCTGTACCCTTTCAAGCACTTCACCCTCCAAACCTCCATCCTTACTCATCACACTACCCAAGTACTTAAACGTACTCACATTTTCCAATTCCTCACCATCCAACCTCGCTGTACATTCACTAACTTCACCTCTCTCAGAGACCATCACTTTACTCTTCCCTACATTCACCTTTAGATTCCGTTTCTTACACACTCTCCCAAACTCATCCATCAAGCCTTACAGCTCTCCTTCGTCTTCACTCAACAACACAGTATCATTTGCAAACAACAGTACAGGGAGTTTCCAAACACTACCCTCTCTCACCAGGGCCACTCCAACATCCACTACCCTACCTTGTACCTCTTTTATTACCCCATCCATGTACAGATTGAACAACCATGAAGACATGACACATCCCTGTTTCAACCCAACCTTCAAAGCGTGGACTCATTAGACTGCTCAGATTCTGTTGGGAATGGCACACCAATATTTTTTCCAAATTTCCCATACAGGGTGTTGCATGAAATGTTTGACAAACTTCAGAAAGCTGTTCTTGGGGCAATTTTGAGTTAAGAATTGCTGCATCAACCTGGGCTAATTTCTCGTCTATTATGCTCAGGTTCTGTTGGGAATGGCAGCAGATTAGAGACTGGTATCGCAAAATTTTATCCCCTGCCACCACCACCAGGCCGTTTATTTTTAAATCCCCTTGTAAAACTGTAGAGATATATCGGGAGGACAGTAAATAGTGATCCTACTCTGGTACTCTGAATGGAATTTGAGAGAGAGAGATGATGATGCCACTGACTCATGGGGTTATCTTTAATTTAACAAGAAACACTTTACTTACCTCTCTATTCAGTTTGCACGAAAATTAATGTTTAAAAGACTGATAATATATTCACGATATTTTCTTCTTAAAATTTAATAAGTAAATGTTTAATTTGAAGTGTGACGTCACTGGTGCATAATGGGAGCAACGTTGAGAGATGCTGGAGGTGAGTGAAGATTTTTATTCTTTACGGTATTAGTCTACTTCTTATTATGGTAATTCTTATGCCCATGTGTTTATCAGTGTTTGCTGTCATTATCGAGAGGTGTAGTCGGCTGATGTAAGTTGTAATTATTAGCTATAAGGATGATATACGGCGGTGTGTATCTCCAGGTGACCAAGATGTCCCCTTAAACTCGAGTAAGCAGTGCTACTTAAATCCCCCGATATTCACACTATCTGTTTAGGTTTTAAGGTCGAATGTGATCCTGTACATGGGCAGGCATAGTATTTTAATTGTCTGGAAAAAATGAGGGGATGTGTGTAAAAACTAATGGGTAGTTTGTTTACATCGGGGATATAAACTCCGCTAGTCCCTTTAACTCTTGCAATCCCGGTGATGCCCTTTTCAGTTTATTCATAGTGCCAGAAGGCAATTTTATTCAACTTATGCAAAGTCTCTGCTATTGCAGGAGTTCAGTGAGGCTGTGCCTAACCCCTACACTTCCAGAAGTCTATACAAAGCTAAATATAATCATGAGATGGCATAAAAAAAAAAAAAAAAAAAAATCCCTGCTCTGTGAGTTAAACTAGTGAAGGCTGAAGGTATTAACATGTGTAGGAGAGACACTGGATAAAGCCTGATTGGAGATATAGTATATTGAACTGGAAGGACTGCATACCTTACATCCTTCATTAGCCATTGCTGCTACCTTTAAATAAGAATTATCATACTGAAGGTAATTACTAGCAGCCTTCATTAACATATTACTGTACTGTAATTAGGAGAGAGGTTTCATAAGTTGATTGGAAGTCAGGAGACAGCAGGAATATACCATTACTGTTGAGGGGGATGAATTTGTGTGTAGGCTATGATATAGGAAGCATATCTCAGAATATGGATGTACAAGGTTAATCATATCTTGTATAGTACTTACACTTTCAGATTTGATAGCTTTTCCTTTTGTAATCCTTACTGAATGATGCAATCAGTTCATGATTACACATTATATAATCTCAGACTTCATCTGTGTCATTGTAGTTGGCTCACCTTGACAAATTTTAGTCCTTCTGCTGCTTAGTTCCTGTATCTAAGTGGCAGAATAAGACAGTATTATGGTTTTGCATCCTCCCCATAGATCTTCATTGTGATTTGCATGATAATCTAGTCTTTATCTCTAGAAACAGCTCAGCATTCAAGGTGAAGAGATGCCAGGTTTTCGTCAGTTTAGGGTGGACATGTAGTCTATATGGTTTGCTTTATTGTTTTATGTATTCATTATTATTATTATTATTATTATTTACTGTGGATCAAATTTAGCGATTCATCTCTTCCGTTTATAAATCGGTACAACAGATAGGCTTTCATTCTCAATCTCACAGAAGGTATGACCACTGAGTACTGTACTGTCTTCCTGTGCAGTGTATATTTTGTCATTTGTACTCTCATTATAAGTTTCATTAAAGAATTTGTATCATATGTTTAGTTTCTGTGTCACTCAGTGTGTTAAGTTTATGTAATATATGGTTAATCGTTTAAGTCTTGCCGTTGGATAGCAGACATAGTTCCAGTTTTTACTTTCTCCCTTTATATAAGTAGCAACTGCTCTATATTCTTTCCATAGCACTTGTTCATGATTAGCATTAAACTGCAGGCTTAGGTATTCCAAGTAGCTCAGGAAATTTCGAGATATCTCCTCCTAAAGAGACATTAATAGGTACATGACAATTTAGTTTAGTCTGTGCATGTTGTTCAATTTCCAATTTTTTGTAACATGTAAAGAAATAAAATACAGTAGAAGTTTTAGCCGCTATCCTTATGGGGCCGCGGTGGCATGGTCAGCATGGTGCTGGCTTCCTAATCAGGAAGACCCGGGTTCAAGTCCCGGTGTGATAGAGGTTTCTTTAAAATGTGGCTGAGGGAAGTTTGCGTAGCAGGCTTTCCTTAAAACCACAAGGCCCCATACTTACACTTAGCTCACACACAGCAAGACACTTACACACACTACTACATACATACACACATCGACACACACACACACACACACTACTACATACATACACACATCAAGACACACACACTACTACACACACAAGACACGTACATAGCCACAGCCACCTTCACACAGTAGACACACACACACACACTACTACATACATACACACATCAAGACATACACAGTACTACACACACACACACACACCAAGACATGTACATAGCCACAGCCACCTTCACACAGTAGACACCACACACACAGAGAGGGTGGGACAGACACACCACAGGCAGACAGACAGAGAGGGACATATACAAAACACAGGGAGTGAGAGAGGAGGGGGTTTTATTAAAAAGTCCAATTTTGGTATACCTCCTGTGGCAAAATTGATATAGCCCCCCCTTTAATATTTTTTTTATATTTTCATTTAGTGCCCCCCAGGCCCCAGACCCACTCGGCTGAACCAAATTGTCTGGCGTCAGCTGGAACATGATATACCAGAGTTATGCCGGTCATGCGGGGGTTAATGGTGAGTGTAGTAACTGTCAGGCTCCTATGACTCACTCAGCCGAACAAAATCGTCTGTCAGCTGGAATGGATTACTAGAGTTGTCCCAAGCACCAGAGGGTTAAGATTCTTAACCCTCTGGTGCTTGGGACAACTCTAGTACCCCATTTCAACTGACTCAGACGATTTTATTCGACTGAGTGAGTCATAGGAGCCTGACAGTGTCAATACATTCACCATTAACCCCCTCACGACCGACATAACTCTAGCATCATGTTCCAGCTGACGCCAGACAATTTGGTTCAGCCGAGAGAGGATCCTAGGATCCTGAGAGACACTATAACATCACAAACAAAATACAAAATGCCTTCCCTCCATCTTGAACGTACTATAATTCATTTACATTAAGTAAGCTCGTATTTTCGTATTTTTGCAGCTTATTTCATGTATCTTAGTTAAAAGAAAAAAATACTACGAGCCGGTGAATAAAACCAACAAATTGTAGACGAAGAATATAATTACCAAACAGTTTCGGTGGACACTGCCACCATCTTCAGTGGTCAAGATAGTGAGAGGGAGTGACATACTGCCTATACAAGGGTTCCTTTTTATGCGTGTGTGTGTGTGTGAAAGGGTGGGGTAAAGGTGAGGTGGGGTGGGGTAGATTGTAAGCGGGGATTAACCCAAGGGGGATTTTGGGGGGGACATTACCGGACAGGTCAGGTGTAATTCCTATCTGACCTTACCTGTGTCGTAGGAGGAAGGAACATGTCCCTTTCTGCTACGACACAGGTAAGGTCAGATAGGAATTACACCTGTCCTGTCCGGTAATGTCCCCCCCAAAATCCCCCTTGGGCTAATCCCCGCTTACAATCTACCCCACCCCACCTCACCTTTACCCCACCCTTTCACACACACACGCATAAAAAGGAACCCTTGTATAGGCAGTATGTCACTCCCTCTCACTATCTTGACCACTGAAGATGGTGGCAGTGTCCACCGAAACTGTTTGGTAATTATATTCTTCGTC
This sequence comes from Coenobita brevimanus, assembly GCF_032717465.1. NCBI lineage: Eukaryota > Metazoa > Arthropoda > Malacostraca > Decapoda > Coenobitidae > Coenobita > Coenobita brevimanus. The sequence continues at coordinate 30,946,470 of NC_136992.1, read as the reverse complement.
TACAAGTGTGGGTTTTATTCACCGTCTTTGATTATCACGCAAGAGTGATTCATCCAGCCAATACTACGAGCTCTGTATCTTTTCATAGCCCTTCTTCGTGACTAGCATCGTATTCTAGTTATCTATAGTTACAACTGAGCATTCAATTTGGAGGGATCACAACTTTAAGCAATTACAGTAAACAAACAAAAAGCAAGTGTCGTCCTCTTGACCTCTCGTCTTCGCAGGAATGCAGCGGTGGCGCCATCTTGTGCGTGGAATGCGTGAAGTGCAGGCTCTTGAGTGGACGGAGCACGGAGCCACGGGAGACTTAATAATATTCGCTAGTCAGCCAGTCTAGAAGCCTGGGACATTTGCCTGAAATAATAATAATAATAATAATAATAATAATAGAAATAACAACAAAACCAGTCATATACATAATTCAATATCTTAGTCACTCGATCTGTCCATTCCGCCCCTTCAGTACGAGGACGCATTTCTGTAAGCTATTTTTTCTAACATGGGAGGTTCGATACGTTTGATTGAGCCTATCCATAAGACTCCTAAAGCTGAGTAAATGCCTCTGAAAGTTGCAAAATATAAAATATAAAACGTCTATATGATATAAAAACCTTTGTTCACCTCCGGGACTCGATCTGTGGCGCCTAGAACAAGTGCTGACGTCATGTTTACACTTTGCTATCTTTAGACGATTTCCTGGAGCTTAAAGAAACCCTCTCGGGATGATGGGACAGACACAATAACCCCTTCAGACAGAGAATGACTTAGTTACTTTGTTCTAGGTAACCGGACGATTTTATTCAGCTTAGGAGATCCCCTCGTAGTGAAGGGGTTGATGGTGACTGTATCTAACCCCTCCAGTACGAAATTTTTCTCCAGAGTTGAAGAAAATCGTCTGGAGGAAGAAAGATGAAAATGGAAAAAAGTGTTAATGTGGACAATGAGTTAGGTAAGACTGGTTTGGTTAAGGTAGGGTAGGGATGGGACGGTTGTGGCAGGGTGGGGTTGCGTTGGGTCGGTTAAGGCCGGGTGGGGTAAGGTTGGGTTAGTTTTGGCAGGGCGGCGTAGGATTGGGCCGGTTTTGGCAGGGTGGGGTAGGAATGGTTCGGTTTTGGCAGGGTGTGGTAGGAATGGTTCTGTTTTGGCAGGGTGAGGTAGCGTTGGGTAGGTTTTGGCCGGGTGGGGTAGGATTGAGTTTTTAAGGGCAGGGTGGGGTAAGGTTGGGTCGGTTTTGGCAGGGTGGGGTAGGAATGGTTCGGTTTTGGCAGGGTGTGGTAGGAATGGTTCGGTTTGGCAGGGTGTGGTAGGAATGGTTCGGTTTTGGCAGGGTGTGGTAGCGTTGGGTCGGTTTTGGCCGGGTGGGGCAGGATTGAGTTTTTTTTGGCAGGGTGGGGCAGGATTGGGTCGGTTTTGGCAGGGTGGGGTAGGGTTGGATCGGTTTTGGCAGGGTGGGGTAGGGTTGGATCGGTTTTGGCAGGGTGGGGTAGGGTTGGGTCGGTTTTGGCAGGGTGGGGTAGGACTGGGTCAGTTTTGTCAGGGTGAGGTAGGATTGTGTCGGTTATGACAGAGTATATGATAGGTTTTGGTTGGTTTTGGCAGCGTGGGTTAGTTTTTGGTCGGCTTTGGCAGAGTGGGGTTTGATTGGGTCGGTATTGGCAGGGTGGGGTACGATTGGGTCGGTTTTTGCAGGGTGAGGTAGGATTGGGTCGGTTTGGACAGGGTGTTGAGACTCCATATTATAATTACAAATCATAATAGTTCCGTCATAGCCAACGCCTATTTCACTCAGTTATACTACAGTGTCTCATCAAATTTGGGGCGATCTTCTCTACGATTTTTGTTCTTCCCCGCTTAGTTCAGTCCTTTAGTTCATTCATGACCCTTGGCTTTCCTTTTTATTTATTTTTTTTTTTTTTATGTGGTGGAGCGCATGTGCACGAGGCTTGACCACCATAAGTCCAGAATATTTAAGGGTAGGCCACCAAACTACGCCCTGGTAACGTCTACACGTCAAAACATCTGTCCACCTCTGGGACTTGAACTGCGGAGCGCTGGACGCGGAGCTCCCGGTCTGCGGATGTCACTTTTACACTTCTGACGATATCCTACAGCTTCAGAAAACCCTCTTAGGATGACGGGACAGAATCATGTAACCCTTCAGACCAAGAACGATTTATTTACTTTGTCCTAGCTGACCGCACGATTTTATTCAACTTAGGAGATCCCCTGACAGAGAAGGGGTTGATGCTGGCTGTATCTAACCCCTCAAATTGAAAATTCCTCTCCAGAGCTGAAGAAAATCGTCTGGAGAAAGAATGAAGAAAACTGAAGAAAGTGTTAGAGTGAAAAATGAGTTAGATAAGATTGGTTTGATTAGGGCAGGGTAGGGTTGGGTCGGTTATGCCAGGGTGGGGTAGGGTTGGGTCGGTTTTGGCAGGGTGAGGTAGGACTGGGATAGTTTTGGCAGGGTGGGGTAGGACTTGGATGGTTTTTGCAGGGTGGGGTAGAATTGGGTCGGTTATGGCAGGGTGGGGTAGGGATGGGTCGGTCTTGGCAGGGTGGGGAAGGGACGGGTCGGTCTTGGCAGGGTGGGGTAGGGACGGGTCGGTCTTGGCAGGGTGGGGTAGGGATGGGTCGGTCTTGGCAGGGTGGGGAAGGGACGGGTCGGTCTTGGCACGGTGGGGTAGGGACGGGTCGGTCTTGGCAGGGTGGAGTAGGAATGGGTCGGTCTTGGTAGGGTGGGGTAAGATCGGGTCGGTTTTGGCAGGATGGGGTAGGATTGGGTCGGATATGGCAGGGTGGGATAAGATCGGGTCTGTTTTGGCAGGGTGGGATAAGATCGGGTCTGTTTTGGCAGGGTGGGGTAGGATTGGGTCGGTTTTGGCAGGGTGGGGTAGGGATGGGTCGGTCTTGGCAGGATGGGGTAGGATTGGGTCGGATATGGCAGGGTAGGTTAAGATCGGGTCGGTTTTGGCAGGGTGGGGTAGGATTGGGTCGGTTTTGGCAGGGTGGGGTAGGGATGGGTCGGTCTTGGCAGGGTGGGGTAGAGATGGGTCGGTTTTGGCAGGGTGGGGTAGGATTGGGTCAGAGTTGGCAGGGTGGGATAGGAATGGCTCAGTTATGACTGGGTGGGATAGGTATGGGTCGGTTTTGTCAGGGTGGGGAAGGGTTGGGTCGGTTTTGGCAGAGTATTAGTTAGGTTTCGGTTGGTTTTGGCAGGGTGGGGCAGGATTGGGTCGGTTTTGGCAGGGTGGGGTATGATTAGGTCAGTTTTGGCAGAGTGGAGTAGAATTGAGTTAGTTTTGGTAGGGTGGGGTAGGGTTTGCTCGGTTTTGGTAGAGTGGGGTAGGATTGGATCGGTTTTGGCAGGGTGGGGTAGGATTGGGTCGGTTTTGGAAGGGTGAGGTAGGATTGGGTCGGTTTGGACAGGGTAGGGTAAGTGTGGGTCGGTTTTGGCCGGGTGGGCAAGGACTGGGTCGCATTTGGCAAGGTGGGGTAGAATTGGGTTGGTTTTGGCAGAGTAGGGTAGGGATGGGTTCGTTATGGCAGGGTGGGGTAGGATTGGGTCGGTTTTGGCCGGGTGAAGTAGGATGGGGTCGGTTTTGGCAGGATGGGGTAAGATTGGGTCGGTTTTTGGCAGGGTGGGAAAGGATTGGTCGGGTTTGGCAGGGTGGAGTAGGACTGGGTTGGTTTTGGCAGGGTGGGGTAGGATTGTGTCGGTCTTGACAGGGTGGGGTAAGGTTGGGTTGGTTTTGGCAGTATGGGGTAGGGATGGGTCGAGTTGCGTTTGGGAGGGTAAGATAGGTTATGGCAGGGTAAAGATAGGGCTGGGTGGTGGTGGACAGGGTAGGGTAGGGCTGGGTAGGGTAGTGTAGGGCTGGGTAGGGTAGGGTAGGCTGAATCAGGGTATTGTAGGGTACAGAAGAGAGGTGGGTATAACTGCCGTTTAGTTCCGTCATATACAACGCCTATTTCACTCAGTTATACTACACTGTCTCATCAAATTTGGGGCGATCTTCTCTACGATTTTTGTTCTTCCCCGCTTAGTTCAGTCCTTTAGTTCATTCATGACCCTTGGCTTTCCTTTTTTTTTTTTTTTTTTTTTATGAGGTGGAGCGCAGGGGCACGAGGCTAGACCACCATTAGTCCAGAATATTAAAGGGTAGGCCACCAAGCTACGCCCTGGTAACGTCTACACGTCAAAACATCTGTCCACCTCCGGGACTTGAACCGCGGAGCGCTGGACCCAGAGCTCTCGGTTTGCGGATGTCACTTTTACTCTTTGCTAGCTTCTGACGATATCCTACAGCTTCAGAAAACCCTCTTAGGATGACGGGACAGAATCATTTAACTTGTGCTGGAGTCTACTGTGTACTCTGTTCCATGTCTTTGGGAACTAGAGTATAGCATTGTATGCTTTCTTTGCATACTTTACTTTTTCTGTGATATTGTATTTTAGTCATTTGTAATACCATAAAGGGCAAAGTAAAGTTGATATACAGCTGATTCTTTTATTATCTTTAGTGTTTTACAAGAGTTTACAATTACAATACATTTACAAAGTATACAAGTAGCAATGGCAGCAGGTGTTAGGTTACTCTGGCAGAAGATTTTATATATTAAAGTATCTCAAAGTATATCACAAAAGTATTGGACTAGAGCAAATGTTTCAAGTATTATCAAAGTATATCAGTTAAATACGGGCAAGATACCTTTAGCAATTAATATTATGTAGTAGGTCCTATGTCTATCTCCAACTCGCTCCCTCGCTCCTACTCGCCCCTCTACCCTCTCTCCATCACGCTCACTCTAGAACGACAGAAAAAGAAAAAGCGCATAAAAAAGTAAAGGTGGGGAAGTGAAAGAAGCACTAAAGCAGACAGACACTAACAGACAGACACACCATCCCAGCACGTTCGGCTGCGCTGAGGACAGGCAGACAGGACAGACGGAGAGGAAGATGGAAGTGGAAGTCCCCCCTTTCCCGCCTCCCCCCACCCCACCTCCCTCCCCAGACCCACCTACCTGCCACACCCAGCCTAGTATGCTGGGAACTAAACACACACAGACACACAGACACACAGACACACAGACAGACACACACACACACACACACACACACACACAGACAGACACACACACACACACACACACACACACACACACACACACACACACAGACACACACACACAGACAGACACACACACACAGACAGACACACACACACACAGACAGACACACACACACAGACACACACAGACACACACACACAGACACACACAGACACACACAGACACACAGACACACAGACACACACACAGACACACAGACACACAGACACACACACAGACACACAGACACACACACAGACACACACACAGACACACACACAGACACACAGACACACACACACACACAGACACACACACACACACACACAGACACACACACAGACACACACACACACACACACACACACACACACACTAAAGGAAAATACAAAGAAATATACAACCTGTCACCTGTCCTGTCCGGCGCTCCGATCTCCCTGCAGGCTCTCCGGTCTCCCCTGGTCTCTCGGCCGTCTCGTCTCTCCCTCGTAGCCGTCTCTGCATCGCCTGGGGAAATACAGGAACATCAAAGGTGCCTAAGGAATGCATTGCCTACCAGAGTAACGCTATACAGGTACCGCCACAGCTGCTGCTACCCTCCCTACCACATCACCTATCAGTACAAGCTACAACACACGCTGCACCAGTTCCTCTGCAGGGCTTGCCATGTTCTCGAGCGGCCATCTCGTCGTCTACAGCTGCCATTTCTTCCGTAGTTGCCACCCCTTCCTCTGAGGTTGCCATGTCTTCTGAGGTTCCCTTGTCGTCTTCTGGAGCTGCAGCTTCGCCTTCCCCCTCACCTGCAGTTGCCATCTCGCTGGCCAGGGTTGACATCTCGTCCTCCGGCGTTTCCATCGTTTTCTGTGGAGCAAATATCAATTAGGCCAAAGTACGCACTATATGCTACTGCTGAGTCTGTCCCGTATTCTGGGTGGCATAGGAGGCTTCGTAGCGCATTTCCCTGAGAGATTTATTTTCCATAACACCAACATTATATTGCAAACTTACGTCAATGTCTTCTAACCCCAACTTGTCACCCAATTCCTTCCCATTCCACACATCCTTCCTTTAAGTTCTTCACAGCCATACTGTACCATCACCACACCCACACTACCACCACCACCACCACCACAACCACACTCCATCACAACCACACTCCATCGTAATACAACCACCAGCATAACATTATCACCACCACCACAACCACACACCACCACCACCACCAACACCGCTGACATCACCACCGTCACAACCACCACACAGCTATCAGTGCTCTCGTGCAAAATTTGTGAGAGAGAGAGAGAGAGAGAGAGAGAGAGAGAGAGATTTTTGTGCGTGTGCGTGTTTCGTGCGTGTGTGTGCGCGTGTGCGTAAGTGCGTGTGTGTGTGTGTGTGTGCGCGCGTGTGTGTGTGTGTGTGTGTGTGCGCGTGTGTGTGTGTGTGTGTGTGTGTGCGCGCGTGTGTGTGTGTGTGTGTGTGTGTGCGCGCGTGTGTGTGTGTGTGTGTGTGTGTGTGTGTGTGTGTGTGTGTGTGTGTGTGTGTGTGTGTGTGTGTGTGTGTGTGTGTGTGTGTGTGTGTGTGTGTGTGTGTGTGTGTGTGTGTGTGTGTGTGTGTGTGTGTGTGAAAATCACTCTTTTAACAATAAACAAAATGCATGACTAAGTGTACAATGTGAGAAAAGCTCAGAAAAAAATATTTCAAATTTCAAAAAGTTTAAAAATGGTTCAAATACCTTTTACTTGGGGAGAAAGCTATTATTTCCCACTCCTGTCGTCTGTCGTGTTGGTGTAAATATCCTTTGCTTGCCTGGCCGTGTAAATATCCTCTGCCTGCTTGATCGTGCGAAAATCCTCCTCTTTCTTCGTGTCAATGGAAAAATTCAACCTGAGAGGTGGAGAGCAGAGGTGTGAGGGTAGGGGAGGTTTGACTGGTAGCAGGGAGATGGGAGGGGGGGTAGAAGGAAAAGGTGAGGGGGTAGGGAAGAGGTGAGGGGGTAGGGAAGAGGTGAGGGGGTTGGGAAGAGGTGGGGGGGGTAGGGAAGAGGTGGGGGGTAGGGAACAGTGGAGGGGGGTTGAGGGAAGAGATGAGGGGGTAGGGAAGAGGTGAGGGGTAGAGGGAAGAGGTGAGGGGGTAGAGGGAAGAGGTGAAGGAGTAGGGAAGAGGTGAAGGGGTAGGGAAGAGGTGAAGGGATAGGGAAGAGGGGAGGGGGTAGAGGGAAGAGGGGAGGGGGTAGAGGGAAGAGGGGAGGGGGTAGAGGGAAGAGGTGAGGGGGTAGGGAAGAGGTGAGGGAGTAAGGAATGGGGAGGGGGGTAGAGGGAAGAGGTCAAGGGGTAGGGAAGAGGTGAGGGGGGAAGGGGGAAAAGGTGAGGGGGTAGAGGGAAGAGGTGAGGGGGTAGAGGGAAGAGGGGAGGGGGTAGGGAAGAGATGAGGGGGGTAGGGGGAAGAGGGAAGGGGGTAGGGAAGAGGGGAGGGGGTAGGGAAGAGGGGAGGGGGTAGGGACGAGGGGAGGGGGTAGGGACGAGGGGAGGGGGTAGGGAAGAAATGAGGGGGTAGGGAAGAGGTGAGGGGGGTAGAGGGAAGAGGTGAGGGGGGTAGAGGGAAGAGGGGAGGGGGTAGGGAAGAGGGGAGGGGGTAGGGAAGAGGGGAGGGGGTAGGGAAGAGGGGAAGGGGTAGGGAAGAGGGGAGGGGGTAGGGAAGAGGGGAGGGGGTAGGGAAGAGGGGAGGGGGAAGAGGGGAGGGGGTAGAGGGAAGAGGTGAGGGAGTAGAGGGAAGAGGTGAGGGGGTAGAGGGAAGAGGTGAGGGGGTAGGGAAGAGGTGAGAGGGTAGAGGGAAGAGGTGAGGGGGTAGAGGGAAGAGGTGAGGGGGTAGAGAGAAGAGGTGAGGGGGTAGAAGGAAGAGGTGAGGGGGTAGGGAAGAGGTGAGGGGGTAGGGAAGAGGTGAGGGGGTAGGGAAGAGGTGAGGGGGTAGGGTAAAGGTAAGGGGGTAGGGAAGGGGGGAGGGGGTAGAGGGAAGGGGGGAGGGGGGTGGAGGGAAGAGGTGAGGGAGTAGGGAAGAGGGGAGGGGGGTACAGGGAAGAGGGGAGGGAGGTACAGGGAAGAGGGGAGGGGGTAGGGAAGAGGGGAGGGGGTAGGGAAGAGGTGAGGGGGTAGAGGGAAGAGGTGAGGGGGTAGGGAAGAGGGGAGGGGGTAGGGAAGAGGGGAGGGGGTAGGGAAGAGGGGAGGGGTAGGGAAGGGGGAGGGGGATAGAGGGAAGAGGTGAGGGGGTAGAGGGAAGAGGGGAGGAGGGTAGAGGGAAGAGGGGAGGAGATAGAGGGAAGAGGGGAGGAGATAGAGGGAAGAGGGGAGGGGGTAGAGGGAAGACTTGAGTAGGTTGGGAAAAAGGTGAGGGGGTAGGGAAGGGGGAGGGGGGTAGAGGGAAGAGATGAGGGGGCAGGGAAGAAGTGGGGGGGTAGGAAAGAGGTGGGGGGTAGGAAAGAGGTGGGGGGTAGGGAAGAGGTGAGGGGGGTAGGGAAGAGGTGAGGGGGTAGGGAAGAGGTGAGGGGGGTAGAGGGAAGAGGTGAGGGGGGTAGAGGGAAGAGGTGAGGGGGGTAGAGGGAAGAGGTGAGGGGGGTAAAGGGAAGAGGTGAGGGGTAGAGGGAAGAGGTGAAGGGGTAGAGGGAAAAGGTGAGGGGGTAGGGAAGAGGGAACGGGGGTTGAGGGAAGATGTGATGGGGTAGGGAAGAGGCGAGGGGGTAGGGAAGAGGCGAGGGGGTAGGGAAAAGGTGAGGGGGTAGGGAAGAGGTGAGGGGGTAGGGAAGAGGTGAGGGGGTAGGGAAGAGGTGAGGGGGTAGGGAAGAGGTGAGGGGGTAGAGGGAAGAAGAGAGGGGAGAGGGAAGAGGTGAGGGGGTAGGAAAGGGGGACTGGAGTAGCCGGCATAGGGAAGGTGACAGTTTAGAGATGGTGTGTACAATTAGCCACTGCTACGACGCCACAACACAAAAATCTACCCCTGGAAATATATCAGTGTGGTTGTTTGTAAATGCTGGCAAATTTAACAATGGTATTTAACATATTTTCCATCGGCTGTTTAATTAGCAAGGAGTGTTTGGGACTTTTCATAAACCTCAGGGCACCTTCGAAATAAACAGATGTTACCCAGGATTATTGTATCTCCCTTGCCGGACGGGTGTGTGAATAATGAACTCATTTCTTAGTAGGGATTGTCACCGAAAAAATAGCTTCTTTAGACCCAAGAGCACCAGCATTGTCCACAGCTCGTGTCATAGTGGAATTGCTGTACCGTGTAAATATGTAGTTATAATACGTCCACATCCACGTCATCCAATAGAGTACACGAATTATTTCTTTTAAGTAATTTCGTGGGGGGGTGGGGGTACTGCCAATCTTCACCCCCCTCCCCCCGTAGTTCACACAACGCACGACGTCAGAACGCATGCCCTGATCAAGGAAGGGTGTAAATCACAATCTTTATGCAAATATGTGAACGGTACAGTCATGAGAGCCAACCTGAAAGCCATTATGGTCAAAACCCCATACTGTCACCGACCATGACTGCCAAAATTTCAGTCAGTCATCGAGATGGTGAATAAATCGGATAATGTCGGGGCAAATGATCATGTTAGTGTTAACCCATTCAGCCAGGAAACGTCGTTCATTTTATTCTTGCAACAGCCTGATGATTTTATTCAGCTTAGGCTACACTTTTCAAACTGAAGGAGTCAGATGCAGTACTAATAAAGTCTTTAGTACGAGAGGCTGCTCGTAAGTTGAATAAAATGACTTGATAACAATAAGAATAAAATAAAAATGATGTCACTTTGGTTCAGGGGAATAAACGAATCTTTACCTAACCAAGGATTACGTAATCAACATATTTCGTACAGAAATAACAATGATAAGATGGACGTGTAGTTCTTACTTAAATGCTAGGCCTGGGTTTGGGGGGGAGGCTAGGTTTACTATTGACGAATTGAGAGGAGGGATTGGGCAAAAGTGTATTGTTGTGATGAGGAGGGATAGACTGAGGTGGTTAGGACATGTAGAGAGGATGGAGGATGACAATTGGGTGAGGAGAGAGAGGTGTGAACGTCGGAGGTTGGGCTGCGAGAGGCAGACCGGAAATGGCCTGCGACGAGGTCATAGTGTGTGACTTAAGGGATAAGGGAGTGAATAGGGAGGCTGCAAAAGACTGTGCAGTGTGGCGAGCCGCCAGTATGTGACCAAGGCCGACGACGCATGCAAGCATGTTAGATCCTTTATAAAGATACGACACGAACGATTCGATACAGGTGAGGTTCAGGGATCACCATTTTATATAATTTATCTCCTGCCACTTTTGCCTTCCATCTCTACAGTATCCCCGGCCATCCTATCGCGTTGACGAACAGGGGAATTTGGAGGAGGAACACGAACAACAACAGTCTACCCTCCTCCTCCCTGCCTGACTTACCTCATGCCCCTCCCCCCCATCTCTCTCTCTCTCTCTCTCTCTCTCTCTCTCTCTCTCTCTTTCCTATCTATCTCCACACTCCGACACGTCAGCTAAATATGACCCACCACCTGTTTAGTGTGTATGTGTGTATGTGTATGTGTGTGTGTGTATGTGTGTGTGTATGTGTGTGTGTGTGTGTGTGTGTGTGTGTGTGTGTGTGTGTGTGTGTGTGTGTGTGTGTCTGTGTGTGTGTGTGTGTCTGTGTCTGTGTGTGTGTGTGTGTGAGTGTGTGTGTGTGTGTGTGTGTGAGTGTGTGTGTGTGTGTGTGTGTGTGTGTGTGTGTGTGTGTGTGTGTGTGTGTGTGTGTGTGTGTGTGTGTGTGTGTGTGTGTGTGTGTGTGTGTGTGTGTGTGTGTGTGTGTGTGTGTGTGTGTGTGCGCGTGCATTAAAATATCCGAGCATCACTGAGTCCATGCATCAGTGTGTGTGTGTGTGTGTGTGTGTGTGTGTGTGTGTGTGTATCAGTATGTGCGTGAACTTGTGTGTGTGCATCATTGTGTGCGTGTATCTGTGCTCGTATCTGAGTGTGCGTGTATCAGTGCCTGTGTGTATCAGTGCCTGTGTGTATCAGTGCCTGTGTGTATCAGTGTGTGCGTATATTAGTGTGCGTGCGTGCTCTGATCAGTGCTGGTATCAGTGTTTGCGTGAATGAATACGTGCGTGCATTAGTGTGTGCCTGCTCCGTGTGCGCGTGTTTAGTGCGTACATGCCGCAGCGTGTGCGTGCATCGGTGTGTGCGTGCATCAGTGTGTACGTACTAAGTGTGTACGTAGTCAAATTGTGTGTGTTCAGTGTGTACTTAGTCAAATTGTGCTTGTTCAGTGTGTACGTGTTCAGTGTGTGCGTGTTTATTGTGTGTGTTCAGTGTGTACGTGTTCAGTGTGTACGTGTTCAGTGTGTGCGTGTTTAGTGTGTGCGTGTTCAGTGTGTGTGTGTGTGTGTGTGTGTGTGTGTGTGTGTGTGTGTGTAATTCACCGGGTCGGTCAGGATCACTTGATGGTCGTGATCGTCAGCTTTTACCCTCCCGGAAGGGAGCTGAGAGCTCATATAGTCCGATCTAAGGGCAAGGCTGTGATCTTCACACACGCACACACCCGTCCCCTTGCTCAAGGGGGACAGTAACCTCCCACTTCGTCAGTGAAACTTTTTCGCAACCTGAGCGAGGCGCGAACTCCCGTCCACCAGTTGGCAGGCGGGAACGTTACCACTGCACCAGCGAGGTGTGTGTGTGTGTGTGTGTGTGTGTGTGTGTGTGTGTGTGTGTGTGTAAGCCTGAACATGTGTGTGTGTGCATCATTGTGTGCGTATATCTATGTGCTCATATCTGAGTGTGTGTGTATCAGCGCCTGTGTATATCAGTGCCTGTGTGTATCAGTGCCTGTGTGTATTAGTGTGTGTGATTATTAGCGTGCGTGCGTGCTCTGATCAGTGCTGGTATCAGTGTTTGCGTGAATGAATACGTGCGTGCATTAGTGTGTGCCCGCTCCGTGTGCGCGTTTAGTGCGTACATGCCGCAGCGTGTATGTGCATCGGTGTGTGCTTGCATCAGTGTGTACGTGCATCGGTGTGTGCGTGCAACGGTGTGTGCGTGCATCAGTGTGTGCGTGCTAAGTGTGTACGTAGTCAAATTGTGTGTGTTCAGTGTGTACTTAGTCAAATTGTGCTTGTTCAGTGTGTACGTGTTCAGTATGTACGTGTTCAGTGTGTACGTGTTTATTGTGTGCTTGTTTATTGTGTGCGTGTTCAGTGCGCTCGTATTCAGTGTGTGCGTATTCAATGTGTGCGTGATAGTGTGCGTTCTCAGTGTGTGCGTACTTGTGTGCGTGCTCTGTGTGCGTATTTACTGTGTGCGAATACCAGTGTAATTCAAACTGTCTGCATGTTTGTAAGAGTGAAGGTATGCAAAAATTTAATGATGATGATGATGATGATGATGACTGAGGTGTCTGGCAGTAGACAGTAGCAGTAGATAGATGATAGATGATGATGATGATGATGATGATGATGATGATGATCATGATGATCATGATGATGATGATGATGATGATGATGATGATGATGATGATGATGACTGAGGTGTCTGGCAGTAGATAGTAGCAGTAGATAGATGATGATGATGATGATGATGATGATGATGATTCTCCTAGTTCTTTTTAATCCGGAAACTTTTGTGTTATCAAGGAGGATTCTGTACTCTACTCCTTTCACCTTAACTTGGCCCAAATTTTCGTCCATTTGCAGCTTTTCACGTGTCTCAGTTGCGTCTTTGAAACAGCACTTTTTCGTGACTAGCATAATATTCTATTGTTACAACTCAGCATTCGAGATAAAGAGATTGCAATTTAGGCCAAGTTAGAGTAAAATGAGCATAGTGAAGGGGATGGGATGGAGGGATGGAGTAGAGAGGTATACGAGAGAGGCGGGTGTACGTTGGGGGAGGGCAGCGAAATGGCAGTGTATAGGGCGACATGGAGGCGATTTGTTTGTGGCCACTCCTTACGGGTTTAAGGCGTCTGGCTATAGTTAACTAGACAATTAGGGCTATAGATATAGGTGACGATACACGACTATTTTAAAATTACATCCATTTCCCTTATTTTCTACAATTTCTTTGGCCTACAACGCTTCCTGGCTGACCGTAAGATATCCCCGTGTCCTAATTTAGTCACCTTAATGGCAAAAACAGCAAAACCCAACACTTGCAGCAAGAGAAGACTACACACCATCATTACCCCCTAACCAGCAAAACGACGTCTATTGCCCTCATCTGTTGAATCTATTTGACCTATGACACTTCCTGGTTGGCAGCAAGATACCTCTGTGTCCTATCTGAATCATGTTGGTGGCAAAAACAGTGAAATTTAACCCCAAAACAGTAAAATTTTACACTTACATTAGGAGACTGAGCCGACGCAGCCTCACACTCTTATCGTCCGAGTACCACTGACTGACCAATGGAATGCCATGCTTGTCCAGCCCAGAAACTCGTGTGAAACTTTACCCAACTACTTTTACAACTCCTAGAGGGCACGGAGGCCCTCTCATCTTCAGGGTAACTCTAGTATTTTATTCTAGCTAATACGAGAGGCAATTATGCACCCGTGAGCTATTTATAAGTGTCTAGAGCGTTCATGCTGTAAATATTAACCCTCCAATGATCGTGACACCTCTAGTACTTTTTTCTTATTAGACTCCAGACGATTTTATTCAGCTGGGAATGGGTCTTAGGAGCCTGAGTACATAAGAGAAAACCGTCGTAAAGGAAGCATCAGGGACCGTAGCATATAAAGTCAGAAATTATTCTTAGATGTTTACCGTACTCTATTCACTTTCACTTTGCCTAATACTGCCATCTCCTTACCATTGCTGAGCTGTAACGATACATTAACACTAAAATATAGAACAATATTCTTTTTTCCCTAAATGGACCTAAAATTACCATCTCTCCATCTTGAATGCTGAGTTTTACCAATAGATTAACACCAAAATATGATGCTAGTCACGAAGAAGTGCTATTTAAAGGATGTAGTGACATACCATTGTCATTTCCTGACACTGGGCTACTTGAGATGAGTAAAATGACCTACACAAGGATGGAAATCTGGCCCGTGTTAGAGGAAGAACTGTATAGTCACGAAAAGGTGTTATGGAATGGATATAGAACTTCACTTTAACTTGGCCTAAAATTGCCATCTCTCCATCTTGAATGCTGAGCTGTAACAAGAGCCTGACATTAGAATATGATGCTAGTCACGAAAAAGTGATGTTGAGGATATGTAGAGCCGTGTTATCGTCCTCTTCAGCCTCTAATCAGCTTTGGGAAAGAAGCAGCAAAATGAAGATTTCAGCCATGTTAAGTCTGATAAGCTATAAATACAGCTTAATGGAACGATCTGATAAAAATTACAGCTATAAACTCATTCTACAACTCCCTAGCACCTCTTCCTTAGCTATTTATTTTGCTTATTACACCTTACTCTACTACTGGACTGTAAAAATGATTCAAACTTTGCCATACTCGGCATAAAAGAACGCACAAAACGATATTAACTAGCTTTATCCAAAAATATATCGTTAAGGAAGTCTTTGTGTGCGTGTGTGTGTGTGTGTGTGTGTGTGTGTGTGTGTGTGTCACCTAGCCCAGTCTAACCATATATAACCTCACATAATCTCACGTAACCTCCCCATACCTAATCTAAATTATCGCAACCCAACCTGACCACCAAACCTAATCAAACACAGCCTAACCCTATTTAAAGCGACCTAATCTCACCCAGTCTCATTTAACCTGACCATACCTAACCTAGCACGACCCAGCCAACCCTAAAATGACCTAATCCAACCGAATCTAATCCAGTCTAACCTAGCCTAGTACAACCCAACCAAAACATATCTAAACCGACCTATTCTAACCCAGTCTAACCTAATCTGTCTATACCTAATCCACCTGAACACAACCCAACCAAAAATGACCCAGTTCAACCAAACCCTGCCTAAAGTGACCTAACCTAGGTTGATATTGACTATTCATTCTTTAAGACTTCCATGCCAGTGAAAGTCAAACTCAAAGTTTCGCCTGTTCTGTTTATAAGTTGGTTTGTGAGTGTGTGTGTGTGGGGGGGGGGTCGATGCGTTGTGTGTGTGGGGGGAGATCGGGGGTGTATGGTTTGGTGTGGTTGCAGTGTGTGTGTGTGTGTGTGTGTGTGTGTGTGTGTGTGTGTGTGTGTGTGTGTGTGTGTGTGTGTGTGTGTGTGTGTGTGTGTGTGTGTGTGTGTGTGTGCGGGGCCAGTGTGTTACCATGGCAACCTCCCCACACCACTCCAACTTCCGTTAGAGAGTATTGTATGTGTGTGTGTGTGTGTGTGTGTGTGTGTGTGTGTGTGTGTGTGTGTGTGTGTGTGTGTGTGTGTGTGTGTGTGTGTGAGCTCACTATTCGTCAAAGGACCTTGGTTATACATAAGAAGACATGCTATTAAAGCTGCGGCACAAATATAATGTGCTATGAAGTCAACTTCACTCAAAAGAACGCCACGCTTCTTCTCCCCTTTCCTGTCTCCTTGCCTTGCGTCTGTCTGTCTTCTGTCTGTGTGTCTTTCTTTCTGCCTGTCTCGCTATTGCAAACCACAATCAACTCTCAACTGTCCACAATGTCCTAGAATATCCTAATATCCTGCATTATACTTTTTTTTTCAGGGTAACGACCTAGATTTTCGTCCTTTTGCCGCTTACTTCACATGGGTCATTGGCAGAAAGGGACAGCGCTACGGCTCCCCTTCAATAGAACTTTTTTGTGACTTACATGTTCTAGTATTAATCTATTGCTAAAACTCAGTATTCAAGTTGGAGAGATGGAAATTTTAGGCCAAGTTAGAGTAAAATGGGTACAGAATTAATAAAGTCAAACAGCATACCTTTTGTGGGTGCAGTGGGAACAAGGCTACGGATCGCAGGCAGGAGGACAATGGAGGGAAAATCCAGCAAAATCTGACCACCAGCTTATGAACTGACGCCAAAAACATTCGCGCCTAATAATCGGTTCAAACGTCCGTCCACTTTATCACTAAACACCTGTGGTTTTGAAGAGTAGCAACAGAAAATAAAATAATCGTGTAGACGTGATGTACTGATGCACTCCCTCCACGGAGTCTACCTCTGACCTACCGGTACTGTTTATTGCTTGTTCATCACAGTGCTTCGAAATTGATGGACCTCTCACTCGGACATGACGGCTGACTGAACCTTTATCTTTGTCTTGTAGTCCTGACCTCTTTCTGAATGCTATTAAAAAAACGAATTACTTCATCCTAACATAATTCAAAGTCTAATGACAGAGATGATCTGCTCGCTTGACTTCCCCGCGCACCTTTTGTGACGCCACAGACTAAGTCGGGGTGGGCTTTCTGTTCAGAGAAAAAGAGTAAAATAGATGGGTAACTGCGAAAAATTAGTCACTCTCCGCTGACTCTTCCTGCTCGGCTTCCAGCGACAACGTTCCCAAGATTGTAAGGGCTTGTACGGAACGGCAAATTCAAAATCTAAATAAAGAAGAAAATCTGGTGACTTTTTTCCATAATTTTGCTAAGAAATAGGAGGGCAGAGAAAGGCAGACAGACTGGCAAACAGGCAGGCAGGCATGCAGATATATAGACTCATGTATAATCCGGGCCAAATATACTACATGACTTCCTCTCGCTTTCGAGGTCAGTTGTACTAGCATCCCATTTAGCAAGAGATTTTCTCGCCTTTCTTAGTACCCATTTTGTTTGCATCCATATTCGTACCAGATCACGTTAGTCAACAATGATGTGCGTATTTGGGGATTAATAAAGCTTTAGTGTCATTTTGTATATGAGAGAAAAAGGCAGTGAAAATATCGATGGTATCCCCCAACAAACTGACACCACAACCTTCTCCCGTTCGCCTCTGCCTGGGTTTTTTTCTTTAACCATTCTTTTCCTCAAATGGAGAGTTGTGGCAGACGCCTGTATTCCATAAACTAACATGTTATTCGTTCTACGTACAGATTATTATGCGAAAATCTTGCTCGTCATTGGCCACGAGATTTTAGGTAAAGAGATTTTGAAGTGATGTAGGGGCTGGGAACCCTCTGTATCTTGACTGCTTTTGGGCTGGGAGTTTACTGTTAGTAGTAATAGTAGTAGTAGTAGTAGTAGTAGTAGTAGTAGTAGTAGCTTGAGAGATCAGCATTCCAGATTTCATTGACGAATATTATGGAACCTTCAGGCTAGAAATGTCCGGTAGAGTTACGGCATCTGAGCAGTGTCTGACTTGATCAATTCCTTTTAATGCAATAGACGATATTTTGAGCATTATTTCAGTTCTTGAAGTCTATGCACTTCAAAGCTATCTCATTTTCCAACCAGATTTTCATATAGTAGTTTGTCTGAAGGGTACTACTGAGCCTTCATGACTAGCACAGATAGTGGAGCACCAACATATCCAGTACTCCAGTGCTAGGGAGGCCATGTGGGGTGCTTTTGGTTATGCCTGAGTTCGCTGGCTGTTCTTTAGTTTGTCCTTAAATTCTGGTGTCCTTAATTAACCCAATATGTACTCAGAGCATTTTCACAGGATGCTTATCTAATTAGACTTGTTATTTACGGCTAATGTTTAAGGCTGTTAATATCAAAAGAGGGTAATCACACAAGATAACAGTTATATATCTGAAGACATAATCAGGTCAGGAAAGAAACTCAAACATTCCTGTATTTCACGCTCATATGTATCGACATCTACACTTCGTGGTTTTGCAAAAGATGAATTTATGTCGTTTCGATGACTGGTGAGTAGAGAGGGACTGGCGGGGATGTGTGGTGGTGTGGGGCGGGATATGGTGACACACTGCAGTAAAGAAATGCCACATAGCTCTCTGTTGGTTGCTCCTGTTACTGGCCGCTCGTCACCCCTGCGAAAGGATTAACATCTTAGTTAACCTTCATTGCCACAGATCTTTCGTAGGTTAAATAAAATTGTCTTGAGATAGTAAGAATAAAATAAAAAAATGTGATCTAGCATTAATTGGGTTAGTAATCGTAACACAACCAGGGTCTTCTGTATCATATTCTACTGCAAGTGACTTTGGAGACTTTGTGAGGTGTGGCTGTGTGGAAGTGTAGCAATGTGCAGGTGTGTGTGTGTGTGTGTGTGTGTGTGTGTGTGTGTGTGTGTGTGTGTGTGTGTGTGTGTGTGTGTGTCGGGGAGAGCATTTGGATATTGCAAGGCATGAAAGGATTGATCTTCCTGATGAGTCTCTTGAGTGTGTGGAAGAGTTTTGTTATTTGGGAGACATGTTACGTGCTGGAGGTCGGGCTGGAGCTGCTCTGTGGCTAGAGTGAGGAGTGGTTGGAAGAAGTTCAGGGATCTGTTGCCTATCCTGACATTGAGAAGACTCTCCCTCCGTGCTACGAGATCTTTGTATGCAGCATGTGTTAAGAGTGTAGTGTTGTATGGAAGTGAGACTTGAGCAGTAAAGGAAGAGGATATTCGCAGGCTCAATCATACAGAAATGACAATAATTAGGTGGATGCGCAGTGCGTCCTTGAATGCGAGGCCTGGGGGGGCTAGGTTTACGATGAATGAGTTAAGAGAAACAATGGGACTGGAGTGTATTGGTGCCAGTCCTTGATCTCTACCTTTCCCACTCCCCACTTCACCATCTCCCTGGGGGATCTTTCAAAGGCCTTCCCCAAATAAAAACCGAGGTTCAACTCCCTCTTAATAAAGAAATAAGATAATCTGCCGACTTTTTCCCATAATCTTGCCAACAGACAGGCAGGCAGACAAAGGCAGACCAACAGGCAGACAGGCAAGTAGGCAAGCAGAAAGGCAGATAGACTGATAGATATATAAACCCGGCCAAACACATAGATTCATCGCGCTTTTTCGGTTGGTTATAACAACACCCCCTCCTACCAGAAAAAAATATATATATATATTATTATTTTTGTCTCTTTTCTCATTACCTATTCTGTTTTCAACCATACTGGTACCAGATCACGTTAGTCAACAATTATGTGCATATTTGGGGATTAATAATGCTTTAGGCTTATTTTGTATATGAGAGAAAAGGGCAATGAAAATACTGATAGTACCACCCGTGATACCATAACCCTTTCCCGTTGGCCTCTGTCTAGATTATTTCCTTTAACCATTTTTTCCTCAAATGGATCGTTGTGGCAGACTCCTGTATTCCACAAACTAGTATTTTATTCGTTCTACGTACAGTGTATTATGCGAAAATCTTGGACGTCATTTGCCACGAGATTTTAGGTGAAGATATTTTCAAGTGATGTAGGGGCTGGCAACCCTTTAGCAGGCAGTTAGCAACCTCCAAGTTTGTGCAGGCCAGCAGGCAGGAGGTGAGGCAGCAGTTCACTCCATGAGGACAATATCTGGGGAAGAAGACTGTCAGGCAGTATTATTAGCTGATGCCTCAAATGCATTTAATTCCATCAACCGGGAGGCAATGCTGCACAATATCAAGGTTAAATGCCCAGCATTTGCCCAATATGTGGAAAACACCTACAAAGAACCAGCAGACCTCTACATTGTGGGTAAGACAGCGGCTCACGATGTCGGTGTAATCCAGTCCACAGAAGGAACTACCCAGGGGGACCCCGTTGCCATGGCTATGTACGCCCTGGCGATGACAGTGCTGCAACAACAGATCAAATACGAGGCCACCAATGTAAAACAGGTAGCTTATGCAGATGATTTCACGGGTGCTGGCAAGGTTGAGGATGTGAGGAAATGGTGGGACCTTGTAACATCTCATGGCCCTGAAATAAGTTACTACCCTAATGCAAGTAAGTCCATCTTGATCGTGAAACCAGCTTACTATCAAGATGCACAGGAAGCATTTAGAGGCACAAACGTGATAGTGACCAAGGAAGGTCAGAGGCATCTAGGGGCTGTGATTGGAACCAAGGAATTCAAAGACCAATATGTGAGTGATAAGGTAAAGACATGGCTAGAAGAAATTCATACACTATCCAGCCACACAAAAACAGAACCCCATGCAGCATACAGTGCATTTACTATGGTGCAAAGCACAAATGGACCTTCGTGATGAGGACCATACCAGACATCGAGTTGCTGCTACAACCACTGGAGGATGCAATCAGGGATTCATTCCTCCCATCTCTAACCAATGGCCACATCCCCACACCAGAAGAGAGGGACCTTCTAGCACTACCACCCAGGATGGGAGGCCTTGGCATTATAAATCCAGTAGCCGTGGCAAGCTACGAACACAGAAATTCACTCAGGCTCACCGAATCCTTGTCACAGAAGATCTGCGCCCAGGTTGAGACGAGTGAAATCGACCACCAAAGGCAGAAAGACATAAAGACACAGATAAGCAAGGAGCGTGAAGCTAGACAAAAAGACCAGCTGCAGCACATAATCGAACATCTAACACCAGACCAGTGCAGAAGAGTTGAAACTGCACAGGAGGTTGGGGCATCGAACTGGCTCACAACCCTGCCTCTCAAGGCAAAGGGCTTCCACTTCAACAAACAAGAATTTATTGACGCCATAGCCTTGAGATATGGGTGGCCAATAGAGAACCTACTTCAACACTGTGCTTGTGGCACTGCCTTTGATGCAAACCATGCAATGGTATGCAAGAAGGGAGGCTTTGTTTGCATCCGACACGATGAATTACGCGACCTCACTGCCAAAATGCTGCAGGAAATATGCCATAATGTCAAGACTGAACCAGCTCTGCTACCCCTGGACGGCGAGCACTTCACCCACACAACAGCAAACACATCAAATGATGCAAGAGTGGATGTCAGTGCTCGAGGTTTCTGGACACGTGGGCAGAGGGCGTTCTTCGACATCAGGATATTCGATCCCATGGCAGCATGTCATCGTGAACTGTCTCTCAAAGCTGCACACAAAAGGAATGAACAAGAAAAAAATAGAAATTATCCAGAAAGGATCCAACATGTGCACCACGGACGATTCACTCCCCTTGTGTTTACAACATCAGGTGGGATGGGTCCAGAGGCGGTGAGATTCTACTCGAGACTGGCAGAGGTTCTTTCTGAGAAGAAACGTCAACCGCAGAGTTCTGTTATGGCCTGGATGAGATGTCGACTGTCATTCTCCCTCGTGAGGTCTGCTCTGCTATGTCTCAGGGGCACAAGATCATCAGCCCTCAGGCCTGTCTCTCTGGCGGGTATGGATTACGAAGCTACAGTGGTCGAGAGTCGCATAGACCAGCGACTCCAATAGTTTAATGTCTTTATTTACACTGTAATATCAATAAATATAAAATAAAATAATAATAGTAATAGCAGATGGTTGGTAACCACAGCCGTTGGCGTGCCTGGGGCCAACGGATTGTAATATAAGGGTTAGTGTTAACCTTCACATTACAACTCCAAATGTGAACCGTATTAGGAAGGTTGGTTTTGATCTTCACAGTATAATTCCTCAATGGATGGAGGTGATTATGACAAAAAAAAAAAAAAATAGTAGTGCGAGTAGTAATAGTGGTAGTAGAAGCAGTAGTAGTAGTAGTAGTAATAGTAGTAGTAGTAGTAGTTGTTGTTGTTGTTGTTGTTTGAGGGATCAGCATTCCAGAATTCATTGACGAATACCACAGAACCCTCAGGCTTACCGAGTCAGGGTAGAATTATGGCATCTGAGAAGTGATTTATTTCATCGGTTTCCATTTAATGCAGTACACGACATTTTGAGCTTTATTTCAGCTCTTGGCATCTCTGCACTTCAAAGTTTTCGAAGTTTGCCGATCAGATTTTCATATAGTAGTTTGTCTTAAGGGTACTACTGAGTTTAGAGCCTTCATGACTAACACAGATAGTGGAGTACCAACATATCCAGTAATCCAGTGCTAGAAAAGCCAGGTGGGGTGCTTTGGGTCATGCCTGACTTCACGGGCTTTTCTTCGGTTTGTCTTTAAATTCTGGTGTCCTCATTTCACCCATTATGAACCCAGAACATTTTCACAGAATGCTTATCTACTTAGACTTGTTATTTAAGGCTAATATTTAAGCCTGTTATTATAGAAAGAGGGTTATTACACAAGACAACAGATATTTATCTGAAGACATAATCAGGTCAGGAAAGAAACTCAAACACTACTTTATTTCACGTTTATTTTTACCGAGACATCTACACTTCGTGGCTTTGGAAAGATGATGTTAAGTCGTTTCGAAGACTGGTGAGTAGAGAGGGTCTGGCGGGGATGTGTGGTGGTGTGGGGTGGGATATGGTGACACACTGCAGTAAAGACATGCCACATAGCTCTCTGTTGGTTGCTCCTGTTACTGGCCGCTCGTCACCCGTGGGAAAGGAATAATATCTTAGTTAACCTTCACTGCCACAGATCTTTCGTATGTTAAGTATAATCGTCTTGAGGTAGTAAGAATATAAGAAATATCATCTAGGATTCACTGGGTTAATAATCATAACAAAGTACTGTTATGGCAAATGCTCAGATGAAGTTGCATCCATTGTGCCACCTATCCATACCTTCCCCCGCACTACACGGGCGTCTGATAGCGCTCATGACTGGACTGTCAAACTGCCATATTGCAGAACTTCCGCTTATCAGAATTTTTATTCCCCGAACTGCATCTCTTTGCAACTCGCTTCCCCAGAGTTGTGTCCCCCCAAACTTCCACCTACAGCAGTTCAAGTCCAACTGTTACAGGTTTTCTATGAATGGAGGACACCTGCAGTCTGGTGTATGGATTATTTTTTAATTCAATTGTTTTCCTTCTTCTGTTCCGTTATTAAAAAAAAAAAAAAAAAAAAAGCAAGAGAAGTACCGACAAACTAGTTGTGTGTGTGTGTGTGTGTGTGTGTGTGTGTGTGTAATTCACCGGGTCGGTCAGGATCACTTGATGGTCGTGATGGTCAGCTTTTACCCTCCCGGAAGGGAGCTGAAGCTCATATAGTCCGATCTAAGGGCAAGGCTGTGACCTTCACACACGCACACACCCGTCCCCTTGCTCGAGGGGGACAGTAACCACCCACTTCGTCAGTGAAACTTTTCGCAACCTGAGCGAGGCGCGAACTCCCGTCCACCAGTTGGCAAGCGGGAACGTTACCACTGCACCAGCGAGCGGTGTGTGTGTGTGTGAGAGAGAGAGAGAGAGAGAGAGAGAGAGAGAGAAACTTTAGTGAATTTAGATCATTTAGATAGTGAGCAATCCTTTGCTCACACACGATAACATATCATACTCCCGCAGTGCAACTGGCGACGTACTACAGGGTGGGCCACACACAACGCTCCTCTTACACAGCTGGGAGATTTCTTGTGTGTTGCTAGGACGGCTC
>NC_136992.1:30868032-30918032 GCF_032717465.1 Coenobita brevimanus | reverse complement strand
GACGAGAAACGGCTCAGTGTGCTGGTGTGTGCGCGGCCGTGGCGGTGGGATCATGTCACCACTTGGGCCCTAATAGCCACGGTCCACAGTGAATGGATTCTAGGGCTGTCATTCATCTCTCTCTCTCTCTCTCTCTCTCCTTCTCCGTAACATATCTGTCCAATTTACTTCTTACAAACTCTAGAGCCATGTTAAGGTTCATAAAAGTTGAACAGATAAAGCCTAGGAATTTCCTGATTATCCTTCCAGAGAGAGAGAGAGAGAGAGAGAGAGAGAGAGAGAGTAACCTGAGTGGCGAAAAAATGTCTGTTAGTTTGTGTGTGTGTGTGTGTGTGTGTGTGTGTGTGTGTGTGTGTGTGTGTGTGTCTGTGTCTGTGTCTGTGTCTGTGTGTGTGTGTGTGTGTGTGTGTGTGTGTGTGTGTGTGTGTGTGTGTGTGTGTGTGTGTGTGTGTGTGTGTGTGTGTGTGTGTGTGTGTGTATGCGTGTGTGTGTGTGTGTGTGTAAGAGAGAGAGAGAGAGAGAGAGATAAGCAGCAGTGATAAGAGACATGTTCCAACAAACTGGGCACTTATCAGATGCATTTCGCTAATCGACTTCTGATAATCAGATGTATACTACACACGCTATCATTATCATTACTTCTGAGACAGCTCTTGCCTCTGTACATCATCATCATCATCATTATCCCGACCACATTCATAGTAATTATCAATGTGACGAGCATCAGGATGAAAACACACACACACACACACACACACACACACACACACACACACACACACACACACACACACACACACACACACACAAACAACAACAACAAAGATGTATATTTTATTTGTACTGGCCTGTGACGGATCTGCTCAGCGTGGGACAGACAAGTAGTAGTAAATATTTAATTATTATTTTTTATGCAAGAAAGAAAGAACCAAAGGCCAGTTCGAAAAATCTCTCCGAAGGTAAACGAAATCATCTTGCAGTAACAATAGCAAAACAAATGACGTCATCAGGGGAAAGGACATCAACCCTGGGGGAATTGACTGACTCTACTCCGGCTAATTCAAAACGGCTTCACTTGACAATGGGACGATGTTTTTTTATTCCCGTGCTGAATAAAACTGTCTGCAGCAGGAACTAAAAAGATGACGATGATGATGATGATGATGACCATAATGGATGATGATTATGATGATGACCATAATGGATGATGATGATGATGATGATGACCATAATGGATGATGATTATGATGATGACGATGATGATGATGATGATGATGATGATGATGACTGTCTTTTCCCAGATCGAGGGCAGCACACCACTCCACAGACTCGTCATCCGCAATGGCTAACTCAAAAAGCTGGGTGGCACAGGAAAGGCCCCGTGAGTGCCCACAACACTGCTACAGTTGTTTCAGCTTAACTTGGCCTGGATTTTCGTCCCTCTACAGCTCTATTTCACGTAGCTTTGTGGTTGACAAGGACAATACTACGGCTCTACATCGCTTACATCGCAGTTCTCTATGTTTGGTCTCCTTTAGCCGAGTTTGCTCCTTATATCCCCGTCTTCCGTCTCTCTACAGCAGAACCGTGAAAACAACAACAACAACAACAACAACAACAATAATAATAATAATAATAATAATAGTAATAATAATAATAATAATAATAATAATAATAATAATAATAATAATAATAGTAATAATAATAATAATACTGTAATAATGATTTCACACTTAAACTGACCTGCATATGGAACTGACTATGTATTTACTCCCCTGCTCATGTTCCCTTCGTTTCTTCGCTATAACTGCTCCCTTTATCCCTGTATTCAATGTCTTTCCAGTTAAACACCTTAAAGAAAGTCAATTCCATGACCACGCTGACTTGTTAAAATCCTGCCTAAATCTACAAACGTCCCTCAGTTCCTCTTTATCCCCCAAAAGGAGGATGGTGCTCTGCCCGAAGGGGGACATTTTCAGCCTGCAGTCCATCGGGTTCGCGTCCACATGAGCCTGGAGCCACAACAACAACAACAATAATTTTCCCTATACATGTTTCCTCAGTTTTCTTCCCTGAATCTATCCCTATGTTTGCTCCCTGTGTCAACTCCATATGTTCGTTTGCTACATTCGCTCCCTGTGTCTACTCCCTATGTTTGCTACATTCGCTCCCTGTGTCTGCTCCCTATGTTTGCTACATTCGCTCCCTGTGTCTACTCCCTATGTTTGCTTGCTATACTTCCTGTCTATATCTACTCTCCTAATCCTTTTATTTTCTTTCTCCAGCTGAACCACGCCACGAACGCCGATTCCACTCCCTCGCAGACCTACTCCATGAATCGGTTAGGCGCCAAACCTTCACCAGCTGGCCACTGAGCTTCATCGATCCGGACCAGCTGGCCAGGGCGGGGTTCTTCTATTTGCGGACCAAAGACCACGTCCGGTGTGCATTTTGTAAGGGTACTGTTGGACTCTGGGACCGCGGAGACCAGCCAGACCTCGAGCATCGCAAACACTTCCCGAGGTACACATAATAGTCCACATATAACGCTCCTCTTCCACTCCAAAGCCCATATACATCCATCTCCTACTGCCACTGCTCCACCCACACCCACATATTCATCTCCTACTGCCACTGCTCCACCCACACCCACATATTCATCTCCTACTGCCACTGCTCCACCCACACCCACATATTCATCTCCTACTGCCACTGCATCCACTACGCCCACACCGCTGACTGAGCCGTCCCTAGAACAAAAGATATCGCCAGGGGAATCTGTAGTGGAGTGCAGTTTACGGGACATGGTGCACTCTGCTTTACCTTGGCCTAAAATTGTCTTGTCTCCATTCTGAATAATGAATTGTAACAACAGATTAGTACTGAATGACGATACTACACCCGTTTTACTTTGATTCTCTCTCTCTCTCTCTCTCTCTCTCTCTCTCTCTCTCTCTCTCTCTCTCTCTCTCTCTCTCTCTCTCTCTCTCTCTCTCTCTCTCTCTCTCTCTCTCTCTCTCTCTCTCTATCTCTATCTATCTATATCGATCGATCGAGCTGTAGATGTATGTATGCAATGTGTGTGTGTGTGTGTGTGTGTGTGTGTGTGTGTGTGTGTGTGTGTGTGTGTGTGTACCTGTCTATTTATCTCACATTGTCTGGCTACAGGTGTCACCTAGTCAACGGGCACCCCACAGGCAACGTACCCATGGACCGGCTGCCTGAAGAACTGGGACCAGTGTACCAACTTCTTCAGGAGTATCATGACTTCAGGATTACCAGCACCAAGCCCCTACACACGCCAGCACACTCTGTATATGACCCCGGTAAGAGCCTGGTGGTCTAGTGGGCTACGGTACTCCAGTTCGATGTGGTTTATTAGGATTTAAAGTGTCTCTCTCTCCACACACCGTTACATGGCATATGACCATGATTTTTTCGCACACCATCACATCCCTCCTGCCCAATACCTTTTTGATCGACTGTACAAACAAATCCCACAGATGCGGCCACGGTGGCAAGGTCTGCTGGTGTGGGTCAGTTGGCACACCCTCATTTCAACACACCAGCAACCCGCCACTCCACCTTCACACACCACTGGCCGACTGAGACAGACGTGAGGGTGGATAAGCTGGTGGATGCTGGATTTTTCTATGCCGGAGTTGCTGACTGGGTACGTCTTAGCAGTCTCTCACAGTAGTACATTTACTCTAACCTGGCAAAAACTTTTAACTCCTTTCAGCTCAGGTGATGGCCAACTGTAGTCAAAACGATGCTTTCATGTGATGGCACTAATATAACTGAGCGGCTCAACTGCCTGGCTATACAAAGGTCCCCCAGTTACATCCCTGTCCATGAAGGGGGGATAATGGACTGTAGGAGGGGGACAACTTAAGCCTGCAGTCCACCGGGTTCACGTTTCATTTAAGCTTGGGTCCAGAAAAAAAAAAAAAAAGCCTCTGGAATACATACTGCTCAACATGAATGGCTATATAACATCATGATGCCGTACTGTCGTTTGATAATTTGCCTAATCACGCTTACAAACTGTTACTGGAATGATAGAATTCGTGAAATAATATTAAATAGTTAAATATTTCGGTGTCATTCTAGGTGCAGTGCTACAGTTGTGGGGGTGGACTCTTCGGCTGGAGGAAAGGCGATGACCCCATCCAAGATCATGCCAGGTACTACCCCACCTGCCCCTTCATACTAGCTCGGGGCACCACCAAGAACTCCGTCCCTCATCCTCACCATTCTTCCACCCCAGACAACATCCCCGCATCAGATCACCTCAGATGGTAGGCTGAGGGGTAACCTTTCCAACAGTACAAGTCGATGTAAGGTAAAACTGCCATGACTCATTAAAATCTATTGTTTCATTGGATCTGCTTACCCGGCGGCAGATACCCGTTCTCTATACCATTTTTGCACTACGCACAAAGTTTTATGTTTCCAGGATGATCATTGCTCTATTTTTTCTTCCTTCTTTTTTTTTAGTCTAACCTTAATTAAGCTGTCTCAACCTAACCTAACGTAACAGATTAACTTGCCTAACAGACTGACCTGTTACTAGGAAAGCAAACCTAAATTAACCTAGACTTTCGTGGATAGGAAAAAGTGCAAAAATGGCACACAGAACGGAAATCAGCTACTCTGTTCATCCTGCCAGTAGTCAGAGATCAAGTTAGGTATGCGCGAGGCCCTAAACATATAAATCAACCTTTGCCTGCTGTAATCTGGTGATGTTTGGTGTTTTCCTTGTCAGTTATGCAGCAACACTTTTTCCTCAGTACTACTTTTAAGTGGAGGCGGCTGTACCCATTGATACTATGTTTGCTCTAGCTACAATATAATATACCTAATAATGTGCAGTTGTAATTTTTCTCTTGTATCTGTCTGTCTATAGCCAGATACCTTCATCCCATATGGGACGGCCACAAACTAACCGCCTCCGCGTCGCCCTGTCCCCTGCCATTTCGCGCCCTCCCCTAACTTACACCCCTTCTCTCATATACGTCTCTACTCCATCCCTCCATCTTATCCTCGGTCTCCCCCTCCCTCTCCCCCGTCCACCACACTCACATACACTCTCCTAGTCAGTCTCTTTTTTAATTTCTTTTTTATTTTATCACCTCCAGCGCCACCAACTCCTGTCAGGATAATGTCCCCCCGCCACCCATCATTAGGCCAGTCACGCTTGCCACTCAAGAAGCCGATCTGCTCCTGGCCCACCCCATTGCACAGGTGTGTGTGTGTGTGTGTGTGTGTGTGTGTGTGTGTGTGTGTGTGTGTGTGCGTGCGTGCGTGCGTGCGTGCGTGCGTGCGTGCGTGCGTGCGTGCGTGCGTGCGTGCGTGTGTGCGCGCGCGCGCGCGCGAGTGCGTGAGAGAGCGTTACATGACAACAATGTCAATAAGCATGTTAATAATACTAGTAACAACAACAACAACAACAACAACAATAATAATAATATTAATAATAATAACAATATTAATCCAGCCATACCATCAGGAGCGTAGGGCACCGGGGCTACCCCGTCCAAAAATTTACCTTTCACGTAAAGGTAAGGGTGAGCAGTTTGCCTTTCCGTAACGACCTAATGGCCTATTAATCTCAACCATCCCTCGGAATTAAACCCTAACGACGCCATTACCCCCACAGCGTCTACTGCTCTTGGGGCTGTCAGCGGTGAGCATCCGGGGGGCCCTTGTAACCCGTCTGGAAGAAAGGGGGGTCCTGTGCGCCTCCGTTACCGATGCCATAGAACTGGTAAGTATTTCTCTCTCTCTCTCTCTCTCTCTCTCTCTCTCTCTCTCTACCTACCTACCTACCTACCCACCTACCTACCTATCCAACTATCTACCTACCTACCTACCTACCTACCTATCCAACTATCTACCTACCTATCTATCTATCTATCTATCTATCTATTTATCTGTATGTATGTATGTCTATCTGCCTATCTATTTTTTATCTATCTGCCTATGGCCAGACTCCTTAATCCTGCAAGGGGTGGCCACAAACAAATCACCCCTATGTCACCCTGTCCTCTGTCATTTGGCTCCCCTTCCTCCAACCCACACATCCCTCTCTGCCATCCTTCCACCTCATTCTTGTTCTCCCTCTCCCCCTCCCCCTTCCACCTCACGTACATACACTCTTCTACTCAGTCTCTCATTCTTCATCCTCGGCTCATGGCCAGACTTACTAAACTTAGCTTGCCATGCCATATATTTACACTTGCTCCCCCAGACGATTTTCTTCAGCTGAGGAGATAGGAACTGGAGGGGTTAGAGACAGCCTTCATTAACCCCTTCAGTATGAGATAGGAAGTGGAGGGGTTAGAGACAGCCTTCACTAACCCCTTCAGTATGAGATAGGAACTGGAGGGGTTAGAGACAGCCTTCACTAACCCCTTCAGTATGAGATAGGAACTGGAGGGGTTAGAGACAGCCTTCACTAACCCCTTCAGTATGAGATAGGAACTGGAGGGGTTAGAGACAGCCTTCACTAACCCCTTCAGTATGAGATAGGAACTGGAGGGATTAGACAGCCTTCACTAACCCCTTCAGTATGAGATATATTCCTAAGCTGAACGAATTCATATAAAATTAGCAAGAGCACACTAAACAAACAATGCTTTATTGGATTTCAAAAGATTAAAATCGTTCGTTTATGCTTTTCTCCAACTCAGTGTCGCTGCCAAACACCTCAAAATACAAACTAAGAGTGAATAATAACGAGAAAATGTGAGGCTGCGAAATTATCCATGAAGGTATGTAACTGATATGGATGTTTTGTTTTTCTTCGTCTATTGAATGACTTTTTTTTTTTTTTTTAAATCAGCTCTTTGAGTACGAAGAGAGGAAGGTGCGAAAGGGAGACCGAGATTCGACTCATGACCCCCCGCAACCACCACATGTACCACAGCCACCCTCACCACAACTACCACAGCTACCACCACAGCCACAACCTTCACAACTACCACAGCTACCACCACAGCCACCACAGTCAAAGGCACAGGTAGGTCTCTTAGAATAAATCCAAAATGCGTCCAAGCCTCCTAGAATGTGTCCAGAATGTGCCCAAAGCTTCTAAAATACGCCCAAGTCCCCCCACATATTTCTGGTCTTGCCAAGGTGTGCCCAGAATGTGTCCAAAATTTTGCTCAGACTTCCTTAAATGTGTCCAAGCATCCAAACTATGTCTTTAATGAGTCAAAGCCCCAATATGTGTCCTTATTTCACGAATGTGTGTGGTGATTCCCTTACCACTGAAATACTCGTAGTCTTTATAAATTACTCTTAACTTCAAACTATTTCTTCAACATAGGGCGGACTTTTGGACTGAAGGGGTAAATGTTGCCTAAATGAACCCCTTCACTACCAGAGACAGGGCTGAAGAGGGACGCCTTCACGTGATGGCACCGATAAGAGTGGGTGGCGGAGTTACCTGGCTATGATAACATCCCTCAGGTCCCTCCTTGTCCTCCGAAAGAATGGCGGTGGACTCACGAGAGGGACAATGTTAGCCTGTAGTCCACCGGGTGCACACCGCAAATGAGCCTGGGATTACAGCCACAAAACTGGACTCTTTATACTCTACCTCGGCCTAAAATTCTCATCTTTCCATTTTGAATGTTGAGGTGTAAGAACTGATTGACACTAGATTATGATGCGTCACACAGAAGTGTTATTGACGGTACGTAGAGCAGCAGCATTGTCTCTTTCTGCCACACAGCTACGTGAAATGGGCTGCACAAGGATGAAAATCTGGGGCAAGACAGAGTACCAGTAAAAGCAGTACACTAGAGACTGATGCTAATTAAAGTTACTGGAAATGACAGGGATACAGCAGGAATAAGCCATAGAGGATTTCATCAATGGTGGGGGTAAATGTGACTGACAAGATGAGTGTATGTGAGTGAGATGAAAGGGAAGAGGGGGAGGGGGAGACCAAGGATGAGATAGAGTGGGGAGATACACTATATGAGACAAGGCAGGGGGAGGGGGAGACCAAGGATGAGATGGAAGCATGGATTGGAGAGACATATGTGAGGTGAGGGGTGAGTTGAATATAGGACAGCCAAATGGCAGGGGACAGGGCGACAAGGAGGCGATTTGTTTGTGGCCACCCCTTATGGGATTGCGGCTCAATTGCAGCCTGCAGTTCAGCGCATTCACGTTCAGATGAGAGAAGAACCAATACAACAAAAACACGTCCTGAAATCTAGCTCTTCTTCTCCTCCTCCTCCTCCTCCTCCTCCTCCTCTTCTTCCTCCTTCTCCTCCTCCTCCTGCCCCAGGCCACGAAGGAGGGGACGGCACAGGAACAGGCTCAGGGAAAGGCCCAGGCAGACAAAACCAAACAACAACTGCTGCTAAACGATGGTCAGGAGTCTTGCTTTACTGCTCGTGGATTTTAATGACTGATTCTAGCTATCTCCAGATATTTTAGTAGTAGTAGTAGTAGTAGTAGTAGTAGTAGTAGTAGTAGTAGTAGTAGTAGTGGTAGTAATGATGGTGGTGGTGGTGGTGGTGGTGGTGGTGGTGGTGGTGGTGGTAGCAATACCAGTACTAATACTAACAACAGGACTAACAATAATACCAATTTTCAAACAAGACTAAAAATACTAACAATTTACAAACAATACACCCAGTAATGTTGCTACGAGACGAGGTGAAGGAAGCCGAGAGACGCCTGGTGTGTGGCAGGTGTGGCGCAGAGAGGGTTCAGGTGGTGCTACAACCCTGCTGTCACCTACACCTTTGTGCCACCTGTGCTAGACCGACTGACACCCGCCCCACCTGAAGCACGGCTGTTAGAGGCACGCTTAGACCGATTATGGGATAGACGAAGTAACGAACAGAAGCTGGGAAATGATGGTAAACAGAACCGTACAGAGACCCAATGCGGAAAAGAAATTATTAAAAAAAGAAAAAAAAAAAAAAGGATGGATGGATGTTAAGAAAGAATAAACATCAGCACAGCACTCCATCATCCAAATGCAGTCTCAAAGTAAGGGATGATTTAAAAAGTCGGTGGGGGCTCAGGTGGTGCCGTAACCCGTCTGCCACCTACTGTACATCTTTGTGCCACCTGTGAGAGGCCATTCTAACACATGTTCCACCTGTAGTACGGCCTTAGAGACACGCTTAGGCCATATCTCTGATTGGGGTAAAGGTAATCTTGTTGTTTTTAATGCATCAAAAACTCAGTTCTTACATCTATCAATCCGACAACATCCACACGAGTACCCTCCAAATTTTAATAATATCCAGATTAATCCTGCATCATCTTTAAAAATACCTGGGGTTTCATTCTCTCGGGATTTATCTTGGAAAGAATATATTGTCTCTCTTGTAAAATTTGCTTGCAAGAGATTAGGTGTGCTAAGCGGACTCCGTGCCTTCTTTACCAGTGTACAGTTGTTGACTATACACAGGTTTTACTCGCCCCTGTGTAAAGTACAACATTCTGTGTGGGGAGGTTCCCCACATACAGCTCTTCTCAACAAGGTGGAGTCAAAAGCTTTTCGTTTCATTAATTCTCCACCTCTTTCTGGCTCCCTTCAACCTTTGTCTCTTCGCCGTACTGTTGCATCTTTAAATCTTTTCTGTCGCTACGTCAATGGTCACTGCCCCTCTGAACTGTCTGCTTGCATCCCCTCACCACTACCACGGGCAACAAAGTCTCATCCCTTTTCTGTCCAACTCTCTAATGCAAGTTAATCGTTACCCCCAGTCTTTCATATATGCAACAGGTCAACTCTGAAACTGTCCTCCTCTGTCTGTATTTCCTACAGCCTATGATCTCCAGTCTTTCAATCGCAGTGTGTCCAGGCATCTCGAAATGCACAGATCTTTAATTTGGCTCTCTGTTATCTTGTTTTTGTTTTTTCTTGGGAAGAAAAATTTGCTGGCTCCTGGCCTTTGGTTCCTTCTGCCTTGCATTAAAAAAAAAAAAATACTGAGTAGACAAGGGAGGGAGAAAGGCAGATGTAAGTGTAGAATGAAGACAGAAGGGAAGTATACAAGAGGGAAATGCAAAAGAAAAAGAATGATGAAAGTTATGGAAAGATGGACAACAAAACAGTACTCCATCGGCCAAACACAGTCTTAACAGGAAGAAAATTTACAGAAGAGGAGGATGGAAGTCAGAAAAGGACGGAACACAGAACTGTTCTGCATCGTTTGAATGTGATCTAAAAAATGAAGGTGAGAGGACAAAGAGATGGAGAAATAGAAGGATGACGGATTTTGCTCGGTGTTACGGCTGGTCAGTGGCAATACTGTAGCCAAATACTGTATTTAAAACTTATATATGAAAGTTTACCATAACCTATTACCACAGCCTTACCTTAACCTATCATTACAGACAGTACTCTGTTTATTTCAGAGATTTGTTCCAGAATACCACACATTTATCCATACATCTGATTCCGTTAATGTAAGGGAAATGGAAAATCGGCATTACAGGTTGCGATAAAAGTATAACATGTATTTTTAACAATTTAATATGGGCTTAATGCATGCAGCGCTCAGCATATGACCAGGTGTTGATTAAATGTATCACGATTTTATTCTGCTAAATACAAGTGACCACAATGATCGAAAATATGATAAACAAGCAGCGGCGCCACGGCACAGCAAACCCGTCCCCGGCAGTCATTTTAGTGCTGACGTATAAACACAACAAGATATCTAGTCAAAGATGTCACATTTCAAATTTGGAGTAAATCAGGTGAAAACTGACGATATTATGCCCATTTGGAATTTTAGGCTCGACCCACCTGACACTGACCCCCCTACCGCTAACTAGGGAGTGACCCCCCCCCCCCCGAAGTAATGAGATGCAGATTTGAAAGATGCACCTTTGGGTTTTGGTTTCATGTCGATATGACGAATTTGAAAGGAGTTATGGCGAAAAAACTATTTCCCCCTCCCCATTTATATATATATATATATATATATATATATATATATATATATATATATATATATATATATATATATATCGCCCCTACAGGCTGGTCCTTGGCCCAATATGGCCCAAAATTTAATCAGGTGATCAGCAGGTCATAGCCCATCCTCTCAGTAGTTTTAGTCAGTATCGCACCAGTAGGTTTCGCGTAAATTTGTTAACATACAGACAGACTGGCAGACAGTCAGACACACAAACAAACAAACCGAGTGAAAGCAATATCCGTCCTCGAGCCCCTCCGAGGCAGGGACGGGTAAAAAGCGTCGTATTGCTTATTATAAATGATTTAATTTTCACATATCCAATAAAATATAAGCAACAAATATTGTATGAAAAAATAAATATTCACGTGAAAGAGTAAAAGATGTTTTATTTTTCAGTTTCCTGTAATATTTTAAGTTTTACCTTCTTATGGTGGGGAAAACTCTAGTCGTCTATTTCAGCTAAAGACAGACTCTTGGAGAGAGAGAGAGAGAGAGAGAGAGAGAGAGAGGGGGGGGGAACCATAATACCATAAAAGGGAAACTATACCACACTCGTGAAGAAACTGAGAGCTGAACTTTCCCTGAGGGATGTGTGGTATATGTATGTATGTATGTATGTATGTATGTATGTATGTATGTATGTATGTATGTATGTATGTACACGTTGATGGTAAGGTATAGTGTCATGGTGGTGTGACAGGGTGTTTTGGTGTGGTGTGATATGAAGGCGTGAACCAACGTGGCGTGGTGTGGTATGACAGGAAGCGAATGGTACTGTTATTGTGTGTGTGTGTGTGTGTGTGTGTGTGTGTGTGTGTGTGTGTGTGTGTGTGTGTGTGTGTGTGTGTGTGTGTGTGTGTGTGTACAACCCTGTAGGCTACCGCAGGAGAAAGTTTTGACAAGGACGCGGGTGCTTCACAGGCTTGCCAACCCCTCTCTCTCTCTCTCTCTCTCTCTCTCTCTCTCTGAAGCAAACCATTATAATATTAAAACTATATCAACAGAGTACAGATGGAAAAATAAATAACTGAGGAAGAGGGGTTAAGAAGGCTAGTATGCCCCCCAAAGGGTCCTAGCAGGTGCCCTAGGAGAGTCAGTAGCAACTTTATCTCAGCGACTTATTTTACATCTTTTCATCATTACCTACGATTCCCAGATTAATGCGGATACTAATATGTAGTGAGGATGGAGAATGAGAGACTGACTAGAAGAGTATATGTGAGTGAGGGGGAGAGGAAGGGATGGAGGAATGAAGTGGTGAGACAGATAGACAGATAGATTGACATATATATATAGACAGACAGACAGACTGACTGAGACACACAGATAGATAGATAGGTGGACAGACAGACAGACAAATAGACAGGAAGACAGAGATAGATAACGAGAATATCAACGTGTCAGAATATAATAAATCGCCACATCTACCCTGATGATAATAACTGCTATCGTAAAATGGATCTACGTATGTACCGAAGCACATTCTAGAGAACGATTTAGTTTCAAGATACACGACCTTGAAACTCAGGTAATGTGTGTGTACAGTTTCAGGCAATGGATGTCACACACACACACACACACACACACACACACACACACACACACACACACACACACACACACACAAGAATTCCTTCAAAGCTGAACAAAATCAATTAATTGCATTCCGAAGCAGCCACAATAAAAATAATCGTAGTGATGATGATGATGATGATGACGAAAAGGAGGAGGAGGGGGAGGAGGGGGAGGAGGAGGAGGAGGAGGAGGGGGAGGAGGAGGAGGAAGAAGAAGTTGAGGGATGAAGAACAGAAAAGGAATGGGAGGAGGAGAGAAAGCAGAGAGGAGGAGGGAGAGCAGGAGGAGTAAAGAGAGGACGTGGAGGTGGACAAGAGAGAACAAGAGACGAGGAAGGAGAGGAAATGAAAGAGGAAAAAGAGGAGGGGAAAAGCGATAAGGTTGGTAGGCTTGGCGGGGAATGAGGGTAGATATATGGGTCAGAGTTGGGGAGGGAGGGAGGAAGGGAGGGGAAGGGGGAGGAGGGAATGATGGGAGAGAGAGGTGGGAGGGGAGAGAGAATGATAGGAGAGAAGAGGAGAGAGAGAGAGAAAGAGAAGGGAGGAGAGGGGGGAGGAGAGAATGATGGGAGAGAGGAGGGAGGGGGAGAGAATGATAAGAGAGGAGAGGAGAGGAGAGAGAGAGAGAGAGAGAGAGAGAGAGAGAGAGAGAGAAGGGAGGAGAGGGGTGAGGAAAGAATGACAGGAAAGAAAAGGAGAGATGAGGGAGGGAAGAAAAAGGAAAAGGTTGGAGGGAGAAAAGGTGATAAAGAAAAAGGGGTGAAGAGAGGGAGGGAAAGACGATGGCTGGAAAGACGATGGATGAAAGGGAGTAAGAAAGGGAGAAAGGAGGGAGGGGGAAGATGTGAGAAAGAGAGAGAGAGAGAGAGAGAGAGAGAGAGAGAGAGAGAATATCAGGTGACCCTATGTAGAATCCTGTGAAAATATTAGAAAGCGCCTTCATATTCTCTCTCTCTCTCTCTCTCTCTCTCTCTCTCTCTCTCTCTCTCTCTCTCTGGAATGAAGATTATTGCAGGAAGAACAGCATCCAAGTGTATAAGGTCCAGTTGTGTGTGTGTGTGTGTGTGTGTGTGTGTGTGTGTGTGTGTGTGTGTGTGTGTGTGAGGGGAGGGGGGAATGGGTGGGAGAAAGAGGGTGGGGTGGGGAGGGGGGTTGAAGGGTGGGGGTTGGGGGAGGGAGTGGGGTGGGATGGGTGGGGTGGGGTGTTGGTAGGAAGGTGCGGGGGGGTGGGGGGTGATGTTCGGTATTCGCCTATTCTGGTTTGGTCAGTAGCGGAGTGGTGGTGGTGGGTGTGGTGGTGTGGTGGTATTTATGCTGGCGTGGCGATGTTGTGACGTTACCTGCGGTGGTGCGATGGTGTTGTGATGTTATTTGTGATGGTGCCATGGTGTTATCTGTGGTGGTGCAGTGGCGTTATTGTGGTGGGGGTTGTGGTGATGTTAAGTGGTGGTGGTAAGATACGGTGTTGCGTGTAGTGTAGTGCGATGGTGCTGTGTTGTTTGAGGTAGTGCTGTGGTGATGTAGTGTGGTGTAGTGATGTAATTCTTACCTATGAATCAAACTCATGATATCCATCCTCTATTGCTATTCTAAATTTCTACATATTTATGAATGGTTTTGGCAGACACAACTGCGTCTGCTCGATACGGCCATGGATGCTGCTGGTAGTGCACTGTGCTGTGGTGTAGTGCAATATAGTGCAGTGTAGTGTGGTGTGGTGTGGTGTGGTGTGGTGTGGTGTGGTGTGGTGTGGTGTGCTCTGCTGTGTTATTTTATGCTCTGCTGTGGCATGCTGGTGTGGGTATCATGTAAGTGTGGTGTGGTGATGTGTGGTGTGGCGTATGTGACGAGTGTGGTGTGGTGATGGTGTGGTGTATATGACGGGTGTGGTGTGGTGAGGTGTGGTGTGGTGATGGTGTGGTAGTGTCGGTGATAGAGATGGTGACAGTGTGTGTGTTGTGGTACTGGTGGCAGTGTTGGTGGTATTGAATTCAGAAAAATCTCCACAGCTTTCCATTATGATAAGTTTTTTATTATATATTTATTATAGGCATGTGTGTGTGTGTGTGTGTGTGTGTGTGTGTGTGTGTGTGTGTGTGTGTGTGTGTGTGTGTGTGTGTATGTGTGTGTGTGTGTGTGTGTGTGTGTGTGTGTGTAATAAAGCTTCAGGCCAATGGCACACCTGTAGTTACCTCTGCCATGGAGGTTACGTTTTTGCCGGCATTGGTTTGTTTGTCTGTTTGTTTGCTGGTCTGTCTGTTACCAACTTTAATAAAAAAGTTATGAACGGATTTTGACGAAATTTTGTGAAAGGATGGGCCATGGGACAAGGAAGAAATGGTTCAATTTGGGGTCGGATCTGGATCCAGAGTTTCCTGCACAATATCTCGAAAAGTTCTCAATGAATTTCAATGAAATTTTGTGGAAAGTTGGGCCATGGACCAAGAAAGAATTCATTAAATTTGGGGTCGGATCTGGATCCGGATCCTTTTTAATGGCAAAGACATTGGCGGAGGTATGCGTTCTTTGAATGCTTTCTAGTTGCTACATGAATTTAACCTGCATCCCACATTCAGAGTGAAGTCAAGGTCAGATATATTCTTTCTAACTGTATATCTACCTATCTATTTCCAGACGCCTTTATCCCATAAGGAGTGCCCACAAACAAACAGCCTCCATGTCGCTCTGTCCTCTGGCATTCGACTGCCCTCCCTTCAGCTCACATCCCTCTCCCTTATATATTTCTCCACTGCATCCGTCCGTCTCATCTTTGGTCTTCTCCTCCTCCTCCTCCTCCTGTCCCCCCTCCCACTTCATTCACATTCGTCTATGCATAGTCAGTCCCTCCCTCCAACTTACACACACTCTCCCTCATATAGCTATGTCTCCACTCCATCACACCATCTCATCCTTGGTCTCCGCCTCAACCTCATTCACACACACACTTCTATGTTCCTATCTTGCTTCGAATTCTCCTTATTAATGAAATGTCACTCAAGTTTCTTTCCTTTGTCTTCCACGCCACATAATGTAACAAGTCTAAGCCCGGGTGTGTATGGGTGGTGCGGGGTCACTGAGGGACATGAGACTGTATGCCAGGTGACATACAGGGCTTCGTTGCACCTTTCCTTGGTGATTTATTTTGCATTACACATCGTAACATTCTCATCAGTGTTATTTTTTTTAGTTTAATATTAAAAATAATAATATACACGCCATCTATCTGCCCACGAATCTATAGCCAGACGCCTTAACCCCATAAGAGGATGAAATGCCTCTATGTCGCTCTATTTTCTGCCATCAAGCTGCCCTGTCCCCAACTCACCATACAAGAGAATATTAATGTGCCTTATACAGAAATTAGCTGAAAATACGGTTCAAGACTGTTATTATGGTGGAATCAGGCTCATAAATGCAGGCTGAATCTAGAGACGTAGACACATGAGGCACGTTTGTATTACCGGGCAGTGGAGCCAGCTTGTCATATCGGTGCCACCACGGGAAGGCGTCCCTCCCCAGTGGAAGAATGAGTAAGTGAGTGAGTGGGTGGGTGGGTAAAGGAATAAGTGAGTGAGTGAGTGAGGAGTGGGTGAGTGAGGAGTGGGTGAGTGAATGAATGAATAAGTAAGTTAGTGAGTGAGCGAGCGAGTGAGTGAATGAATGAGTAAGGAAGTGAGTGAGTAAGTGAGTTAGTGAGTGAGTGAGTGAGTGAGTGAGTGAGTGAGTGAATGAATGAATGAATGAGCAGGGAAGTGAGTGAATGAATGAGTAAGGAAGTGAGTGAGTGAGTGAGTGAGTGAATGAATGAATGAGCAGGGGAGTGAGTGAATGAATGAGCATGGGAGTGAGTGAATGAATGAGTAGGGGAGTGAGTGAGGAATGAGTAAGTGAATGAGTGAAGAAGTGAGTGAAAGAATGAGTGAGTGAGTGACATGGTTGTGCGTGCTTACTGTGAGGGTCATTGAACTCTGCAAGAATGACAACGCAGTTCACCATAACACCTGTTCTTCCTCCATTACGCAACACAAAAGAACAGTTCGCGGCCGTTCAAGATTGCGTCATTTGTCATTTTACCATTTTGAAAATCTACACGAAAATAAAAATAGTTATACGTACAAGTCAAAGTTTCTCGTACATGAACAACATCCATTCCCATTTTGGCTCATACAAAAAGGAGCGTAGGGGTCCGGGGCTAGGTTACTCTGTCCCGACATTTTAAGGCATCGGTGACCAGTGACTCTTCCCGGAGTAGCATAATGTACGCAATAAACCCCGACCACCCCTCAGATGGTACCCATATGGAGAGAGAGAGAGAGAGAGAGAGATACAGGTAGGTCAATGCAATGGAAGGAATGAGGTGTTTCCGTGTGCACTGTGAAAGCCAGGCAGTGTGGGTGCCCTCTCTCTCTCTCTCTCTCTCTCTCTCTCTCTCTCTCTTGCTAGGAGGTCGGAAGGAGGAAGGGAGACACAGGAAAAATTAGATGGCGCGGAAGTAAATTTCAGGAGAAAATAGTTTTGAATATAATAGTAGTAGTAATGGTAGAAGTAATAGTAGTAGTAGTTGTAGCAGTGGTGGCGGTGGTGGTAGTGTTGTTATTGCAAGAACAGTGGCGTAATATTAGTCAATATGAATTTATTTTAAGAATGTACGCAGTAAAAATGTGTTGTGTGCAGTTTTTTAATTGCAGGAACAGACATGTATGTTTAATGTCAATATATGCTGATTAGTGTGGATTTAAGCAGTGAAAAAATAAACAGTGAACTTTAAATAGCGAAATGAAATGAAAGGAACGAAGCTGCTGCATTGTGCTGAAGCAACTAATACTGATATGATGAAAAAATGAGAAAAATGCTGACCTGATCTATTCTAACCTGTTATAGCCTATAGTGACTTGTACTGACCTATGATGACGTAGAGACCTGAGCTGTGCTGAGCTGTGCTGTGTTAACCTACGTTTTGACCTGTGCTGACCTGACGTGCATTGTGTAATCCCACCTAAACTGAACTGACTGATGCGCCGTGTCTTGCCTTGACCTGTGTATGATATTTATGTAATTTTCTGTGCGACCCCGCTTACTGTAACTTAAGTTGCCTGTGAGCAAGCTTGTCCGGCCTACTAAACGTGACTTGACCTTGCAATGCCGCCAGGCAGGTCATGCACCAGGTCAGGTGAAGCCTGCTGACCTGCCCTTCCCCCGGCCCATCCTGACCCCGGTGACCTAGTGACCATGACGGGACGGCCACAGAGTCACCATGCTGCCGCCGTCACTGGGGGGCGCTGGGGGAGCGGGAGGGGGGGTCAGGACGCCCCCCCTCCCCTTGCTGGTGATGCTGGTGACGTGTGTGGCAGGCAACCTAACACAGGCAGCATTCAACCACCGATCCTGTGAGTACACGGCCACCTATATAGTGCCACATACATACACACATACATACTGTACATACATACACGTATAC
Organism: Coenobita brevimanus; assembly: GCF_032717465.1. NCBI lineage: Eukaryota > Metazoa > Arthropoda > Malacostraca > Decapoda > Coenobitidae > Coenobita > Coenobita brevimanus. Next base: position 30,900,033 of record NC_136992.1, on the reverse strand, counting down.
AGTACCGACATAAGTATGATCGCCTCATGGTTCTGCACTGCCATCACCACCAAACTGGGTTAGGCAACTACGCTCCGTGTGTGTGTGTGTGTGTGTGTGTGTGTGTGTGTGTGTGTGTGTGTGTGTGTGTGTGTGTGTGTGTGTGTGTGTGTGTGTGTGTACACTGTTACTTCTACAGTGTAGGAAAACTTACTTCCAACAGCTGATATTAGTTCGCTGCGGATCCCTAGCGGAGAATTCTGGAACATACTGACAACCCTTTCCTTGGATTTATTATTACTGCAGACACAGCGAAAAATTCTGCATTCCCCATCCTATACCTCCCTGTAACCCAACGCAACTTGAGACCATTCTTCTCCTGTAACTAATATTTTCAGGGAGAAGAGGAAATACGGAAAGACTCTTCATTCTCATTTTCTTGTCCTCCCAGTAAAGAGAAATCACGGTTACGTCAGGAAAGCCATCGTATCAGGTTAGGCTGGGATGATCTAAGTTAAGTATAGGTTAGGTTAGGCTGGGATAATCTAAGTATAGGTTAGGTTAGGCTGGGTTAGGTTAGGTTAATTTAGATGATCGCTTAACATAACATAGCATTCATCTAAATCAACCTAACCTTACGTAAACTTACTAACCTAGCCTAAACCTAACCTAGATTATCCCAGCCTAACCTAGCCTCAGTCTAAATTAGCCTAATCTTAATTAACCAATCCTAATTTAAACTCATTTCACGAATTCATTAGGGATTTCATGAAATCACTGGTTTTTCACAAATTCCCGGTAACATATACACACAGACATACACATATGAAGATACACATAGATACACATACACACAGACACACATATGAAGATACACATAGATACACATACACACAGACACACATATGAAGATACACATAGATACACATACACACAGACACACACATATGAAGATACACATAGATACACATACACACAGACACACATATGAAGATACACATAGATACACATACACACAGACATACACATATGAAGATACACATAGATACACATACACACAGACACACACATATGAAGATACACATAGACAAACATACTCACACACACACACACACACACACACACACACACACACACACACACACACACACACACACACACACGAATACATACGTACAAATACACCCATACACAAACATGGAGACGCAAAAAGGCATACACAAGCAGAGACATATTAACACACACACACACACACACACACACACACACACACACACACACACACACACACACACACACACACACACACTAAGCTGACTGAAATCGTCTGGTGCTATACAAAAGAAAAACTTTCACACTAATGGCAATTTGAAAAACACGACTCTGATACGCTCCGCTCCCTGATGCGTAGGTAGACAGATAGACAGATAGATACAGTAGTTAGATATATACGGTAGATGGATAGATAGATATAGATAGATACGCATATTGTCGAATTTTCGGCACTAATACGCACCGTCCTGAGGCTCAAGGAAGGAGGGGAGGGAAAGTTAGGGGGAATGCAGAGAAGAACCGACGGAAGGGAGGGAAGTGGTACGGTTTTTCCCTTGTTTCCCTTGCCATTAAGACCAACTGTGAGAAAGCTGGTGGCGCTGGGTGCTGAGAGAGAGAGAGAGAGAGACAGACAGACAGACAGACAGAGACAGAGACAGACAGACAGACAGAGACTGTGTGTGTGTGTGTGTGTGTGTGTGTGTGTGTGTGTGTCCACTTCCACCCTCTCCTCAGTCATGGTGAAATCACAAAATTTTCTTGTCCTATATTTTTTCACATATTTCCTTACACGGATATACGTATTGATTCTTTCACCTTTACTTGACCCAGATTTTCGTCCTTTTGCTGCTTATTTTACGATGCTCAGTGACAGAGAAAGACAATACTACGGCTCTATTTGCTTTCCACAGCACTTCTTCGTAACTAGCACCATATTCTAGTATTAATCGGTTGTTACAACTCAGCATTCAGAAAGGAGAGATGGTAATTTTAAGCCGAATTAAAGTGAACATAGCACATACTGCCCTTCTTCCTCACTCGGCCCCAACCTGTACTGTTAATAGATGGCTCAGTCAGACAGTCACGCCCTAAGGTTTTTCGAATGCAATATGCCTCACTCTAGTGCATCCCCATATGGCCGTCCATCAGTCTACTGCTTTTGTGCTTATTATTTTAGCTTGGTCTAAACTGTCATCTTTCCACTTTTGAAACTGATTTGCAACATAAGATTAACAGCAAAGTATGATGCTAGTCATGAAGAGGTGCGACGGGAAGGATGTAGAGTCACAGTATTGTCTTATTCTGCCACTGAACTACGAGAAATAAGCCGCAAAAGGACACAAACCTGGGCCAAGTTAAGGTGAAAGGACTATAAACACGCATCACAGGAGAGAGGCAGTAGGAGAGAACCTCAATCTGGCCCTGATCTTCGTCCTTTTGCAGATTATTTCACGAACATACATGGAGGAAAATGATAATACTGTACTACTGCTCTACATTCTTTCTAAACAACATTGTGACTCGATAATGACAATACTACTGCCCTACGTCCTTTCTATACCACTTCGTAACTGGCATCATAATGCAGTATTAATCTTACACCTCTACATTCAAGACGTCGAGATGACAATTTTAGGACAAGTTAGAACAATGACAGTATAACATTTTTGCAGCCTTTGTTTCTTCTTTTAACGCTTGCCTCAAAAACTGCTACCAAAGCCATGCCTTGCCCTGCCTCATACCGTCTCAAAGACTAGATCTAACCCCTGCCTAACCCCTGCCTTACTTCCAGATTGCGGTGACAGAATATCCCACACTTTCGTCTGTTTTTTAACCCATAAATTATCACACTTTTTACCCACAAATTTCACACATTTTCACACTTTTCCCGGCCCAGACTGCGGTCAGAGCGCCTTCAGCCACCGGTACTACATGCGCATCATCGGTGGGCGGGGTGTCCGGGCGGGGGAGTGGCCGTGGCAGGTGGCGCTACAGCAGAAGGATCCGTATAGTGGCAGGAAATTAGGCCAGCACTGTGGAGGCACGCTAATACATCCTGCATGGGTACTGACGGCCGCGCACTGCATGTTAGAGTGAGTAGAGTGAGTGAGAAAGTGAGAGCGGCTGGACTGACAGTGAGACAATGGGTGGATTAAGGTAGGGTATGGGTTGGGGGGCTGGGGCTGTGTGTGTGTGTGTGTGTGTGTGTGTGTGTGTGTGTGTGTGTGTGTGTGTGTGTGTGTGTGTGTGTGTGTGTGTGTGTGTAAAGCCACTTTTAAATATTCTCACAAGATCTACACAGGGTCACTTCAAATAACATACAAAAATACGAAAATGGCCAAGTTAATGTGAATGACTTATAGTCTCGTTTTATTTATTTATTTAATTATTTATCTGCCACAGTCCCATCTTCAAATTCGCCCTGCCTCCCCCCTTCTGGATGGTTCGGGTCGGCGAAGTGTCTCTCGCCGCCGAAACCACCAAACTGTACCCCGTCTCCAAGATTATCACTCACAAGGTAAACCAGGATCAAGAAGGCTCCGTAACATCTCTCTTTTAGTGATTCAGTTTACGTGTTATACTCACAAGGTAATTCAGGATTCGTATTCTAGGTGGCTTTTTGAGATTCGTAACATTCTCTTCCTTTGCGATTTATTTTGCATATTTTACGTTAACATTACCATGCGTGCTATTTATTGAGTTTTAATATTGATTTAATTTGCATTTCCCATCCACCCAGTCCTCCTACCCACCCAGTCCTCCCAGTATCACCCAATATTCCCAGTCACCTAGCTTTTTCACCCAGTTCTTCCAGTCCTCCATTTCTTCAGCTCCCCAAATTCTTCAGTCTGTTTTCCCCTCGTCCAGTCTGTCCCTCTTCCTCATTATGTTTCATTTCCTCAGTATGTCTTACCAGTCTTCTCCCCACCCAGCCCTTCCATTTTACACTCAGTTCTCTCACCCAGTCCTCGCAGTTTACACCCAGTCCTCGCAGTTAACACCCAGTTCTCCCAGTTTACACCCAGTCCTCGCAGTTAACACCCAGTTCTCCCAGTTAACACCCAGTTCACCCAGTTTACCCCCAGTTCTCCCAGTTTACCCCCAGTTCTCTCACCCAGTCCTCCCAGTTTACACTCGGTCTAGCCATTTACACCCAGTTCTCCCAGCATACACCCAGTTCTCCCACTCCCTCAGTTCTTCGACTCAACCACGTGGGAAAACGACATCGCCCTGGTCAAGCTACGCAAACCCCTGGATCTGGAGCAACATGGCGGCCTTGTCAACACCATCTGCCTTCCTTCGCGCAACATGTCCTTCCTTGGTCTCCAGTGTTCCGTAACAGGCTGGGGCAGGACTAAGGAACGTGAGTGGACTTCAAGAGGTTTTAAGAGGCTTTGAGACAGTTACAAGAGATTCTGGGACGGTTTTAAGAGGCTTTACGATGATGTAAGAAAAGTAAAACATTATCTTATCTTCCTGTTTGTGACAGCCCTTTTTTGGTGTCTAGTGCTCCCGTACTGAATGGGCAAGACGAAGGAACATAAGTATAATGGTAAGGAGGTGATTTTCGAAAGGTTTAGAAAATCGCTTCGTTAACAGTGTAACTTTGTCCATACTTTCGTTATTAATACTGAAGCTTTAGTCCACATTTACAGGCGGTAGCAACTTTCACCTCCTTCAAATGGCACGAGGGCCAGGAAAGGAGAAAATCTCTGCTAGATTTTGTCCATTCTTAAATGTACTGACTGACTGATTGGCTAATTTACTGACTGACTGTGTGCTAATATTTACAGATGGCAGCAACTCAGACCTGCTTCAAACCATACGAGTGCCGGTGATGCCAAACAAGAAATGCCAGCGCGCCTACAGGAAGGTGGGGCCCGTCACCTCTACCATGATATGCGCAGGATGGGACCATGGCGGCGTGGGACCTTGTGTGGTGAGGGGAGACATGGTTGTTTGGTGCAAATCAGATTAACTCTAAGTTATACTGTGCTCACACCGGCAGAAAGGCAGGCAGACAAAACTGCACACACATGCCGGCAATACAAAACGCCTTTATGCTTCGTGTATGGGTGTAATATTTAATACATGTACACTACGTACCTACTGTACCGGCGTACGTATGTTTATATGTATGTATGTAAATGTATATATGTATGTATATGTATGTATGTATGTATGTATGTGTATGTGAGTATGTGTATGTATGTATACAGTATGTAGGAATGCATGCATGTATGAATGTATGTATGTATGTATGTATGTATGTAAAAAAAAATAACTAGAAGAACAAATAATGGCAGGAAGCCAACAAAATAATAATCATCTCAAGAAGAGCTGATTAAAAAGGAGCTAAAACTGATAATCTTCTGCAGGGTGACAGTGGCGGTCCTCTGCAGTGCCGTGTAAAGGGCGGGCCGTGGGTGCAGGCGGGCATCACGTCATGGGGCGTGGGGTGTGCCAAGCCATCCTACCCAGGCGTGTATATCAGGGTGTCACACTACCTCGACTGGATATACAAACACCTTGAGAAGAGTTATTGAGTGAGAAGGCCAAAACAGGGATCAGATTTGTAAAGAGACAGTTACATCACGGCGTGTGGAGTTGGCTGCGCTGAGCTGCAGTTGTTGGGACAGAAAAGCGGAAGTGAAGGAAGAATGCGAGTCAGCCAAATGGTAGAGGACAGGAGAACATGAAGGCGATTCGCCTGTGGCAACCCCTGACGGCATTATGGCGTCTGGCTATACATGCACAGACAGACAGACAGTTCACTCATTCTGTATAAACAATACGTGGTGCGAAAATTGTGTACATGGTGTGAAAACTTTGAAAACTTCCAGCGTGATATAAAATACTTCTATACATTGTGGACTTTTTGTATGTGCTGTGAAAATCTGGTATAGAAGGAAGAAGCTTCGTATGCTGTGTGAAAACTTAGTGCGAACTGTGAAAATTTCCTGCGTAGTGTAGCGTTTTTGTATGCATTCTGAAACTTCGTAAGTAGTGTAAAACTTTCGTACGTAATGTGAAAACTTCCTAGGCAGTGCAAAGTCATAGTAGTCTTGATAGCCTTTGCACTGTGAAAACGTCTTAAGTAGTGAAAATGCTTAGTAAGTGCAAAAACATTCGTTCATAGTGTAAAATCTTCGTTAGTGTGAAAAATTCGTGGGTAGTTTAAGGCTTTCGTGTATGTTGTGAAAACCCGCTTATAGTAATGAAACTTCGTACGTTGTGTAAAGACTTAGTACACATAATAAAACTCGAATTCGTTCGCAGTGAGAAGTTTTAAACCGCATCAAGTCTTCGTATGTATTGGGGAAGCTTCGTGCATTGCGTAAAACTTTCTTACGAGGTGTGAAAAGTTCGTACGTAGTTTAAAATTTTCGTATGCACTGAACAAGTCATACGGAGTAAAGAACCTATTAAGAAGTGTAAAAGTCTTGTAGCCTAACAGTGCAAAATCGCACATGATGCAACTGCATGGCAAACCAGTGAAGAAACTTCGTGTGCGGAATAAAATTTTTGCAATTAGTGAAAGAAATGGGGAAGAAAATCACAGGTAAAAACATCCTAAGCTATGTAAAAGTTTGCGTACATCATGCTAAGAAAGAAAAAAAAAGTACGTGCTGCAAAGAAATAGGTGTACTGCACATCGGCGAAAGAAAGAAAAACCATGACGCAACATATATATGCCAAACCCATCAGTATATCTTAATACACTTATTCAATCCAGACAGTGACGGTGAGTGACCAGCTGCTCGTCCCGTAGTGGCATTTTGTGATCAATAAACCTCAAACCTTCCCTCGGATGTAAACGTTGTGGCCACATGTGTTTGGAGCGCCTTACCCCACTAGACCACCTGGCGTCTATTTGATTATGTGACTACAACCCAAAGTAGTAAATGAATTTCTGGGCTACACAAAACCATTTGCTTGTCACTCAGTGTAGAGTCATCTAAAAATAGCACTACACCAAGTGAGAGGATGGTGAACGTCCCCACCTACCTATACAAATAAACTTTAATAAAACTGTTTCGGAATTTTATGTCCTGTTGCATCAACATCATCATACTTTCGCATCATGATTATCATCATCATATTGTCGCCTCATAACCATCATCATCATCATCATCATCACCATACTGTCGCCTCGTCATCATCACCATACTCTCGCCTCATCATCACCATCATCATCATCATTATCCCGCCTCTTCTTAGGTGGGGCGAGGTAGGGTCAAGAAAAAAAAAAAAATAGTGTGAGTACTAATCAACAGCATACCCAATGAAATGGGCCAAACATTCATTCAATCACAATTCAAGCCCACGAAATCTTCCTCCAGACCTCTTCCTCTGTCCCCCACTCCTCCTTACTCCCTCCCGCCCGCCTCTCTCTCTCTCTCTCTCTCTCTCTCTCTCTCTCTCTCTCTCTTCGTCCTACTATTATGTGCTCTCCCTTCAGCTAACAATTTAATCTATTTTTCTTCCTCTATTACATTTTATCTTACTACAGTATATATCAGAGTATCAGTCTATCCATCTATCTGTCTATTTATCTATCTATCTATCTATCTACCTAACATGGCAAAATATAATTATGGTCTACGCTTTTCACTTCAACTAGTCTCAGGAAAATCCTTTTGCAGCTGATTTCACGTAGCTAAGGGGCAGAAAAAGACAATACTACGACTCTACGGTCTCTCCATAACACTTCTGTGTGACTAGCATCATATTCTAGTTAATATATTGTTACAGTTCAGCATCCAAGATGGAGACGCCAGTTTTAAGCCAAGCTAAAGTGAAAAGAGTAACGTGAAATGTGTAACTGGGCGAAAGAATATTAACTTACCCTTTAACATCACGCACGACCAGTTGAAATGCATGGATGGTTGACTGGCTGGATGGATGGAATTTGCTTCTCTGATAGAGTTCTTACAGTTCGTCCGTCCACCTGTTGATAAAAAAAATAATGAGGTCATCATCATCATCATCACACTACCACCACCACCACCACTATGATCATGATCATCATCATCACACTACTACCACCACCACCACCACCACCATGATGATCACCATCATCACCCTACCACCACCACCACCACCACCACCACCATTATCATCACCATCACCAGTAATGTGATCGAGTGTCAAGTGAAATACTTCGAGAGGATGGTGAACGAGAAACTGACGAATTGTGAATGTGGAAGGGGAGAGGGGGAGGGGGAGGCCAAGGATAAGATGGTGGGAGAGAGTGGAGCTATATATGACAGGGGACGATTTGAGATGGAGGGAGAAGGAGACAGACGAGAAGAGGGTATGTGAGTGAAATGGAGGGGCAGAAGAGATGGAAACCAGGGATGATATGGAGGGATGAGGTGGAGAAATATAAAGAATGAGAGTGAGGAGGGGAGAATTGGAAGGGGAATGAGAGACTGGGTAAAAGAGTGTATGTTAATGAGATGGAGGGGGAGAGGAAAGGGAGAAGAAGAGGGGATGACAAAGAATGAGATAGAGCGATAGCATGAAGATATGAGGGAGACAAAGGAAAGAGCGGCGTGGAAGCGATTTGTTCGTGGCCACCCCTTAGGGGATTAAGGCGTCTGGCAATAGGTAGTTGTGGTTCTGGGGGATGAATTTAGTATTTGCTATGGAGCTTGCTGCTGGAGAAGGATGCCTTCATGTGGTGACATATAACCTGGTGGCTCAAATGCCTGGTTATATAAACGGCCCTTAACTATTTCCCTAGCCCCCAAAAGGAGGATGGACTGGAGAAGATTAATTAAACCCTGCAGTTCACTGGGTTCACGTTCAGTTGAGCAGGGGGTTACAACTACTACTACTACTACACCTTCTACTACTACTACTACTCTAAGGCTTGGTGCCAGAGAGGAGCGCCTTCACACTGTGGCACCCACGTCACTAAAAGGCTCAGTTTACCCGGTTATGCAAACAGCCATCAACTACCTCCCAATCCCCAAAAGGAGAATGATGGGATTGCATGAGTATGGTGATTTTAGCTTTCAGTTCGCTGGGTTCAGTTCAGATGAGCCTGGAGCCACCACCAACACAACAGCGGCAACTTAGATTTCTCTCTGAAAGTTGAACTATAAGAGCATGAATTTACTATTTACTGCAAAGCAAAATACCTTGACCCTCTCTCTCATGTAACTATAATTCTTTCAGATTAACTTGGCTCAGATATTTGTCTTTTTAAAATTTATTTCATTTTGCTTATTGCTTGAAAGAGCACTACAGCTCTACGTCCTCAATCACTGTGTGACCACCATCATATTACCATCATATTCCAGTGCTGAGCGATTGTTAAAAGCTTGGATTTCAAGATAGAGAGGTACCAATTTTAGGCCAAATGAATGTGAAAAGAGTATACGTGCACTATGTACTGTTATATTCTCTATCAATGAATCAATCAATCTATCTATCATATATATATATATATATATATATATATATATATATATATATATATATATATATATATATACAGACATATATATATATATATATATATATATATATATATATATATATAATATATATATATATATATATATATATATATATATATATATATATATATATATTAACTTAAGCTTCTAGTTCATACTGAGATGAATTACCAAAACACTTGTTATCCTTATCCCAGTCAGGATACTGATGATGATGATGATGGATGCTATGTTATCCGTTTCCCTATGACGATATTTCGGTTTATGGTGGAGGTGTACAGTGATGATAATGATCGGATGGATGTATAGTGTTCCTCTGAATTACTTGCTTGGAGTTTAGATTGTGCATGAAGATTTGAGAGGAAGAATGGAGCTTGAAAATATTAATGAGTAGCGGTAGACTGAGAGAGTTTGGGCATGTAGAAAGGATGGAAGATGATAACTGGCTGTGTGGGGTAGGAGGTGTGAACAATGATGATCGAGTTGCGAGAAGCAGACTGAAAAAGACTTGGGATGAGATCATACAGTCTGACCTCAGAGATAAGGGACTGAAAAGAGAAGCTGCCAGAGATCAAGCAGCGAAGAGAGTTGCTATTAGGTGACCAAGGCCAATGCATGTAAACATATTGGAGTCTTTATCAAATGAAATAAATTTTTAGGGAAAAATGGTTAGTATCATATTCTAATGTTAATATGGCTCTACAACCTTTCCATTGCACTTCGTGATGAACACCATATTCTAGTGTTAATCTCTTGAAAATAGAAAGATGGCAATTTTAGGCCAAGTTTAAATGAAGAGAGTATAGTGCAAAAGATATCCTACTTCTGAAGGTCATGCATACATCTATATAAATTTTGTAGTTTATTTGCTCAGTTGGTACAAATATTTCATCAGAGTCAAAAACTAAGTACAGTACACAGCACAACAAGTACAGTACACCTGGGAAGCTCAATACAGCAAACACACCAGCATCATAATCTTCTGGACATGTATATATTTTCTCCATCTATGAACAAGTAATGACAGTGTAGTTATGATAGAAAAAGTACAATCATGGACAAAAACTTCAACTATAATATATTTGATCTCATCAGGCAAACAGCCCTAGCCCCTTTCAATTTGAATGAAGGCCAACTGTAGTCATAGTAAGGGGTCAATATGAGTAGTAATCAAGGAGACATCCTTAATTTAAAACTATAGTTCATCAGTCATGGCCCAATATACGATCGTTTGGTATGTGATCAAACGGTACAACAATCGATGAATACTGTACTTATATCCAGTTTCAGGTTATTGATGGTGAGAATCAATTGTGCGATTTCTACAGTGATCCCATGCCACCTACACAGGCCAACAGTCATATGTCTGAGTCAAGATAGCTGCCCTGGGTTTACATGCGCATTAAAACAAAATCACTATCATAAAACAACAGTGCAAATACATGACAAACAGCGCAGTGTGCGATATTAAGTGGAGAGATAACTTGTGTGTGTGAAATACTGAAACTTAAGACTTGGAAAACAACGCACTGCTCACCAACCGCCTCACCACATTACTCTCCTGCCACCTCATCACATTGCTCCCCATCTGCCACACCACCATGCTCTCCCCATCGCCCATCACTTCCTCCTGACAATGAGGAGTGATCATTTAGGCTTTCCACCTCCCCCTCAACCTCAGACTACCAGACGACATACTTGACTGGTAGCACAAATGTTTTTTGAGAATTTAGGCTTAGTGGACCTTGACCCCCAATGTATCCCCACTGAACCCATCTTAAATTGACATCGATGTATGATTTACTGGTATGAGATCAGCTCTTGCTTGATGAAATGCTACCATAAACTGAGTCGTGACTGCAATGAATTTCATGCAACCACATTTTAAAGTTGTGGGTGCGGCTCTGCTCCATTACGCGAAAATGCACCGACTATTGTGTCGTGTTCCACAGTGCTGACTGTGCATAATGCATGGCTCAAAAGTACATTTTGACAAGAGCCTGTATGCTTAAGCTAAAGCTCTTAAAGCTATTTGGGTAACACAATGTACAATTTAAGTACTGCATCGCTGTACAAACAATATGTTTAAAAGACTATCAAGTAATATCAAATACATAATTTCCACATTGCATTGCTTAACCCGAAAACTCTGAGGACAGGTTAGTGTTCTAGCTGGCATGGGAGACAATGTAGCACCTTTTTTTTTTGCAATATTTTCTTATTATGTAATGATATTCTCTTTTTATATTATTTATGTATTTTCTGCACTCCACCTGGATGGAGACAGTAAGGGGTTCTACCTGCAGGGTGGTTGAGGTTTACTGCTCACAAAGTGCCACTCAAGGGTTGGTGGGACTGGAAACCATTACCTTAAATGTCAGGACTGAACACTTAGCCGCAGGCTCATACACTCCTGTTTATATGGGGAAAATGGGACATGATGATGATGATGATGATGATGATGATGATGATGATGACATCAATTACATACAAGCGGATAATTAGGTGTAATGTACATAATAAATCACTGAGCAAGAGGTGCTAAAAAATCTCCAAAGCCAATTAGAATAGGGACTTCAACCCACTGGGTCCTGGTATGTCTTTCTCATTTTCTTCATTCCATCTCTTGATTTTATTAAGCTTAGAACAGATATATGGGACTGGTTAATAATGCCTGAAGAAATTCTTTCTGTCAGAGAGGCCAGTGCTGGGGAGGGCAGCCTTCATGTGATAGCAGATATAAGTGGGTGACAGAGCTGCCCGGTTATACAAATATACCTCAACTATTTCCCTATCCCCCAAAAGTAGGTTGGTGAGCTCCAGAAGGAGGGCTACTTCAACCTGCAGTCCACTGGGTTCAAGTTCCAGATGAACCGGGGACTACAGTTAATACTACTACAGTATGTACTATAATGTACTTACTCTAATCTGACAAATCACCAACTCCATTCAGCTCAACTGAGGGCCAAGTGTATTCAGAAGGACGCTTTGATTTAACCAGTACCCAAAGAAACTCACTCCTGCCTCATGAACAGCTTATCAAGTTTCACATAATTACAATTTGATATTTAACATGACAGCAACCCAGTTCCCTCAGATAAAAACAACCAATTATAATATCAGACCCCTTTCCCAAAGTGAATAAAATTGTGCACCATCAGCAAGAAAAAAAATTATCACAAAGATTCAAAAGGTTAATACAGGGTTTACAACCTGAGGTAAACTCAAGTACTGTACAAAATTATCGTATCAAAAACTAAATCACTACCCAAGATTACTTTCATCCAACAATAGTACACTTCCTTCACTACCATAGCATCATTTATAAATAAGATTAAAAAAAAAGAAAATTTGCATTATAAATGAATTATTCTAAACCCTCCACTACTACTCTGCATGGAACACAGCAAAATAAAATTCACCTCTTCAGCCTGAGGATATATGTATTTTGTACAATCATTCATTCATTTAGCTAGGCAGAGACTTTTATCTTTTTGTAGCTTATTTCTTGTAGGTCAGTGTTAACAGGATACTATGGCTCAACATTCTTTCCATGGCTTTTCTTCATGACTAGCACCATAGTCTAGTGTTAACCTCTTGTTGTATCCCAACATTAACGATGGAGAGATGTCAATTTTGTGCCTAATTAAAATGAACAGAGTATAATTAACACTGGCCAATTTTATTCTGCCTGGGAGATATCCTTGTACTGAAGAGGTTGCTGCTACACGCTACACATGTGAATTCATCAGAAGTAAGCTCAGCATTCCAACGGTTCTTTCACCTTAACTTGGCCCAGATTTTCACCCTTTTGCAGCTTATTTCACAAAGCTTGGAGGCAAAAAAAAGAAAATACTATGGCTCTACATCCCTTCCACAGAAATTCTTCACGATTAGCATTATATTTAATGTAAATCTACTATTACAACTCAGCATTCAAGGTGGAGAGATTGCAATTGTAGGCCAAGTTAAAGTAAAATGAGTATACAGACTACACAGGTAAATTCATAAGGAGTAAGCTCAGCATCCCTAACTTCCCTTTTCAACCATTCACTTCACATCACATTCTATTATCTACATGGCCGTACTATTAACAGGATGCTGGGGGGGGATGCCTTCATGTGATGACCCTGACATAACTGGGCAGCTCAACTGCTTGATTATACAAATATTCCTCAACTACTTACCTATCCCCCCAAATGGAGGATGGTGGACTGCAGAAGAAGGGGAACTTAAGCCTGCAGCCCACTGGGTTTACATTTCCCATGAACCTGGGGCTACAAACTACTAATACTCCAGGCATAATATGTGGATTAAATCACTTAGGAACAGGTGTACACGACACTTCTAAAATCACTTAATATAAAGCCTGGAATTTCATGTATGTCAAAATGGGAATTAAAATAATAATAATAATAATAATAATAATAATAATAATAATTAATAACAAAATAATAATAATAATAATAATAATAATAATAATAATAGTGATAATAATAATAATAATAATAATAATAATAATAAATACACATACCAGTTTAAAAATATATAACTTTTGATTTTCCTCTTAAAATGAAGAGGAAGAATGATGAGATGGAGATCATACCTTAAACAGCCCTGGATATCCTTCTACCTGAGGGTCCAAGTGGGGCAAAAACTGCTCCATCCTCACAAGGAACATAAACTTCCTTAGCCTCACAAGTTTCCATATCCTCACAAACACAACTTCAGTATCCTCACAATATTCTCACAATTAACACAAACTTCAGTATCCTATGAATTCTCACAGTATCTTCACAATAAACACAGTCTTCATAACACTTACAAACATCTTCAGTATCCTCACAACGAACACAAACTTCAGAATCCTCACAAACTTAGTATCCCCACATTCCACAAACAACTTCAGAATCCTCACAAACAAATTCAGATTTTCACAAACAATTCCACATCCTCACATACAGTGTCATTATCCTCACAAACAACTTCAGTATCCTCACAAGCAACTTCAGATCCTCACTAATGACTTCAGTATCCTCACAAACAACTTCAATATCCTCACATACAAATTCCATCTCCTCACAAATAACTTAAGTATCCTCACAAACTGCTTCAGCATCCTCACACACAGCTTAAGTCTCCTCACAGTAAACACAACTTCATTATCCTCACAATAGCTACAAAATCAGTAACCTCAAAGTATTCTAACAGTATCCTCACAACAATCATGAACTTCAGTATCCACACAAGAAACAAAAACTTCAGTATCCCCACAGTAATCTCACAATAAACAAAAACTTCACTATCCTCACAATGAATAAACTCTAGTAACCACACAGTAAACACAATTTCATAAGCAGGTATATATAGTGCACTGGTAATACTTCTATTTGAACGGTTCACAGTTCTGAGAAACAACATTCATCTATATATTTTGTCCTCAGTAAGTTTTGAATTGCGAGCTGCACAATAATGTTTGTACAAAATTAAGTAATTAGCATGGTAAACACATATATCATAACTAGGGTAAACTTGACAAATCGGATGCAGTTGCTCCAACATGCACACAGTTGGATGCAACTTCATTCATTTGTTTGTTTATAAAGGCTCCAACATACCTACAGGCATCAATTTTGGTCACCTAATGGTGGCTCTCTACACTGTTCGATCTCTTACCATCCTCTGTTCTGTCCCCTACCCCTCATGTCACATCTAAGGTCTCACCCCAGGTCTTTTTGGTCTGCCTCTCACAGCTCTACCCTAAATATTCATGCCTCTTACTCTCCACGCCCAGTCATCATCCCCCATCCTCTCCACATGCCCAAACCATCTCAGCCTACCCCTTCCCATCACAACACTAATACATTTTATCTCATTCTTCCTTTCAACTCTTTCAATTGAAATCCTAACACCCAAGGCCTGCCATTCAAGGATGTACTACATATCCATATAATCATTATCATCTCTATACATCTGACCCTATGAATATCCTCCTTCTTTCCTGTCTGTCTCTACTGTACAGCATTATACTCCTAACACATGCTGTACAAGGACCCCTTAGTGCAGAGGGATAGCCCTCACAGTGTCAGGAGAGGCACCAACTCCATTACAAAAAACTCCCACTATAGTTCTTCCACCTTAACCAAAATTCTATTCCTTTTGTAGCTTAAATCACATAGTTCAGTGCCAAAAAAGGCAATGCAACAGCTCTGCATTCTTTCCACAACACTCTTCATGACTAGCATCATATTCCATTGTTGATCTATTGTTAGAACCCAGTATTCAAAATGGAGAGATGGTAGTTTTAGGCCAAGTTAAAGCAAAGAAGAGTATAGTAAACTTAGAACACTAAACTTGGTGTCAATGATCAGCTATTGTCATGTTTATGTTCCCACAAATAGGCAACAAGTAATTCCTAGAGTCTGTTTTCCCCTGACAAATGTCCCTAATCCCTGGCAATTCAGTTGATGGCCAAGTGTAGTCAGAGTGGAGGGTAGAGGTGACAGCAATCATGGTGATTCATTTTTATCTCATAGCTATGGCTCATAAAAGTTCAAACACTCACAATTTAGTATGTTCAGCTGATGGTCAAGTGTAGTCAGAGTGACGTGTAGTCAGATTTTGCTAGTAACCAAGGAGACTCATTTCCACTTTATAACTGAAGTTCGCCAAATTTCTCAGAAACATAACTTAGTACTGAAATTCTCGGAGTGATCCAGTTCTATTAGATGAAAACTAAGTGGCTAGCTTTGAGGGGAGAAACTTGTTGTAGGATTATCTCTGCATGCATGTGTGCTGGAGTAGATGCATCCAAAATGGCAAGTTTACCAGATATGAACCTACAGTATTCCTAATATCACAACATTTTTCTTTGTTTTGTTTTTTTCTTTTTTTATGACATGTATCCCTTTAGCTCCTGGACATTTTTTTGAAGGGGTTAATGAAAGTTATGACTAACCACTTGAAACTGGAGTAACAAGGTTAATAGTATGGACAGATGTCCAGTCAACACCCTTTAGTGGCATCACATAAAAAAAACAAAAGTCCTTTCTTGGAGATCAAACCCATGCACTGCCATCACTCTGACTGGTGTATTCTAACCACTAGGCCACCTGTGCAGTAACACAGAATCTTGGAGATTGAACCAATGCAGGGCGTCACTCGGACCACCGCATGCTAACCACTAGACCACTAGGTGACTTCCTACACAGACATCTACAATGCCTTATCTCCACAGAGTCAAGGGATCAAACCTAAGCACAGCTGTCACTCCAACTGAGGCACCCTAACCACCATACACCTATAATTCCTTTATCTGTTCAGAGTCTAGGGGTCTCCTGGGCCAGTGTTTGACCTCCTGTAGCTTCCCCGTGGCAGTCATCAATTTCTGCAGCTTGCTGTACGTCGGTTTTACATTCAAGTCCATCCACTCTCTCACTGTGAATTCGTCATAAACATCTGCTAGGGCAGTTTCTGCCTCATTCATCAATTTCCGGTAGTCATAGAGTAGCATTGACAGATCCTGTAATCCCTGTTCGACATGCTGAGGACTGGCAAAATTATGTTCAATGTTATAATCAGTCACCCAGCCTGTAACATGTGGGTTTTTGAACATGGTGTTAATGTCACGCTTCAGAATGTAGAGCTTTTGTGTTATTTCATACACTGCACTCCCAGGGAACTCACATTTATTAGCATACTCGAGATACTGCAAGTCAAGGTTGAGGAAAGAGTTGCACTTGAGGGAATCGCCGACTCTAGCCAGGGCTCCATGATCTGCTTTCCGCTCATTAATGAACATCAGGTTGACCGCTAGGGAGGGAATGGCCTGAGGAAGAAGCTCGCAGAGGATGGCAAAGTGATCAAATCTTTGCCACCCTGTCAAGGTGATTCCACGGAAAGGTATAGTGCCTCTGTACATGTCAAACACCTCCATCCATTCCTTGTGATTGCTCAGACGATCATTGATATTCGTGATGTAGCTCTCTGGATTGGCAGCGCCCTTAAATGCGCTGGCTATCCAGATTCCACTGAAAGTAGCTGAATATTTCTCCCAGATATCCGAACGAAGGTCCACCATAATTCCACTACTGTATTTCCAAACCATGATCTCCACCCACTCCCCTACTTTTGATTCCTTCAGTGCACTCAGCGGGATCTTTCTGAATTCATCGTCCCACATTATAGGCTGAATATCATAGTTCTTCTTAACATACTGTGCTACTCTCATTGCCTGGTAAAGGAATAGATCACTTTTACCAAACTTTTGCTCAATTAGATACTGTTGGCAGCGCGTACATTCACCCAAATTGTACACCTCATCTGAACCAATGTGCAACCAGTCAATCCCTGGATGAAGCTCCAAAACCTGATCCACCATCATTTTAATCAGCGGCAGAGTTTTGTCATTTGTTGGACATATCACCTGGGGGTAATTGGGAACTTCACGCAGCTCAGCAAAATCCTGGAGCTTCAAAATGTGCTCCATATGTCCAAATGTCTGAATTAGTGGGATGACTATCAGGTTGCTTTTCTTGGCCATTTCCATAATATCTGCTATATCACCCTTAGCATAGGCATTTTTGGCAGACAGGGGTTCAAGTTTCCCCCAGTATGGGAACATATCCTCATACTCCATGAGCAGGCCTGTAGCACCAAAGGAATGAAGCAAGGGGAACAGCTTCTTGAAATATTCCAGCCTGGGAGGGGCACCTTTGAGATCGAGGTGGACAATTTTGTGCTTGAGTTGATTTTCTGTGTCTATGACTTTGAGTGCAGCAGATTCCTGTTGCTCCATGTCTCGCACATGTCCTAAACCATCAAGCAGTCCAGGTTTGCTGATGCTTCCATGAAGAATAACGCCTTTGGGGTCGCGTGCCAATTTCCGCTGGAGCTCCTTGTGTGCAGTCATCTTCTGTATATTCGCAAGGATCCTACTCTCGTATTCCTTCTGCTTCCTTAGATGTTCAGGGCTTTGGGTCAGAAGCATGGGGCCGTCATTCCTCACGGCTTTTGGCTTAGAGCGGTCCAAGTCTAGGGTACCTGTTTGTCCCGTTGCCTTATACACTAATAATAGCCCCGCCACCGTCAGAACCCCAACAGTTAAAAGCTTCCCCGCCCTCCTCGGAAACATTTTGACTCCCAACATCGGTTTGACTGTCTTTTTCTATTCTTTCTCTCTAAGTTTCACACTGGTAAAACAAATCTCACAAACAATATCTCTCTTACTCAAACACACACCAACAACAGTCTCCTCTCTCACTCTCACAGACTGTCTGTTTCTCTCTATAATTCTCACACATGCATATCAACTCTCTTACACACACTAACACTAACTGTCGCTCACACACACAATCAAACAAGCTCTCACATACAGATATATAATAAATTTACTCACTCTTTCTTTCAAACACACATCATACCAATTCCCTCACTCACATGTACACACTCACCAACACGCAAAATCTTCCCTGTAAATCTCCCCCACACACACACACAAACATGCACATTCACACACACAAATACTCACATGAACTCACTCTTTCACATGTACATACACTTCTCACATTAATTCACATACTCACACACACAACTCTTCCTCACACTCCAAACGAAGTATATTCTTTTTTTCCCACAACCTCAACTAGTTACTGATATATATAACCCCTTTACAGTCAGATAAAACGGCATCCATACATAAACAAAAAAATTCAAGGCAGAAATTATAGTATTAAAATCACTAAGAATTTAGGATAATAATACACTACAGTACACAGATATCTCAAACATGTGGGATACTAACAGTACTTCTAAGCTACAATATTAATATCATCAAAAATAAAGTGCATTTGTTCTAACCAAATAAAGATCCCTCACCACTTTCAGCTCAGCTGATGACCAAGTGTAGTCACTCTGACAGGATCATTTGACTAGTAACCAAAGGCAATCATTTCTAACTCACCACTAACTCTTATCAAATTTCATGCACCACAACTTAGCATTCAAGTTGCAGGAATGGCCTAGTTACATCAGATGAAAACAAATTAACTACAGTACAATACAGTGTGCAAGTAACTTGAGTGGCCCAGTTCTGTCAGGTGAAAATTCAATTCCCATCTGGTAAAACAGGTATGGGGGTGACCAAGATCTGTTACAAAATACAGACTACAGTAGTCAACCTGTGGCCCCGTTCCATCAGGAGAAAACAAAGCAACTACAGATTACAGTGCTCGGGTTATACTGATTGTATCATAACGAGGATTAGCGATCATGATCAATGTGTATTAATCCAGACTTGAACTTAAGATAATCCACAAACTTGCGTTAGCACAGATCGGGGAAGTGTACAAGACGTGCCTTCACTCATGTCAACGGTCACAACCTTCAGCCTGACTCCCAGTCAACCTAGAAAACAAAAAACATATACAGAAAACTGGATAATCGAGCTTTCACTGTATATACAAATACAGGCGGTCCCCAACTTCTGCTGGGGTTACATTCCAATAAACCCATCGTAAGTGGAATATATCGTAAGTTGAAAATGCATTCAATACATCAAACCAACCAAACATCATGCTTAGAGCATTTACATTAGCCTACAGTTGGGCAAAATCATTAACACAAAGTCTATTTTATAATAAAATGTTGAATACCTCATGTAATTTATTCAATACTGTACTGTGTCGACTTCGAAAGTCAAAGTTCATGTGCGATGGCCATTACGGGCTTGCTGCCTTCATGCTGGGCAATTATCTTGAGTTTCATCTCAAGAGTACGTGCTTTCCTCTTCTTCTTCTTACCAGTAGCAGGAGAGATAGATGGGCATTTTGTAGACATGATGGATGCACAAAACATGATGCAGATACAGGGGGTATCCAAAAAAAAAAACCTTGGCAACACAGAATACTGTAGAGTATCAGTTATATACACTAGCGCCTGCAGGGCAGACTGGGAGATGCGGCTTGCTGCCGCTGCCCAGTATCATGAGAGAGTATCGTACAGCTTGTCACTAGCCCAGGAAATGATCAAAATTCAAAATTCGAAGTACAGTTACTACTGAATGTGTATCGTTATCGCATCATTGTAAAGACGAAAAATCGTAAGTCGCCCAATTGTAACTTGGAGACCACCTGTATAAATATATAAAGGAAGAGTACAATATGTCCTTAAAAAGACGTGTCACACACACAAGCCATCTGTTACTCACAAGGAACCTTAAAAAAAAAAAAAAAAAAAAAAAAAAGGCCACATTATACAGTGATTAGGGAAGTGTGAGCTGGGGGGAGGCCAGTGAAACGGCAGAGGTCAGGGCAGCATGGCGGCAATTTGTTTGTGGCCTTCTCTTATGGGATTATGGTGTCTGGCAATAGAAATAATATGATTCATGAAAAAATATTGAGTGAGGAAGTAAGTCTGTGGGCACCAGAATCGAAAAGAGTGTACTGAGATGGTATGGTCATGTAGAAAGCATGAATAACAACATCCATCCATCCATCATCCAATCCTACGTTGCCCCATGAGGAGCGTAGGAGCCCCAGGCTAGGCAGTTGGTCCTGACATTTAAGATGAGAGTGACCAACCTCACTCATCCCTGAGTGGCATTACATGAGCAATAAACCCCAACCACCCTTTGGATATAAACCTTCACCGGCTCAATCCGACTGGAGCACAATAATTACCCACTAAACCACCAGGTGCCAAAATTTGGTTATATGGTTACCACCCAGTATAGTAAATAGTTTCCTTGCGTACAGGAAACCATTTGGGTTGTCACTCAGTGTAGAGTCACCCACAGGCAGAAGGAAGAGGAAAGAATGAAGGAAAGTAAGACAGAAGATGGAGTGTCAAGTCACTCAGGCAGAAGGACGAGGAAAAAATGAAGGAAAGAAAGACAGGAGAGGATGGAAGGAAAGAAGGATGGATGAGAGGAAAAGGCAGACACCTGAGGGCAGCACTACATCAAGTGAGTGGATAGTGAGCACCCCCACCTACCACAATAAATATCTTACATCAACATTAAACTACACGACATTAAAATTATATTTCACTTCACATTGGCTATACTTAGAACATCATAAAAAATCATTTCCTGGCAAGTTTTACCCCAGTTCTGACACTCCAGTACTTCTCCCTATCTATCTAACTACTGCCAGACCCTTCAATCCCTTAAGAGGTGACATACTTAACAGCAGGAAAAATTAACAAAACCATATCCCAACCGTAACATAAGCTAACTAAACTAACTAACCTAAAGTAACCTATCAAACTACACTATACTAAATGAAACTAAACCTAATCTAAGCAAACTACACTAAACTAATCTAATCCAACCCAACCTCACCTTACCTCAATAAATAACAGAAGAAGGTGCCAAGCAGTGGGTCCTATAAACCTTGTCAACTCTTGGAAAGACTACCAGGCAGCAGCACCTGTGGCCAGAAACTTAAATGCATCAGTCTGTTCATATACAATTAAGGATTATACATCTATATTTACATTACTACAATTTTCCAAAGACGCTGCCATATAGAAATGCTGTTTTGACTGATGTTACACGCTGACATGACTAATAATACAGTGCAAACTCTGAAATCTGAAATGCTTGCATTCATATCTTTATGGAAAACAAAATATTTTGCAAACCACAGTCACACTGACAATTAGGAAGAAAAACATGAAAATCATACAAAAAATAGTCTACAGCCCCATGAACAGCAAATGCAATAAAGTATCTTGTACTGGTACAGTATATTATTTGTTGCTACATTGTACTTGTACATAAACTTTGTTTTCAAATATACCGTACACAATGTATGAGGACAGGTGATATCAACACCCTCTTACTGCATGAAAAAAGATTTTGGAAAGTGGAGATTTTTGGAAATACAGTGTACGGATTTGGATGACTGTACCGTACTGTGTTGCGTGGTACTACGGGTATGAGAAGAAGGGAAAGGAAAGAGAAGTATATGAGGAAGGAAGGTGTGAGTTGGATAGGGAGTGGCCCGATTACTGAGGACAGTCTGACATGAAAGCCAATTCATTTGTAGCCATCCTTTCTGGGATTAATGTATCTTGTTACAGGCAGATTATGGGTAACTTACACAAAATTTCCCTGGATCCTGGCTCACCCAATCCTTACACTCAGTGGGAAAGAGGGTCCCTATGATGAAATAAACCTATATCAATTAACATATTACCAATACGTGCCAAGAATCATACTCACGACCAGGTAAAAGTTCTCTCACCATGTCACATACCTGTAACCAAGGTACCCTCACCTCCAAATGTGGGCTTGAAAGGGAAGAGACAACCTCC
Source organism: Coenobita brevimanus (assembly GCF_032717465.1). Taxonomy (NCBI): domain Eukaryota; kingdom Metazoa; phylum Arthropoda; class Malacostraca; order Decapoda; family Coenobitidae; genus Coenobita; species Coenobita brevimanus. The sequence goes on along the minus strand of NC_136992.1, from coordinate 30,877,213 downwards.
TTGTACTCTTCCCCCTCTGCTTGCCCAACTTCCAGAGGGTGGTATAGTGGGCAGAGGTGTAAGCCTGAAGCTAAGCTACTTCAGTCCAGTACATTTAAAAGTAAATGATCAATCTATTCTTGTGGCATAATATGATGAAAACCTCCACTCACCTATTGGAGACTGAACGTCTGGACCTCCGTCACTCCAACTAGAGCATTCAATCCAGTGCACCGCCAGGCATCATTTACACAACACCTGTAATTGTCAGATAGCATCAGCCTGCATCCCTCGTTACAGAGCACAGTCAACATTTTTTTTTTTTTTTTAAGGAAGAAGAAACCAAAGGCTAGGAGCCCCCAAGACTGGACCTTCCAAAAAAAAAGTAAAACCAGGATAACAGTGAGTCAAATTCAAGAAAGGTCAGATATGTTCTGTCACTATCACATTTGTATAATATCCATACAGTAATTGTTCATGTGATCAGCTTGCATCCCATATTATAAAGTGCAGTAAGCAAAGATACAGAAAGGTCTGGCATGTTATATCATCATCACATACTCTGGAAAGAATTAAAAAAAAAAAAAAAAAAAAAACTAAGGATTTACCCACACCTTCATACACCTGGTTTTCATAATACAGTAAACCTTCCATTATCAGGCATAATTCAGCCAAGTCCTAAGCCAGTTACTGCAAAACGCAGGATATTGCATCCAGCTCAAAATTTGGCACTGAGCCGGATACTGCATTGTTATCCATCTCAACTTTCTATCCTGAAAACTTTCCCATGAGTAAAAGATGAAAATTAAGCATAAAATACAATAAGTAATAATAAAATACAGTAATACTGCAAAGGTTGGCTACCATTTACAAGCTGGCTGATACACCTCAATGCCCAATATTGCATTAATAGAGTCAAGCCAGCAGTGCCGGATACTGTGCTGGGAAGGGTATTGTGACGACATATAACTGAGAGTTTACTGTACATCCATAAAACACAGTTATTGAAGACACAGACATGCAAAATGGCTGATTAAATACTGTATTAATTAAGTTATTACATGTGAAATGAATTCAGACAAACTGAATTAGGGCAAAATGAATTAAAAGTCACTGAACTGCACAACAATCAAAGACAACCTGAATTATGACAAACTATATTGACAAACTGAATCAAAACAAATTAACTTAAGACATCCCTGAATTAAGACAAACTGAAACAAGACAAAGCTGAAACGGGACAAGCTGAAATGACACTGAATTAAGAGTTACTGAAGTGCAGTGATGCAGAGCTATTCTGGGTCAATATAGTGTAGATTCACATATGCAGTATTTTCCCCATCGATTCATTATTGATCCTCTCCATACCACTATACTCGGCTCAGTTTAACTAGAAATAAAACTGCCATCTCACACTCTCCAGTTCCATGATGTAACAAAAAATCATCCCTACAATATGGTGCTAGTCACGAATAAGTGGTCTGGAAATGATGTGGTGTCATATGCACAAAGTGACTTTATGCAGGAAGTTACCATTCCGCTAAGTGCACAAATGCTGAGTGCCATTTTAGTAGCTGTACTGAAAGTATCTGCATGTTATCTCAAGTATCGTGTCATTTATCAACAACATTTTATGAAATATATGTCGTGGAGATAGCTGGATGTCTTATCGACCTATATGTAACTACAGGTCGAAATATAGATATATATATATAAATATACATATGTATGTTACAGGTAGACTGTGAAATCAGTCATTTCATGAAGCTTAATTTAATTCAGGTTTATTTAGGTTAGGTTGATCTAGGATATGGTTAGGTTAGGTTAGGTTAGATTAATTAACTTTGGCTAAAGAGAGAGGGAACGGTAACTTCCTGCATAAAGTCACTCCGTGCATATGACAGTGACGCCGTAGTGGTGTCTTATTTTGCCAACAAGCTACAAGAAGTTCCACACAGAAAAAAGTAACTTCCAAGCTAAAGCATATGAACTGTAGTGTTTTTCTTCCATTAGCACAATACATGGCAATGCGAAATTCTGTTCCTGAAATGAAAACCATAATTGATTAGACTACGATCAACAAAAATTCACATATATTTCGGCCAAGCTACTGACTATCTGCCTCCTAACATCACTGACAACGATCCTTCATTACTTTTTCGCGTATACAGCGCCAAAACCCTCACTGGCTGCTGACAGACGCAGGTCAATGATAACTACAAGGAAAAGGTCTACGTCACGTACCAGGTTGATGCGGCTTTATAGCCATTCGCCCTCAAGTCGTTAAGGTTACGTTAGAATAGGTGCAGTTAGGTTAAAGCACGTTAGTATGGGTTGAGTTAAATTAAGCTGGGGTAGATTAAATAAGTTTATATTAGATTATGTTTAGATGTAGGAAGCAAACGATTGGAGACGGATTGCTCTTGCCGCCGGATTGACCTGGAAACCACTGCAAGCCTTTGCAGCAGACGATTTGTTTGGGTATGTACTTGAGAGACAAGGAGGCAGCGGTAGTAACCTGTTAAACGCCATTTTGCTACTCCTCATTCGCTATTTGTCTTTTTTTCTTTTTAATTAATCTGGATTATTTAATAAAGATTTCTTCAGATTTATTGTAGTTGTATAACTCCATACACTGTTACTCGCCTTCTTATATATATATATATATATATATATATATATATATATATATATATATATATATATATATATATATATATATATATATATATATATATATATATATATATTTCTAATAGATTTTATTTTGACAGCTATACTTCAGCGATAACGCCAATCATTTACTATTGTTTAAATAGAGGTTATTGCTGCTAATCACTATCAGCTTATGATGCAATATTTAATTAATTAAGGAAAAATACAAGGGGAAAGGGAGAATGTAAACCAGTGCCAAGGATCGGTGACTGAAATAATGAAACATTATTCTATCAGTTCTAGGAATTAATAACCTTTTTCACACAAAGCATAAACTTTTTTTTTTTTTTACCAAACTTGACACATGTGGTTAAATCAAGTATACTAATAGCCTTGTTCCCTAAGATACATATATACACTCACTTTATCACACATTGAAAAGATCCATGTTAGAAATATATCCACATGCCAGGCCTACTCACTTATGTATGTTCTATAGATACCGGTACATATAGACACACTGACCTGTATATATATATATATATATATATATATATATATATATATATATATATATATATATATATATATATATATATATATATATATATATATATATATATATATATATATATATACACATACAGTATATACATCCATTTGTATACATACATAAACATGTATATTCATACTTGCATGTATACATAAAACCCTGGCACACGGACAACACATGGGGCTACAGTTGCTTGCACACACACGCGCACACACACACACACACACACACACACACACACATGTATCTTCGTGCCAGGGCGTTAGAATGAAGGGAAGTTAGGATACAGGGTGAGAATGTTCTCCAGTACATCAAGATTTTTAATGAAGCAATAAGCCAGGGGGGACTAAAGGGCAACGAGGAGTACTACAGAGTTTGCAGGGCTTATCGATGGTCTAGCGACCTTCCCCAGAAAGCGATACCTCGGGCGAGTAGAGGCGATGACCACATCACAGTAGCTGGTGAGGTTGGGATGCTTGCCATAGGAGTGTTTCACCCCTCGCTAGATGTTATAGTGACAACAATGGTGAGTCGTTCAGGGCATGTCAAAGTCCTTCCCTTTCGAAATATTCTCCAGACACTCATCTTGGACACAGGAGGCAAATGGCAGGGACGGGAAGTTTAAGAATACAAGAAGGAGTCAGCCATTTGGCCCATGATAGGCAGCTCCAACAAGAGTGTGACTAAACTACTAGAATTAGACAAGGTTAGCAAAGGCATCCCGTGCCAGGTGACCTGCCTGGTCGTGTCGGGTGTGACCAACATGGGCTGGGATCCAGCTAAAAGAAAGCCTCGGGTCAAGGGCGTAGGGCTTATGAGGTCGGCAGTAGAAGGAGAGGGGAGACGAGGAAGTAGAGAGAGGAAAGGGGAGGAGAGGGAGTAGATGGAGAAGAGAAGAGAGAGGGGGCGAGAGTGAGATACTAAGAAGGCCGAGAGCTGCTTGGGAATCGATGATCATTAAACTTGAGAGTTTTTGACAGAAGGAAGTCAAGAGCAGAGATAAGAGCAGGCTGTTCACACAGAGTACTTCCTGATGGCCCAGTGTGCGAGAAGATGGGAAAAGTTGATTTAGTAAAGACAGTGGAGGCAATTCCCGCCCGGCCATTAGCGAGGACAAAACCGTCAGTATAACCGTGAATAGGATGGGCACGGTTGGTACAGCAGCACTGAGTTACGGCAATACTGAGTTGAAGGCTTCAGTGATGGAGAACTGAAGAAGGATAGGTGGACGGTCAGCAGCAGTGGCAGAAAGCGTATAATGAACAGTTGCGGACCGTGTGCATACAAGGGGCAGAGTTAGTAGGGGTGGGTGTGCTATGACCAGCACGGACATTGGTGGCATCTCTGCCAGGGAGCTGGAGAGAAGAGCAGTACTGAATACCTTCTTTGGAGCCAGGATACCACGCCAGGGAAATGAGTGCGCCGGACCAGGTAGAGGTGGGTGACATCAATGAGAACATTAACCAGCCGGGAGAAAAAGGAAGGAGCAGGGGACGGAAGTGTGGTCGGATACTGTGACGAAACAGAAAACGAGCATATGAATACGAACCATAACAGGACACATACTGAGTGCAGTAAGAATGCTGGCTACACAGGTTGATATGGGCAGTGGTGAATAATATGCATGACTAAGTTTTGTACCACTTGAAGAGGTAGGAGCTGATCGGGGGAAGCATGGGGGAAGGATGGCATGATAAGTCAAGAAAAGCGAATATACGAGTACAACATTATGCCGAGGAAGTCATGTGACCCCGAGCTACCACATAGGCTACAAGTTACTCCTAGAATTAAGTGGTTGTCTTGCAGTTTCCTAGCATGTTCTATTTACAGAAAACATACGCGTTATATTAATGATTTATCTGAGAGTTCTTTATGCTATCACTTCGTTTATCCCGCATTTGACGATATACTACTGAGACCATGAATTCATCGCAACGGAGAGAGGATAGCCCGTTGTACAAAGCAAAGAGGGAACCATCTTGTCAAGAGACTAGAACTCTGGATAGGAGGCGTCTACAACAACAACAACAACAACAACAACAAAAACAATGATAATAATAATAATGCTTTTTCACTCTGTATTTCCTCATTTACTTTTCGACTCTCCTGTGGTGTGGAGGGACGTCCGGAACCTGTCATATGAAGACAGACTGAAAAGACTAAGTCTGCATTCGCTAGAGAGGCGTAGAGTAAGAGGAGACTTAACTGAGGTGTTTAAGTGGATGAATGGTATAAATAAGGGAGATATTAGCAAGGTACTTAAAGTGAGCATACAGGATAGAACTAGAAATAATGGTTTCAAACTAGAAAAATTCCGTTTCAGTAAGGAAATCGGTAGAAATTGGTTTGGTAATAGAGTAGTAGACGAATGGAATAAGCTACCTAGTAAAGTAGTTGCTGCCTTTTCCATTGAGAGTTTCAAGCATAGGCTAGATAAGCATATGACAAATAAGGGGTGGATATAGAATAAAGAAAATCTTATAACCAATACTAATTCAAAAAAAATTTCTTTTCAGGTTACACTATGATAGTCTCTATTCTCCTTTCACACTTTCCTGTAAAATGTCCACGCCAGTTTTTCTATACGGCGTGGTGTTCTTTCTGACTTTTTCCTGCCGGCTTCGGCTGGAGGGTTTGGAGGGCGGGGGAGATCCTTCTTCTTTGCTATCCTTATCTCATTCTAGTAGTTCAGTTACTCTTCTAGGAGCTGCCTAGCATGGGCCAACCGGCCTACTGCAGTTATCCTCTCTTCTTATGTTATAACTGGGCAGCATTTCTACAAGATTATACAAAGGTCCCTGGGGGGGGTGAGGGTTTTATGTATATAAAACTAACGTTTGAAGGAATGAGAAAACCTGGAACTTTGCAGACGGATAGATTTCCCCTTCGCCATAGACCTGTTGTGTGTGTAAGATTTTATTTGTCTAATTATCTATGGCCAGACGTCTTAATCTCGAAATGGGTGACCACAGACGAATCCCCTCCACGTTGCGCTGTCTCTTGCCACTTGGCTGCCCTCTCTCCAACGCACACACCCCTCACTTATAATATATTATCTCTCCACTCCATTCCTTCGTCTCATCCTTGATCTTCCCCTCCACCTCACTCACATATAGTCTCTCAACGATGGTTATTTTACCCTGTTATTGCTCATTTATATTTAAGCCTACTTGTGGTGCGGGAGAGGGACGCCTTAGCGTGGTGGCACCGTTATAACTGAGCAGCTCCTCTGCCATGCTATAAAACGTCCCTCGCCTTCCTCCAAAAGGAGGATGGTGGACTGCCTGAGAATGGAAGCTTCAGCCTGCAGTCCACTGTCAGGGCCAGATCCAGCACTTAAAAAAAAAAAAAATAAATAAAATAACAGAGGGGGAGGAGGGAGGGGCGTGGTTGCTAGCAGAATTGTCAAGTTTGAATTTTTGCTGACTGATGGCCAATTTCCTCAAAATATAACACTAAACCCTAATTTCATTGAAAAGCTTCAGTGATAACTTTCATGCAAGTTGTTTATTGCATATATTTTAGTGAATTAATTTTTTCTTGTAACAGCAATTACTGACTGCCGAAAGTGGGCGTTGGGGGCATGCGCTCCCCACGCCCCTCCCAGAACCCGTGTCTGACTGTGACCACATTTTAAATGAACCTGGGGCGTCTACTACTGTACTACTACTACTACTACTACTACTACTACTACTACTACTACTAGACCTACCTGCCATTTTCTTCCCATTCCTACCTGGCTTTCTGCGACGTTACTCCCAGATGTTGTGGCTGACGCAGTGGCAAATTCGTAGGAGAGGGGTTGAGGAAATACACTCTCTCCACCTCGTTTTTTTAATACAATTTCTTTCTAACAAATATACTGACTTCCAATATACTTTGTTAATTTGAATGGCACCTACTGACTGCCCGTCCCGCAGATGGTCTCAGGTTGAATGGTGAGAAGTTGAATTTTTGGCGTGGGCGTGAGGACTGGCATACGGTAGGAAAACTGTATTCCTTTTAATTTAACTTGACCTAAATTACCATCTCTCCATCTGAAATGCTGATTTATAACAACAGAATAACACTAGAATATGATACTAGTCACGAAGAAGTGCCACGGGGTGGATATAGAGCCGCACTTTTTTTCTTTTAAGTTGACCTAACATTGCCATCTTCCCATCTTGAATGGTGAGTTATAGCAAAAAATTAACACTAGAACCATGTTAGTCACGAAGAAGTGTCATGAAAAGGACGTAGAGCCATATCACTGTCTTTTGATGCCACCCAGCTACGTGATACAAGCTGAAGAAGGAAGGAAATCTGTTCCAAGTTAAGGTGAAAGAAATATTGTTAGTCTCGTTGCTCAGATTTATTTGTGATGAACTAGGTGGTAGGTGGTGGCCACCATCATCCACTCACTTGCTGTAGTTTTGCTTACCACTTCCTTCACCTCTGTCATTGTTTTTCTCTTTGCCTTCCTCTCTTTCTATTTCTTCTATCCTTCCTGTCATTTTTTCAGGTTTCTCTTCACTGAGTAAGAAGCTTTTAGTGGTTTCCTGAAACCTAGGAAACCATTAACAACGATGGCCGGTAACCATTTAACCAAACAATAGGGCGATGTGAAGCCTACTATGGTGCCCTTGTTAACTGGGTGGAGAGACCCAAATGCGGCATCCATCCAGGAACCAAACCTTCACACTCTTCCCCCCGCCTCACTGTAGCGGGGCACTGCATCGAGAACATCGGTGCACTGCACGGGACAGCCTTACAGGGGAGATTGCTTGCCTGCAGTTGATGGGTTTGCTCGGCCAGACAGACAGGGGTTACCCAATAACAAGTACAAATCAATCTAGTACTCCATTCCAACCAGCACATGGCTGTTTCACCCAGCCTAGAGTGAGTGACAGAGGTAAACAGTGTTCATCCAAATCCTTTTTTCCTGTTCTTCTCCCCTTATTCTTGGTGTGCATATGGTCGGTCCTACGCCAGTACAGCAGGCCGGGACTAGTGCAATTTGATAATATAACACAAAAATGCACTCGTCCTCACCTGGTTTACTGCATGTATACTCTTTCATCCTCTATACTTCTTTACCTCTCCTTCATTCTGCCTCTTCTCACTCACTCTCCTCCTGTCTCTTCTCTATTGCACCTCTCCACCTCTTACAATTTTACTTCTCTACCTCTACTCTAACTCGACCTCTATCACCTGTGTCTTGACATTCGCCTTCATCTTCGACATTTTTTACCCTCTTATCCCGCAGTAAGTACAATCTTAAACTCTAATATTTTTCACACACATCCTATGATGATACTATAACCTAGGCACAATTTATATTATTTTAAATGTTTCTCTCTACATACACCGTAAAATTGAAAAAAAAAAAAAAAAAAAGTACAGATGATTTTGAAAACCTGGACATTCAACAGACTGGCAGACTAGGCAAGCAGAGTGGCAGATGGTGCTGGTAGACTGGTAGGTGGTGCCGGTGGACTGGTAGATGATCCGGTAGACTGGTATATGATCCGACAGACTGGTACATGATCCGGTGGACTGGTACATGACCTGGTAGACTGGCGGATGATGCGGTAGACTGGTATATGATCCAACAGACTGGTAGATGATCACGGTAGACTGGTATATGATGCAGTAGACTGGTAGAAAATCACGGTAAACTGGTAGATGATTCTGGTGCTGTGGCAGACGGTTCTGGTAGTGTGTGCACTAGCCAGGTAGGCCGGGGAAAGTGCAATATTGCAGAGTGCCGAATATTGCATCCTTCCTCAACCCAGCTGGATAGGCAGGATGTCAGAGGACGCTTAGACAAGGTGCTCATCTCTGCAACTTAACCCTTTGAGCCTGTGGCGGGTTGCACATTCCCCATCGTGGATACAAGGCCACTACATCATCCAGGTTACCAGAGTTACCTCCACTAGGTGTTACCCTGAGTAATCAGTTTACCTACCAACTCACACAAGATGTATGTATGCATGTAAGTATGTATGTATC
>NC_136992.1:30863032-30865532 GCF_032717465.1 Coenobita brevimanus | reverse complement strand
TCTCCCTCTCCCCCTGAATTCTTCCTCCCCCATCCCTCCTCCCCTCCCCCTTTTTCCTCCGTCTGTGTCTCCCACTCTTCCCGTCCCCCCTCCTTCCTCTCTCTCTCTCTCTCTCTCTCTCTCTCTCTCTCTCTCTCTCTCTCTCTCTCTCTCTCCTCCCCTCCCCTTCCTCACTCTCTCTCACTTCCCTCCCCTCCGTCCTCCACTCTCCATCCCTATCCCTTGTCTGTCCTTTCCTCTCCACCCTTCTTTCCCCCTCCCCCTCCCTCTCTCTCTCTCTCTCTCGCTCTCTCTCTCCTAGTAATGGTGACAGCTGTTGTGGTGGTGATGGTGGCAGCTACAGTAGTGACAGAAGTAATTGTGGTGGTGATGGTGGTAGTTGTAGTGACGATTGTGGTAGCTGTGTGATGGTAGGAGTTGTGGTACCACTGCAGTGATGGTGGTAGTTGTAGTTGCGGAGGTGATAGCTGTGCTTTGAGGTAGTGCAGGGCAGGATAGGACTGGGTTGGACTGGGTTGGACTGGACTGGAGTGGATTGGGTTGGGTTAGGGTATTGTAGGGTAGGCAGGTTAAAACAATGTAGGGCAGGGTAGGACAGGGTAGGGTTATGGTAGGTAAATGTAGGGTGACAGGGTGGGCTAGAACAGGACAAGGCAGGGTAGGGTAAGGTATGGTTGGGTAGAGAGGATAGGGTAGGGTACAGTATGGTATGGTATGTTATTGAAGGGTAGGGTAGGGTAGAGTAGGGTAGGGTAGGGTAGGGTAGGGTTGGGTAAGGCAGGGTTGGCTAGAAAGGGTATTGTAGGGTAGGGAGGGTAGGGTAGGAGTGGGTAGGTTGTAGTTAGGGAAAGATGGGTAAGGTTAGGCTGTATTAGTGACAGCAGTGGTAGTGGTGTTTGAGTTAGGTAAATGCCCGTAGTGATGGTGATGGTGGGGGTAGTGATGATGCAGGTGTAAGACAGAGTAGGGCAGGACAAGGTAAGGCAGGACAAGGGAGGGCAGGGCAAGGTAGGGCTGGGCAAGGTAAGGCAGGGCAAGTTAAGGCAGGGCAAGTTAAGGCAGGGCAAGGTAAAGCAGGGTAGGGCAAGGTAAGGCAGGGTAGGGCAAGGTAAGGCAGGGTAGGGCAGGGCAGGGCAAGGTAGAGTTTGGTTTGGTTGTAGTAGTGATAGTGGTGTTGGAGGTGGGTTAACGTTTGCAGCTGTAGTGAGGCGGAGGTCAGCAAGGTAGGGCGGGTCAGGGTAGGGTAAGGCAGGGTAGAGCACGACAGGGCATGAAACAGTAGGGCAGGGTAAGGCAGGGCATGGGCAGCGTAAGGCAGGGCATGGGTGGGCAAGGGTGGGTTGCGACAGACCTGGGGTAGGGTTACTGGCAGCAGGGGTGGACCACAACCCCGTAACTGAATACTCACCCACCACCCTCCCCCACGCCCTACCCTACCCTCCCCTCCCCCACGCCCTACCCTACCCTCCCCTCCCCCACGCCCTTACCTATCCTATCCTACCCTCCCCAACGTCCTCACCAACCCAACCCTCGCCTTCCCCACGCCCCTACCTACCTTACCCTACACCCCCACCTACCCTTCCCTCCTCTCTCCACTTCTTTCCTCCCCTGCCCTTCCTTACTTCTTTCCTGTCCTGCTTTCCTCCTCCCTTTTCCTACCCACTTATCACCCCTCGCTTCCCCTTTCCTCCCCATTTCCCTTTTCCTACCCACTTTTTTTTCATGGCCTGTCCTCCTCTCCCCTCCACTCATGCCCTCTCCTCACCTCCTTCCTCCATTTCTCTCCTCCCCTTCCCTCTTTCTTCCTATCATTTCCTTCCCTCTCCCTCTCCCTCTCCCCCCCATCCGCTCCACACTCACTCCTCTCTTTTCCCTCCCTCCCTCCCTCCCTCTCTTTCCCTGTCCTCTTTTTCTCCTTCCCCTTCTCTCTTCCCTCTTTTCTATCCCTCCCTCCCCTTCCCTCTTCTCTCTCTTTTTCACCTCTCCCTACCCTCCCTTTCCTTCCCGCCCCTTCCCTCTCATCTCTCTTTCATCCCTCTCCCCTTTCCTATCCTCTCCCCCTCCACTTCCATCTTTTCTCTCTTTTTCTCCCTCCTCCCCTCCCCTCCCCTCCTCATTTTTATCCTCCAACCCTTTTCTTCTCTTCTCTTCCTGTCCTCTCCCCTCCTCCCCTCTACCACCTCCACCACAACCACTACAGCTGCGACCATTACTACCAAACTACCACCATCACCAAAACTACCATCATCTCTCTCTTTCTCTGTCCTACGCCATTCTTTCATAAACCACATGCACACACACACACACACACACACACACACACACACACACACACACACACACACACACACACACACAGTTACACGAACACATGCATGCATAAACATCATCCATTCATACACACATATGCAGTACACACAAAGCACACACACACACACACACACACACACACACACACACACACACACACACACACACACACACACACACACACACACCA
>NC_136992.1:30855532-30858032 GCF_032717465.1 Coenobita brevimanus | reverse complement strand
GCGCCCCTCTTCAGCACCACCTGAGAGAGAGAGAGCGAGAGAGAGAGAGAGAGAGAGAGAGAGAGAGAGAGAGAGAGAGAGAGAGAGAGGTTATGTGCGGCGAATAGTTGTGTTTTTGTTGTTGTTGTTGTGGCCACATTTTTTGAAGAGGGTTGGGTGACGATGTAAGGTATGTAGGAGGGAAAGGGAGGGAGGGAGAGAGAGGAGGGAGGGAGAGAAGGGAGGGAACAGTGAAAAAGGGAGGAGAAAGGGGGAATGTACAGGGAAGGGAAAAGCAAGGGACAGAGAGAAAAGGAAAGGACAGAGAGAGACGAGAGAGGAGATAGGGATGAAAATGAAGGACCCGATTGAGAGAGAGAGAGAGAGAGAGAGAGAGAGAGAGAGGGTAGACATCACCTCTCCCACCCTCCATCTCCCTCCCCCAACCCCTATCCTTCTCAATTCCTATCCATCTAACCTTTTCACATCCTCTCTCTCTCTCTCTCTCTCTCTCTCTCTCTCTCTCTCTCTCTCTCTCTCTCTCTCTCTCTCTCATTCGAATTCGGGAAGTCTTAGTTATGAGGCAGGAATGTGTCTCCTTGGTCACTAGTCAAACTTATCCTTCACACATTCACCACTACCAAAACCACCACCACAGCCTTCATCATTACCACCACAAATATCACAGCCACAACAACTGAATTATCATCACTACCACAACTACCACCATCACCACCACAACTACCACCATCACCACCACATCACCATCACCACCATCATCATCATAGCCACAACACCCACCACCACAATCACAATTATCATCACCACCATCACCCACCACAACTACCACCATCACCACCACAACTATCACCATCACCACCATCATCACTATAGCCACAACAGCCACCACCACAGTCACAATTATCATCACCACCATCACCACCACAACTACCACCATCACCACCACAACTACCACCGTCACCAGCACTGCAATCATCACTTTCTCACAATGATCTCACCACAGCTGCACTCTCTCATAAACATCCACCTCACATAAACAGATAGATAGATAGACATAGATGGATAAATAGATAAACATAGATAGAGACAGACTGATAGATAGACAGACAGGTACAGATAGATAAACAGATAATATAAAACGGATAGACAGATGCAGACAGAGGTGGATAGACATGTAGACAGAGTTAGCACCTCATCACTACCAATTTTCACCACTTCTATCACCACCATCAAAATTCTGCCAAAAATGTATCAATAAATCCTTAATGAAATGGGAGGCTCCGTAACACCTTTTCCCTGGCGACTTATTTTGCGTACTACTCTACAACATATTCTCCTAAGTTATTTATATCATTTTCATATCGACATTGTTTCCATCGATAATATACAAGACGATAATTACTCAGGTGTAATATGCAGGTTAGTCGCTAAGGAGGAAGTGTTAAGAAGTTAAAACTACTGAAAAGACATGTCTTCAGTTTAATATCGCTCCCTTTGTCTCTCACTCACACACACACACACACACACACACACACACACACACACACACACACACAGAAAAAGAGAGAGAGAGAGAGAGAGAGAGAGAGAGAGAGAGAGAGAGAGAGAGAGACCTCAACAGCCAGGTAGAGACTGATCCATCCAGGTGGTAGGAAGCAGCTGTCCTTCCTCTCCTTCCGTTTCTCTCTCTCTCTCTCTCTCTCTCTCTCTCTCTCTCTCTCTCTCTCTCTAATTAATCCTCCTCATCTCTCCCTTTGCATATATTCTTCAAAGAAATTGCTCATCCACGCAACCAACGCATCGCACATTTGTTTACATCACCTTCGGCCTCCTACCATCTCGGCGCCGAACCCCCTCCACGCCAAACGCGACTTCCCACTGGGTCTACGCGTTATACCGTTTCTTATAACCTTGAGCGTATAACGAATTAATCAACGCCAACTTCCATAACGCATCCCCGAGGCGTTAAGAAGGCGTGGACCGAATACATGGTTGTCGCCGAAATTGGTTTTATGAGGTGCAGCTGTTGAGTTAACGGTAGAGTTGGGAGGAGGAAGGAGGGGAGGGAGAAGAGAAAGGAAGGGGAGGGAAGAGAAGGAATGAGAGAGGAAGGAGACAGTAACAGGAAGTAAGAGAGAGAAGAGGAAGAAGGGTAGTGAGAAGAATATGGAAGGGAGGAGGAAGAGGAGGAGAGAAAGGGAAAGGAAAATGAGACAGGAGGGGGAGAGAGGGAGGGAAGGAGACGGGAAAGGAGATAAGAGAAAAGGAAATCAGAAGAGAGAGGGAAGGGGAGAGGGAAAGAAAAGAAGAGGGAAGAGAAGGAGAGAGAGAAGAGAAAGTAAAGAATAAGAAGAGGAAGGAAGACAGAAACAAGGACGGGCAGAAGGGGGAGGAAAAAGGAAAAGAAGAGAGGAAAATAAAATAGGAATGGTGAGGAAAGGAAAAGGATGAGAGAGAGAATCAGACACATTAATACTAACACTCCTACAACCACAACTAC
>NC_136992.1:30840532-30850532 GCF_032717465.1 Coenobita brevimanus | reverse complement strand
GATATGTTTTTTTTTTTTTTTTTTTGGGGGGGGGGAGAAAGGGCAAATTCGAAAATGAGATAGCTAAGTATATTTGAAAATGCGGACAGTAGCCTTGGATTGGGACGTGTGGGATGATTTTATGGACGAAAAATAAAACGATGCATCATACACAGTCAAACTGAATACATGAAAATAATGGGGATAAGGTAAGCTGACTGGGATATGTGGGAGGAAAAGAATGAAATACTTGAAATAAGATGGAAGTGAAAGGGTCATAAACTGATTGGGATATGTATGGTGAAAGGCAACATATGAAATACGTGAAATATGATAGTAATAATGGGGACGAGAAGTGACTGCGAAGTGTGGGATGAAAAGGATGAAATACGTGAAATATGAAGTGCATGGGCGCGACACTGACCTGGATTAGGGCTGTACGATGTCTCTGAATCCCCCCCGTCCCACAGGGGGCCAGAGGGATGCCAGACTGATGACGGGGCTGCCATAGAGGTGAATCAAATCGCAGGTGTTGGCTGGAGTGTAGCAGAGATGCGACACCCCTTTAACTTCCTCTTGTGATGTGCGTTTGATTCTGATTCTTCGTTAGTCTCCATTTCCCTGATTCTTCGAGTTCGGGGGAGCCTGAGAATCACCGATAGTCACTTAAGCACAGTCCCAAAGTGCGAGAGTCCGTGGAAGTGTGTGTGTGTGCGTGTGAGTGTGTGTGCGTGGGTGCGTGTGCGGAGCGAAGGGTAACACACCCATACCCTGCGACTTCTCGTTCGACACTGGACACCCCTCAACTTGGGAAGTTTCAAAATGGCGACCTGCGGCTGTTGTCCCTCCCCTCCTTCCTTCTCCCACTCTCCCCCCCTATCCTCCTTCCTTCTCCCACTCCCCTCCTCCCTCCTCTCTCCTCTCTCGTCCTCCTCCCCCCCTATCTCTCTCTCTCTCTTTTCCCACTCCCTCCCTCCCCTCCTCTTCTATCCTTTCTATTGCTCCCCCACTCTCCCCCTTCTCTTCCTGCCCTCTCTCCCTCCCTCCCTCTCCCTCTCTCTCTCTCTCTCTCTCTCTCTCTCTCTCTCTCTCTCTCCTTCCCCCCTCTCTCCCCTCTCTCTTATCCCTCGCCTCTCTCCCCCTTCTCTCTCTTCTGCCTCCCTTCCTCTCTCTGATCTCCCTTTTCCCTCCTTTCCCCTCCCCTCCCCCTTCCCCGACTCTCCCCAAACACCCACCAGCAAACAGCGTGTTGTCCTACTCTCTCTCTCTCTCTCTCTCTCTCTCTCTCTCTCTCTCTCTCGTTCCAGCGTGGTACGGCACCTTTCCTTCCCTCCCCTCTTCCCCTTCCCCCCTCTCCCTCTCCTTTATCCCTACCCCTCCCCACTTCTCTCCCTTTCATCTCTCCTTCCCCCCACCTTCCTCTCCCTGTCCTTACCCCCTCCCTCTCTTACCCTCCCCTCCCTCTCCTCACCCCTTACCACCCTTCTCTCACCTCCCTCTCGTGTTACTACAATCAGACATTCCTACAAAATTTCCCTAAGCAAATTACAGCCTAAAAATGTAAGTGTGGCTAATGGTCCAACCCAGTCCATGGTGGGCCTCATAACTTTTTTTTTTTTAATGCAAAGAAGAAGGAACCAAAGGCCAGGAGTCCGCAAACTGGGTGCTGGTAGTATGTCCCTTCACAGACTTGCTTATGTTTACACTCCGTCGGTTCACAGAAAGGAAGGCAAAAAGCAAGAGACATGTTGGTGGTCCTTTCATGATTGTTATAAGGAAAGTTATCTACCTGCCTATCTATCTGTCTATCCACCTATCAGTTTGTCTATCCGTTTAGCTTTGTAATCAGACGCCTGCAAACAAATCGTCTCCATGTCGCCCTGTCCCCTGCCATTTCGCTGCCATTCCCCCAGCTTGCACCCCCCCTCTCTCATATACCCCTCTACTCCATTCCTCCACCTCATCCTCGGTCTCCCTCTGCCTCTCCATAACAAAATTATTCTGTGAGTTAAAGACAAAGATAGACAAGCAGGAAGACACAGGCGTAGCCACGACAACACTTCCACTTTCATACACATCATTTCCACGAGGTATCCCCTCCTCTCCATTCGTACTCCTCCAACATGGGCAAGGGTTAAGCCTGAATGCCACTCTCCCTCCCAGCTGAAGGTCCGGTTTTGCAGTGCACCTCATATGTAAATAAATAAATAAATAAATAAATAAAAGGAGAAAACTACTGACTTGTGACCATATTCTAGGTAACACAGGTGACTTCGTAGTACCTTTTCCTCAGCGATTTATTATGCATATTCTATTTATATAATTTGTGTCATAGTCTGCCTCAGTAACGTGCAAGAAGATAAGAAAGTGTACTATGCAAAATAAATCGCAGAAAAGAGATGTTTCGAAATAATACAACCTTTAGGAGGATTGGCACAAAGTTGGCAGCTCCCGACAAGGTAAAACAAACATTATATAATTCTTTAGTACGGCCTCACTTGGATTATACAGTGCAGTTTTGGTGTTAATACTTTAGAACACATATAAATTCCCCAGACAATGTGCAAATGAGAATGGCAACAACTATACTCTTACGTACAAATATAGAGGGAAAAATACAAGTTTCTTCGACTGAGTGTTTTGTTTTCACTGGAACGGCGTAGTTAGAGGCGATTTAAAATAAGGTGTTTAAATTGAAGGGATTAAATACATAACATACCATACTCCTTTTACCTTAACTTGGCTCAGATTTTCCTCTTTTTGCAGCTTATTTCACGTAGCTCAGTGGCAGGAGAGGCAATACTATGGCTCAGCATCCTTTCATTGGCACTTCTTCGTGACTAGCATCGTATTCTAGTGTTAATCTATCGCTACAATTCAGCAAACAAGATAAAGATATGGACATTTGAGGCCAAGTTAAGATAAATTGTAAAGTTTTTAGAGTTGAGTGAATCAGTTTTTGAAAATCTGTAACTGATTGATGTGAGTAGCCTGCATCCCACATTGCAGAGTGCAGTCAGCAGCAATTAAAGAGAGAGAGAGAGAGAGAGAGATCATTTTGCTACTACTGCTCTGGCTCCTATGAATCAAATTAGGACAGACCTTTAGTGGTGTGGGAGTTAATGAAGGCAATATCTATCTATCTATCTATCCATCTATCTATCTATCTATCTGTCTATCTATCTGTTTGTGTTTATCTATCTATAGCCAGACGCCTCAATCCAGCAAGGGGTGGCCACAGGCAAACAGCCTTCATGTCCCCTTGTCCTCTGCCATTTGTCTGCCCTCCCTCCATCTCACATCCCATCCCTTTTCTCATGTCTCTTCACTCCATCTCTCCATCTCATCCTTGGTCTCCCCCTCCACCTCTCCCATATACACTCTGTCAGTCTCTCACTCTACATCCTCTCCACTCCATCCCTCCATCTCATCCTTCGCCACCTCCCCCTCCATCTCACTCACACTCACTCTTCTATGAGTCAGTCTCTCATTCTCATAGTCAGTCTCTCATTCTCATAGTCAGTCTCTCATTCTCATAGTCAGTCTCTCATTCTCATAGTCAGTCTCTCATTCTCATAGTCAGTCTCTCATTCTCCGTCCTTTCCACATGGCTATATCTCACCTCTACAGCTCACGGTTTTTTTCCTTAAATAAATGAAAACGTCTTAGGCTGAACAAGACAGCTTATGCTAAGGGTAAATCATCTCCTGGATGACGCCGCATCTTGTGAGGAGAGAGAGAGAGAGAGAGAGGAGCTGGAGGGAGGGAGGGGGAGGAAAGAAAGCTTGGGGAGGGAGGGAGGAAGGTATATCCCAATAGCCAGAGGAAACTGGGGGTTGGGAGAGGGAGAGGGGGAGGGGCAAATCCAGGAGGGGGGGAGGGGGATAACAGAAACCACGTGGTCAACCTTCCCGCTCTTTCTCACCCCCCCTTTATCACCCCCACCCCTCTCCCTCCGGACATGCGGACGTGAATGTAGCCCTGGGGTGATGTGGGGGGGGGGAGGAGTGATGGGAAATGGGGAGAGGGTGAGGCAGGGAATGGGGTGGGGGTAGGGGCAATGAAGGGGGTCGGTATATCGAGGTTTAATGCTTTGGAAATACACGATACCGGTCCTGCCTCACCCCTGCCCCTGCCTCACCCCTGCCCTGCCTCACCCCTGCCCTGCCTCACCCCTGCCTTGCCTCTCCTACCCTCCCTCAATCCTACCCTGCCTCACCCCTGCCCTCCCTCAATCCTAACCTGCCTCAATCCTACTCTCCCTCAATCCTACCCTGCCTCACCTCTGTCCTGCCCAATCCTCTCCATATTCATCATCATCATCATCATCATCATCAACCTATCCCCAGCTCCCATGCATTTACTCATCCAGCCCTGTACTATCCCTACCTTGGCATTTAACACCACGAAAACCTGCCTCTGCATCCAGCTAGTGGGGAGGATCGGAGCGGTGACCTGTCGTTAAGGAAGGGTACAACGGGCTATCCTGTCACCATCCCGGGTGTACCACGAATTTGAAAAAGTACAAAAGTTCGCTTAATGTAACCCCCCCCCCCCGCCTCTCATTTTCCTCTGCTGTTCAATAATCCTGAGCTGAGAGAGGCTTGGTATATTTCTCTGTCCATGAATACAAAAGTCGGCCTAATAAGTACCTCCTCTTCTCACTTTCCTCTGCTGGCTAATATTCCAAAGCTGGCAGAGGCCTGGCGTGCATCTCTGGCCAAAGATGAAGCTCCTTGATATGATGCGTCAGGGAGGAAAGTGACGGACGCGCCTTAAATGTGAAGCACAGTAGATGCAGTTGATTTACATAAGAACACAAGCAGAGGATAACTACAGTATGCCAGTTAGCCCTTACCAGGCAGCTCCTACGAGAGTGACTACTAGAATAAGACAAGGATAGCAAAGAAGAAGGTCAGCTTTTGTCTTGAACTGTACAAGCATTCACACATCACCCCTTCACTCACAGTCTCCTTGGGGTGAAATGACTCAGAGGTTGGTAGCAAGAATATAATGGTGAAGGTAGTTTATTCTTAGTACTCTCTCTCTCTCTCTCTCTCTCTCTCTCTCTCTCTCTCTCTCTCTCTCTAACCTTTCAAGCACAATTATCCAAAATACCATGCTCTTTCGCCAAAACGTAACCGCCAAACCGCAGATCAATTGCGCTAAAACACAAATAAGATATAGTACGACTGCGGTCTTTTCGAAGGCTGTTGTGGTCCCGTTTCGATATTGGAACAAACTTGTGAATAAAGGTGAAAAGGGTGAATGATTATCGTATGGAGGGAAAGAAGGAAGGAGGAAGCAGAGGAAGGAAGGAAGGAGGGAGGGAAGCAGAGAAAGAAGGAGAAGACAGAGGGAGGGAAAGAGGAAGGAGAGAACGGAGAAGTGAAAGAGACAAGGAAGGAAGGAGAGAGAAATTGAGGGAAAAAGTGAGGTAAGAAAGGAAGGAGCAAGAGAAGCTGAGAAGGAAGGAAGGAAAGAGGGAGGGAAATAGGGAGGAAAGGACAGAAGGGAAGAGGGAAGCTGAGAAGGAAGGAAGGATGAAAAGAAAGAGCGAGGGAAGAAGAGAGGAAACGAATGAGAGAGAGAGAGAAACAGAGAAAGAAGGAAAGGAGTGAGGGAGGGAAGGAAGGAGGGAAAGGAAGGCTATATAATTGGAAAGAAGGGAGGGAAAATGGAAAAGGAGACACAGAGAGAAGAAAGGAGGAAAAGACAGACAGAAGAAAGGAGAAAGAAAAAGAAGGAAGAGACAAAGTGGAAAACAGAATTAAGAGAGAGACAGACAGACAGACAGACAGATAGACAGAAAGATAGATAGGGAGATAGACAGACACAAGAAATGACAGAGAAACAGACGGACATAGCCAGTCATACAGCCGGACAGACAGACAGCCAGAGAGAGAGGGGGGGGGAGGACAAAGGAAATCAGACCAAGGCACTTTTTCCTGTTAGTTTCGGTATAATTCTCTCTCTCTCTCTCTCTCTCTCTCTCTCTCTCTCTCTCTCTCTCTCTCTCTCTCTCTCTCTCTCTCTCTCTCTCTCTCTCTCTCTCGTAAAAGCAACCAAGCTGCTGCAGTTATCATATTTACTGTGGGCAGGGCATGGTGGTAGGACAGGGCAGGGCAGGGCAGGGCAGGGCAGGGCAAAGCAGAATAGGGCATGTTAAGGAGGAGCAGAGCAGGCAGGGCAGGCCAGGGCACTGTAGGGCAGGGTAGGGCAGGGCAAGGGAGGATAGGGCAGGGCAGAGACAAGCAGGGTAAAGCAGGGAAGGGCTGAACGGGCTGGGTATGGTGGTAGAATAGAGTAGGGTAAGGCAGGGTAGGGTGGGGTAGGGTAGGGCAGGGAAGGGCAGGACAGGGCAAGGCAAGACAAGGCAGGACAAGGCAGGTCAGGGTAGGGTAGTGCAGGGCAGGGTATGGTGGTAGGATAGGGTAAGGCAGGGCAAGGTAGGACAGGGCATGGCAGGGTATGGAAGGGTATGTAGGGCTTGGCAGGGCAAGGTTTGGTAGGGAAAGACAGGGTATTGCAGGGTATGGGAGAGTTACGTAGATCAGGGCAGGGCAAGGCAGGGCGGGGAGGACAAGGAAGGGCAGGGCAGGACAGGATTGGGCAGGGCGGGGCAGGGAATGGTAGGGCAGGGCAGGGCAGGGCAGGACAGGACACGGCGGGGCAGGGCAAAGAGGGGCACGGCAGAGCAGGGCAGCTGGAGCTCCTGGCAGCTGTTCCATTGTGAGGGACAAGGGTGAACTGAGAGAGGCATGGGGGGCCACAACAAGAGAGAGAGAGAGAGACAGACAGAGACAGAGACAGACAGACAGACAGACAGGCAGAGACAGAGACAGAGACAGAGACAGACAGACAGACAGACAGACAGACACACACACACACACACACACACACACACACACACACACACACACACACACACACACACACACACAGAGGGAGGATGAAGGAAGAGACAGACAGAGAACAGTAAGAAGCAAGAGGGATAAAAGGAAGGCGAGAAGGAGGAAACAGAAGAAGACAGAGAAGAAAGGAAGGAAGAGAAGTAATGTAGGAGATGAGGAAAGGAGGGGGAGAGAGAGAGAAAAGGAGAGGAAAGAGGGATGGAAAAAAGTATGGAGGGAGGGAGGGAGAAGGGAGGGGGGGGAAAGAGAATGAGGGAGAGAGGGAGGGAGGGTAGAAAAAAAAGGAAGGATATGAAAGGAAAGGAACTTATGAAAGGACTGGTTTGGATGGATGGATGGATGGGTGGATGGATGGATGGATGGGTGGATGGATGGACGGACGGACGCATGGGTGGATGGATGGATGGATGAATGGATGGATAAATGAATGTATGGACGGACAGATGAATGGATGGATGGATGGATGCATGGGGGAGTGGATAGATGGATGGATGGATGCATGGGGGAGTGGATAGATGGATGGATGGATAGATGGATGTCTTATTCTGGCCAGCTACAGTTATCCTCTTTTCTTATGTTCTTATGACTGGATGAATTAATAGACAGATAAATAAATAGATAGATAGATAGATAGACAGACAGATAAACTAGCTAGGCTTAGGAATGGACTACTACTCAGAGATAGAAAGATAGATAGATAGATAGATAGGTAGATGGAGAGAGAGAGAGAGAGAGAGAGAGAGAGAGAGAGAGAGAGAGAGAAACACGTGGTAAGGTGATGAGTTGTAGTCACTGTACACACACACACACACACACACACACACACACACACACACACACACATGCATATAATTACTCACACGTCAACACTCCTACACAGGCTTTCAATACTGTGAATTTTGTCCACTGTCATTGAAAAGGAACATATTTTCAGACTAAGCCCTAGGTCGTTTCAATATTATTATTATTATTATCATTATTTGTAGTAGTAGTAGTAGTAGTAATAGTAGAAGTAATAGTAGTAGTGGTTCTGGTAGTTGAACTAGTATTACTGTAGTATTTTTATTGTTAGCATTAGTAGTAGTTGTAATAGTAATCATTATTACTATTATTGTTGTTGCTTCATAACATTCATATACACTTCTTCACTTTTAGTCTCTCTCTCTCTCTCTCTCTCTCTCTCTCTCTCTCTCTCTCTCTCTCTCTTACACAACCCGTATATACAACGAAGCCAATTCTCTCTCCTTCACTCTCCATATTTGCATTCACTTCTTTCAATTGACACTTTTGTAGCTATGTATGTATGAATGTATGCATGTATGTATGTATGTGTGTGTATGTGTGTATGAATGTATGTGTACTGTATGTATGCATGGATGTATGTATGTATGTATGTATGCATTTTTTTTTTGCAAGTGCCAAAAAATCTTCGATATCAAGGAAACCCTCTCGTCGTTGAGATAGACGTGCTGTATATGTCACACACACACACACACACACACACACACACACACACACACACACACACACACACACACACACACACACACACACACGAGAGCTATAACCCGTACAGGAGAGAATATGTCCCTTATAGTATACAGTCAGCAAATGAATGCAGTTGAAGAAAACACGGAGTTGGTTTAGCGCACCTAACATCTGTGAAACTGATTTTGTAAGAGAGGTAGCCTAATATGATCAAGACAGTACGAGTCGGCAAGAGTTTTCAGCAATATCCTTCGCCACGCCTAAAGCTAAATAAAATCGTTTATCAGTATCAGGAATAAACTCGGCATCAGCAGCTGTGTAGGACTGAAAAATGCACTGGGTCGGTTCAGCGCACCTAACATCTGAGAAGCTGATTTTACAAGGGAAGTAATATAATCAAGACAAAATGCTAACCGCCGAGAATATCATCCATTTCGCTACGCATGAAGCAGATTGAAATGATCTGGAGGCAGCAAAAATAAAGTGAAATATACGATAAAAATAAAAGCTATAAATAAAGGTGGGAGGGAAGGAAATAGGTATAAAGAAGGAGAAAGGAAAGGAGAATAGAAGGGAGGGAAAGCATATAGGTAAAGGAGAAAATGATGAGATAAAAAGAAAGTGAAAAAATGAAGGAAAGATAAGAAGGAAAAGGAGATGGAAGGAAAGATGAACGACAGGAAGAGAAAATGGAAATGAAGAAAGCAAAGAGAAGAAGAAAGAAAAAGAATGCTGAAGAGAAAGGAAAAGAAGGAAGAAGGAAAAAGAAAAGGAAAGGAAAGACGGACAAGGATTTACTACCGTCCCGAGGCAGGCAGCAAATCTCAAACGGGAGCAAGATGGCGGGTCTCCTTTCAGGGGTGTCGCCAGGGAGGGGGTTTACTGAGGGCTTGGGGGGTTAGGGGGGTCGGGAGGGAGGGAGGTGGGACTTATGAGTGGGGCCAGCTCACCTCCTAACCCTCCCCTCGCAAACAACTCTCAGATGGTCGAAAATCCCCCGCCGAAGTTGGGCAATTTTAAACCTAGGACTCCATTGTTGTTTACGTCGGGTTTACTCCGAATCAACCGACAAATACCCCCGCGTCGGTCGGTATTACAACAAAGGTGGTATTGGGACA
Organism: Coenobita brevimanus; assembly: GCF_032717465.1. Classification (NCBI taxonomy): domain Eukaryota; kingdom Metazoa; phylum Arthropoda; class Malacostraca; order Decapoda; family Coenobitidae; genus Coenobita; species Coenobita brevimanus. The sequence continues at coordinate 30,841,033 of NC_136992.1, read as the reverse complement.
CGACCGGTGGCCCTGTTGTTGTCGGCCAGGGTATTGGTCGGTGGGTAAGACAACGCCGCCAACGAGAAACTGCGAGAAAGTGCGTCGTTCTTAATCCCTAACTGGGGGGAGATATGGAGGGTTACGTTCAAATTTGAATTTATGGAAAAAAGAGCCAGTTACATATTAACGGATCTGCTTTCAAAATGGAATGGAGAGAAATTACGCTTTTTATTTGTGCGTCTTTCCGGACGAAGAAGGCGAGATGAGTTCGAATTTGAATTTTGTGGAAAAAAACAAGATTACTTTTTGATTAATCGAATTGCTTTCAGAATGGAATAAACGACAGAAATGAGGCTTTTTATCTGTATGATGATGTTATTTCGAAACCAGAGGAAGATATGGAGGGAAGGGGTTGCGCTCGCATTTGAATTTTACGAAAAAAAAAAAAAAATGGGTTGATTTTTTGTTCACTAGCTTACCTTCGCAATGCGATGCTGGAGAGGGACGCCTCCACGTGGT
>NC_136992.1:30833032-30835532 GCF_032717465.1 Coenobita brevimanus | reverse complement strand
GACAGGCAGACATACAGGCAAAGAGACACACAGAGACAGACAGACAGACAGCTTCTCATGGCTAATACTTATCTAATGGGCAGGGGTCCTTGCCATCTGCTGTATTGTGTTATGTGCACCACATCCAACCCCAGCCTTTCACCCTTCCACCTGGCCAGAGACAGAGATTTTTTGTGAGGTTGCGAAAATATGAGGATGGGTTATCTCTCTCTCTCTCTCTCTCTCTCTCTCTCTCTCTAAGACCCAACCAGACCAGAGGGGTTGTCTTAAATTTAACTTACCTCTATCAAATAACTCTCTCTCTCTCTCTCTCTCTCTCTCTCTCTCTCTCTCTCTCTCTCTCTCTCTCTCTCTCTCTCATTCTTTCCATCCTTCCTTCCGTCCTTCTTTCCTCGTTCCTTCCTGCCTCCCATTCCCCCTTCCTCCCTTCCTTCCTTTCTTCCCTCCCTCTCCCTCCCCTCCCAATCTTCTTTCCTCCTCCCACCCCTCCCTCCCCCCTACCTTCCTTCCTTCCGTCCTTCCCCCCTCCCTCCCTTCCTCCCCTCCCTATTTTTTCCTCCACTTCTTTCCCTCCCTCCCTCCCTTTCCCAGTCCCTCCCTCCATTCATCTCCTTCCCCACCTCCCTCACGCCTTTCCAGCTGCTGTTTCTGGAAGGGAGGGAGAGAGAGAGAGAGAGAGAGACAGACAGACAGACAGACAGCAAGAGATAAAATAAATGGGAAGGACAAGTAATGCCTCAAATGTCTTACGTTTCATACCGAGGAAGGATCGCGAATGAAGTTGCCAGACAAGGAGAAAGGAAGTGCATCTAACCCGGGGGAAAAAGGCCGGGAGGCAGGAAAATTTACAGGAGAGAGAGAGAGAGAGAGTGAGTGAGGGGGGGGGGGAATGTCCAGGTGGAAGAGTTAGGGACAAAAGGGAAGGGACGGTAGGAAGGAGGGAGGGAGGGGAGGGAAAGGGGAGAGATTATCAATAGAGAGGGAGGGAAGGGAGGGAGGGAGGGAATGTTAGGAAACCAATATGAACAGATGGGAAGGGTGGTGAGAGAGAGAGAGAGAGAGAGAGAGAGAGAGAGAGAGAGAGAGAGAGAGAGAGAGAGAGAGGTGGGGGCAAGCTGAGTAAATACAGTATTACTCCATTCACTACTTACATCGTTTTCTCTCTCTCTCTCTCTCTCTCTCTCTTTCTCCAATTTACAATAATAATAATAATAATAATAATAATAATAATAATGACAACAACAGCAGCAGCAACAACAACAACAATAATAATAATAATAATAATAATAATAATAATAAACATCGGACCATTTTGATCAATCTTTAAACACTTTTTCATTTTTGTCACTCCTGTTTCAAAAATATTATGTTGCTGGGGCCAGATGATTTTTTACAACTGGGGAGAGAAATGACGCTGTGAAATGGTAAATATATGCTTTGTATTAAGGGAGGAGAGGGAGGGGAAGGGAGGAAAGGAGGGAGGAAGGAAGGAAGGAAGAAAGAAAGTGAGAGAGGGTGGGAAGGAGGAAGGAAGGAAAGAAAGTGGGAAGGAAGGAGGGGAGAAAGTGAGAGAGGGAAGGATGGAGGAAGGAAGGGAGGAGGGGAGGAATTGAGAGAGGGAGGGAAGGAGGGAGGAAGGAAGGAAGGAAGGAAAGAGGGAACGAAGGGAGGGGTGGAGGCAGGGAGAAAGGAAGGAAGGAAGGGAGGGTGGGAGGAAGGGAGGGAGAAAAAGGGCGAGAGTACCGACGAAAGACTATCAACAAAGGCCAGCAAAAAGAGGCTAATGTATTGAACTACACAACCCCCCGAGAGAGAGAGAGAGAGAGAGAGAGAGAGAGAGAGAGAGAGAGAGAGAGCTACTGTGCATTACGATACAGCATTAACATTTAAAAGTTACTTGGATATTGACTGAATATCAAATCCCTAGCAAAATACTCTCTCTCTCTCTCTCTCTCTCTCTCTCTCTCTCTCTCTCTCTCTCTCTCTCTCTCTCTCTCTCTCTCTCTCTCTCTCTCTCTCTCTCTCTCTCTCTCTCTCTCTCTCTCTCTCTCTCTCTCTCTCTCCAATGAAAGGAGGCAGAGATGATTGTCAGCTGACAGGGAGATCAAACAAGGGAGGAGAAGGGAGGGAAGGAAGAAAGGAAGGGAAGACAGGAAGGCAGGAGGGAAGATGGAGAGGCGGAGGAGGGAAGGGAAGGAAACAAGATGGAGTGGAGGAGAAAGGAAGGGAAGGAGAGAAGCAGAAAAGAAGAAAGGGAGGGGATGAGGGAAAGAAAAACGGGAGAGTGAAAGGAAAAAAGAGAGAGAGAGAGAGAGAGAGAGAGAGAGAGAGAGAGAGAGGGAATGAGGAATGGAGGGAAGGTGGAAAGTGGGGAAGGAAAGAAGGAAGAGAGGAAAGGGTGAAATAGGGAGGAGGAAAAGAGGAATGAAGGTAAGACTGATGAGAGGAGGAAGAAATTAAGAGGGATGGAAGGAAGAGGAAAATGGTGAGAAAAGCAAAA
>NC_136992.1:30828032-30830532 GCF_032717465.1 Coenobita brevimanus | reverse complement strand
ACGCAACAATAACGAATAACGGAGAAGAATGTAAGTTGGCGGAAAATGAGACTATTATAAAAATTACCTACCAGTCCCACATGGAAAGATTTACGTAGCAAAATAACAATAAACTTACGAGATCACATAATATTCATAACAACGCGATTCCACAAAGAATTATACACATTTATTCTCTGTTTACTTTACCTAGGTGTAAAACTGCCACCTTACCATCTTCACTGCTAATCTGGAACAAAAGGTTAGTGCTAAAAGATAGTATAAGTCACGAAGAAGTGCTATGGCTAGGATGTGGACCCGTACTGCTGTGTTACTTTCCTAATGAACTACGGGACATAAAGTTTTAAAGGACCAAAATCTACGCCAAGCTAAAGTGAATGAACTATAACGGATGTGAACCCAGTGGACCGCAGGCTGAAGTTACCCTCCTTCCTCAGACCACCACCTTCTGAGGGAACAGGGAGAGAAGTGAGGGCATGGTATAGGCAAACAGTGGATCTGCCCAGCTATATCGGTGCCACTACGGGAAGGCGTCCCTCTCCAGCACTATGGTATAAACGCAATATCAGTCCACCTACCTTATCTATCTATCTATAGCCAGACATCTCAATCCCATAAGGGGTTGCCACATTCAAATCGCCTCCACGTCACCCTGTCCCCCGCAATTTCGCTGCCCTCCCCTCAACTTACACCCCCACCTCTCATATACCTCTCCACTCCATCCCTCCACCTCATCGTCTATTTCCCCCTCCCTCTCCCCCCCCACCTATATATTCTGCTAGTTAGTCTTTCACTCTCCATCCTCTCCACAAGGCCAGTATAAGTAAGGCATCTAAATTAAAACACAAAAAGATATTACACTGACAATCCTCTGCCAGTATTCTATCCTGCTTTCCATATTTCCCATTCCTCTCCAGATGACAGAGAGTATCTTTTCGTCACGTACTCTTGTTGTGTGCTTCATAGTACAATCATTTATTTATGTAGCACAGCAGAGAGTGCCCTTCCTTCTCATACTCTAGCTCTGTGCTTGCTATTGCTATCACATTAAATACTGTACATGTAACACCTTCCTTACATTTCATTCCTCCCCAAACGTCAGAGTGCCCTTCCTTCACGTGCTCCTGTTGTGTGCTTCATATTTCTATCACATAAAAATAATTCACTTAACACCATCCACTGCGACAGCCGGCAGAGAAGGGTCAGTGAACTTTTGCTTAAGACTGTAAATTAAACATAAAAAGATAAGACTAACGAATGGCTTGAGAAAATAAAAAGATAGCGGAAAATGAGACGAGCATTCAAAAACGAACATTCAAAAACTGCCGCCATTCCTCCATGTTCCCAGAGCTGTCACGGGAAAACAAAAGCTAGCGATACAGGGGTAAAAATAATAACAAAAGAAGAAACAAAAGATACATAACGAACGAGGCGATGGAGAATGGGGGATTTACTAGGATGGAGGGAGAGAGAGACCGTGGTTTAAGAGGAGGTATGAGGTGGGGAGGTAGAAGGATGAGGGCGGTTTGAGATGAAGAGAGGGCAGTATGATGTTGGAGATCAGGGTGATATGAAGGCGATTTGCTTGTGGATAGACAGATAATTACATAGGTAGATAGATAGATTGATTGATAGATAGATAAGACGATACAATAAGGAACAATATAAAGCTGATAAAACAAGAACGCAGAAAAACGGCCGCCATTCCCACAGAGCTAAAACTAAGGACACGGTGAGAGAACTGCGATGTAAATGGTTAACGAAGAAAGTAAATCTGCAGGGTTATCTCTAAATAGCGCTCTCATGTGTTGCGGAGGCGGCTCAGTGTGCTGGTGTGGGCGTGGGTGTGGCAGCTGAAGGGGTAAATGAATAAATGATGCAAGATAGATATTGTTAATGCTAACTGAGCCGTTCCCGCAAAACACAAGAAATCGTCAGACTGAGTTGAGAAGTGTTATATAATTATGAATCACCTTGTTTATAACGGGACTATGGACAAAAAAAAATAAATATAGATAATAGTGATAAAAGTATAAGGAATAGAAATAAATATAATTAATTAACAAAGAACTGAGATTCGTACAAGGGAGCTGAGGGGTAAAAAAATAATATAGAGGCGGGAGAACTAACAAGGATGACAGTATTACAGAAAAAAAAAAAATCAAGTTACAAGGAAGGGAAGGATAAAATACGATAAAAAAGATATAAAAGACCCGCACTCTAGGTGGCACAGAAGGCTTCGTAACACGTCTTCCTTAGAGATTTATTCAGTATATTGCACCTTAACAGTCTCTTTTATGTTAATACAATCGTTTCAGTATCGACATGGCTCTTCAGCAATAACACGTAAGGATAACAGAGTGTAAATAAACAATAGCAGAATAAATCGCGTGTAGAGAAGTGTTACGATATCTCCAAAGCCACTCAGTATACGAGAGCATTCAAAAACGCCCATCACGCCTTCTAGTTCCCAGGGAGGCAAAAACAGCTTGGCAGACTT
>NC_136992.1:30760532-30823032 GCF_032717465.1 Coenobita brevimanus | reverse complement strand
TAATAAATAAATCTGCCATAGTCCACCATGACCAGTTCTCTCTCTCTCCCTCAATCCCTCCCCCCTCCCTCTCTCTCTCTTTCTCTCTCTCTCTCTCTCTCTCTCTCTCTCTCTCTCTCTCTCTCTCTCTCTCTCTCTGAAGATTGAGGATGATATTAACAATATCCGTCTATCCAAATTACATCTCCACGCATTCATTCATTCAGTCATTCATTCTCTCTCTCTCTCTCTCTCTCTCTCTCTCTCTCTCTCTCTCTCTCTCTCTTTCGTACAGTACACACGCGCGCGCGAAAGAGAAAAAATAAACCACACCTAGGACAATCAGGCAAACTCCCCTTCTCGGCTCGAAAGGAGACAAAATTGGAGCATAACCGACTTGAACCGTGACGAAAGCAACCCAGGACGAAAAGGGACGAAATACAGGGTAAAGGCGAGCTAAATAGGGACCGAGAATCCACCACATACCGAACTGTTGCCGAAAATGTGAAAAGGCGCCGAAGTTGACCAAGGTTTGTTATTATTGGGTCTCGGATTCGGTTCGGCGCCTTTTCAGTTAACTTTTCTCGCCTTTTCTCTGTTTTTATTTTTTTCGGCTCTTTCTCTCCATCTCAGTTCCGTTTTTATTAGTGTATTTTTCACTCTTTTTTTTTTTCACTTCACTTTCACCGGAACTGTATTCATCATCATCATCATCATCATCATCACAGGCATCTTCACAGCACTCTCCCTATGTCTTAAAATAATTCTACATGTCTATCTACCTTTCTGTCTCCCTTTCTGTCTGTTTGTCTGTCTTCCTGTCTGTCTATCTGTTTGCCTGTCTGTCAGGCTGTGTGCTATAGGCCTGTCTACCTACATTTCTATCTATCTCTTTCTCTCCATTTCTTTCTCCCCTTTTCCTCTTTGCACGCTCAGTATGATTGTGTAGAAGGAATGAGAGAGAGAGAGAGAGAGAGAGAGAGAGAGGGGGGGGGAGGTAGGAACCAACTCCCTACAATTGAGCAACAATAACTTGGTTTCCTGGTCTTTCTTAGTCCTCTCTCTCTCTCTCTCTCTCTCTCTCTCTCTCTCTCTCTCTCTCTCTCTCTCTCTCTCTCTCTCTCTCTCTCTCTCTCTCTCTCTCTCTCTCTCTCTCTCTCTCTCTCTCTCTCTCTCTCTCTCTCTCTCTCTCTCTCTCTCTCTCTCTCTCTCTCTCTCACTCTCTCTCTCTCTCTCTCTCTCTCTCTCTCTCTCTCTCTCTCTCTCTCTCTCTCTCTCTCTCTCTCTCTCTCTCATACCTAAAGCTTGCACATATATACAATAAATCATCACCTGTAAACAGAGGCGTAGGGATCCTGGGCAGCGCTACTCAGTCCCCAAAGTTAAGACAAGGGTGTCCAGCCTCCCCCATCCCTGAGTGGCATTACCCATGCAGTACACCCCAGCCACCCCTCAGATGGAACTCATAGAAGCTCCATCCTGTTGAAGCACCTGAACCCAGTAAACCACCAGGCGTCATTAGTTATATGGTTACCACTCATCGTAATAAATGGTGTCCCAGGTTACAGCAAGCCATTTGGCATGTCACTCTATTACAAAAATCTATCTACCTGTCTGCCTATTGCCAGACGCCTTAATCCCATAAGGGGTGGCTACAAACAAAGCGCCTCCATGTCACAATGTCCTCCTCCATTTGCCCACTCTCCCTCCAACGCACACACCCCTCTCTCACATATCTCTCCACTCCACCCCTCCGTCTCATCCATAGTCTCCCTCTCCGCCTCTTCCTCTCCACTTCACGCACATTCTTTCAGTCAGTCTCTCATTCTCCATCCTCTCTACATGGCGAAACCAATTCAAAGTATATCTTTTAACACTCAGTCACATCCACACCAACACCACATCACTCCTTCAATTCCTTATTTGTCTGTCTCTCATTTGTCTGTCTGTCTCTTCACGTAACCCCACATGCTCCACATCCATATTGACACCAAAACGCTCCTTCACTCCTCATTTGTCTGCCTGTCTCTCCACGTAACTCCACATGCTCCACATCCACATCAACACCAAAACGCTCCTTCACTCCCTATTTGTCTGTCTGTCTCTCCACGTAACTCCACATGCTCCTCTCAGATAACCCATTGCCACTGCCCTGTCTTGACTTGTGTCCTTCCAAAAGGGGTCCTCACTTCACTTCCATACGTCAGAGTAGTGATCACAATACTGTAAATCTCAGTTAGAAATTGTAAGGCTCGCTCACACCTTGCCATTATCTGTTCTGAATAATACAACTCTAACTCTGACAGCGCCGAGACGGAAGTGGTGGTGGCGAGAGAGAAAGGGCACCAAAGACGGCCAACCATGCAGGGCGGATGGATGGATGGATGGGAGGAGGGAGGGAGGGAGGGACGGTTGTATAGGTTGGGGAAAAAAAAGAAAAAAGAAAAAAGAAAGAAAGAATGAAAAGAAAAACGCAGTTGGATGGGTATAAGGGGTTGTTGTTGTTGTCGCTCTTATTGTTGTTTTTATTGTTGTTCTTTTTCATTTAATTCTTTTTCTACTTTTCTTTCTTTCCTCCTCCTCCTCCTCCTTCTTCTTCTTCTTCTTTCTTCTACTTCTTCTTCTTCTTTCTTCTTCTTCTTCTTCTTCTTCTTCTTCTTCTTCTTCTTCTTCTTCTTCTTTTTCTTCTTCTTCTTCTTCTTCTTCTTCTTCCTCCTCCTCCTCCTCTTCTTCTTCTTCTCGTACGTGCTCTTGTTCTTGTCCTTGTTCTCGCTCTTGTGGCCCAGGCTCCTCTAGACGTGAACCCGATGGACTGCAGGCTTACGTTGCTCGGCTTCAGTCCACCATCCTCCTTTCGGGAAGGGATGGGACAGAAGGGTAGGAAAACGAGTCTCTTGGAGGGGAGAGAGAGAGAGAGAGAGAGAGAGAGAGAGAGGGAGGGAGGGGGAGGTTAGTGCGGTCAGTCTTGGTGCCTCAAAAGACCCCAGGGAAGCGATTTACATTTCCTGTTGTCGTCGAAAGCGTCTCCAGTTCCCGCCATTTTCCCTGCGTTTGGGCCCATTTATATTTTTTCTGCTCCCCAAAGAAAGAACCGCTAAACTGGTCTGAAACTGATGAATAGACAGATAGACAGATAGATATAGTGATATGATGGAGATATAGACCGAGAGACATAAAGATGGGTAGATAGATTGACTGATATAGATAGATAGATAGACAGACAGGCAGATAGAAAAGCCCCTCGCTTCGTTTCCGGCGCACCAAACGAAAATACGCTTAATTGGCTTTAAAATGAGAGAGAGAGAGAGCGAGCGAGCGAGCGAGAGAGAGAGAGAGAGAGAGAGAGAGAGAGAGAGAGAGAATACAAAGTCGGTTGTGGTCGGTTTCGGCTGTCTAGTATGTCACCTTAACTCTCTCTCTCTCTCTCTCTCTCTCTCTCTCTCTCTCTCTCTCTCAGCAACACATACACAATCTAATTCAAACATAATTAATAAAAAGGAAAGTACTGTGTAACCCCATTCAATATACCATTTTTGTGTTCGTTAGCACTATAAATTATCTTCAAATTATCAAAGAAACAATTTATATATCAGGGGAAACGATACTTAATTTGAAAACTACTGTAAACACTTCCACTGCTAATATTTCGTTCAGATGGTCAAAATTTCCCCGGTGTCTCTGAAATAACAAGTAGAAATTTACTGTGGTCGATGTTTACTATTCAGGTTCCTGTTTTCGGCGGTGTTCCTCCTCCTCACTAACTTGTTTTTATTCTGTGAGGGATGATTTGATGCTGCAGGTTGTCGGAAACATATTTTTAGATGACAGACTCAAAGTTTAGTGAGATACTCAACTAGACCTTGGTCCAACTAACCTTGTCTGCCCCTGCATGAGATACACGATGAAGGGGACGCGAGGTTTTTGTTTTGGCCATGGAAAAGTTAATGCTATCTGAATACGCTATTATCCCTTCTGGTTTGCTTACATGAGGTTAGTTTAAGATCTACAAACACGCCCCCGACAACCTTCAACATCAAATTAAACCCACAAATAGCAAAAAAAAAAAAAAAATGAAAAAAATGAAAAAGAAAACCGCTGAAACGGGAACCCACACAGTAAATACTGACCTAAAAACGAGGAGTCATATGGATCTTCGCTACAGTTAAGCATCTCGCCAAGCCGCATGTATAGAGAACAATAGTGAATTGAAATTTGTATATACTGGGCAAAGAGTTAAGGACTATGAAGATTTTTTTTTTCCTCATATATATTGGGCAACGGGTTAAGGACTACGAAGATTTTTTCCATATATATTGGGCAAAGGGTTGAGGACTATGAAGATTTTTTTCCCTAGCCTCAGAGGATTATAGAAACCTTATTAACATTGCTTGAACGATCCTTAAATACTTAGCAGAAAACGGGAAAACCTGTACTTACTGATGCTTTACACTTACATTTTGTAGTGTGGAACCATTTTTTGAAGTCTTCCTTGGAAACCTCAGAAGGTAAAGAAACTTCATACCTGCGGCCTTAATTTTTCACAGTGGCTTTTGATGGATTTCAGGTCTTATTTCTGAGGCGACCGCACTGAAATGAAGTGCTTTTTCGAAGGCTCTGAAGCACTAACAAGCCTCAGAAGGTTTCTCATCGTTATCATCACAGTCTGAACTATCACATTGCTTATTTTTACAGATTATGAACCGAAAGGGCAAAAATATCTTCTTTTAAATGCACTCAATAAATTATGATAGAAGTAATGTTTTTTTTTTTTGTTTTTTTTCCCGAAACCTCAAAAGGACAAAGAGGTACAAGTGATTCACAGATACTCTCAATAGAATTTTTGCCGAAAGACGAAAAATACATTTTCTTACTAAGGTCTCTAGCGATTTTTTTTCATTAATAATTTTTGTTAGACTACAGCCGTTTTTTGTAACCTTAGAGTATTTGTACTTACCAGTGATTTTTTCCAAGAATGATGCACTTTTTAGAAGCCTTCGAAGCACTTTGGAAACCTCAGAAGAATATATAAGTGTCCCGGGAAATGTATGAGAAATTTATGGAGGTTATTTTGATCTTATTTTGAATATTAAATGCTCTATCAAAATGGGTCCAATTCTCAGCTCGTACGGAGCTACAATTAGTGATGATCTTATTGGCGAAAATGGTCTCCCTCACATTGCACACTCAAGGGCTCGTATTATTGGTAGTTATGGAAGCTGCCTAACACCTCTTCCTTAGTGATTCATTTTTGGATACGGCTGGCTAATATCTTTTAGTACGTTACATATGTAGAGTATAGTAATATTAGAAGGATTTAAGTAACACAGAAGAGGATGGCAAGGTGTAATGAGCAAAATAAGTAGCTCAGGAAGAAGTGTTTGGAAGCTTCTTTAACCTACGACAATACGGGTCAACGTATGATAGCTTCGCACGGCTGACAATTGGATTGCTGTTGATCTGGCACTTTCGACTTAATATTAGCCTGAGAATAACCTCCGCAAGTTTGTCTCACACCTTTCCCCAGGAACTGATTTCTTTTCTGTGTACCATTTCTTGCACTTTTACTTATAGAGGAAAGTCTAGGTTAGATTTAGTTTGTTTTCTTTGTATTAGATTAGGCTAGTTTGTTAGACGCTTAGGTTAGGTTAGGTTAGGACAGGTTAGACTGAAAGGGCGAGAACGAAAAAAAGAAAACTGGAAGGGTAATCATGGAGGAACAATCAAACTTAGCACACAGTTGAAAAATGATACAATGAACTGAAATCTGTTGCCTGGGACATGGTATTAATTCCAGAGTGTTACAGAACCGACGGGAGGATGGCCAGAGAGGGCGAGACAGAGAGCACAACAACAGACAGAGAGACACAGAGGTAGTGGGTGTGAGAGCATGCCTTTGTATTGTGCTGAGGGGCGGTATGATGATAAAGAGATAACGCACTGAACATACCTTTATTCCGCTACACCTGGTTACTCAATGTTACTACTATCTCTCTTTATCTTGCTTTATCTCTCGCTGTCTCTCTCTTTATCTCTCCCTGTATTTCCAAGTCTTTCTCTCTACCTCTCGCTCTCTCTTAGTCTTTCTATCACTAACCGTTTATCTATTTTCCCATTTATCGATCGACCCCCATTACATCCTCCTTTCTCTTATCTCATCTCCTTCCTTGTTCTCTCTCTCTCTCTCTCTCTCTTCCTACGTCACAACCTCATAATCAGCTGTTATAACCTTATCACCTCACCTCCCCTATCCATCCTCCTCCCTTTCCTCCTCTCCATCCATGCAGAGAGAGAGAGAGAGAAGGGGAGGGAGGAAGAAAGAGGGAGGGGAAGGTGGGAGGAAACCAAAGAGAGGCAGATGAAGAGCGGCAGGAGGAGGAAGAGAAGGAGAAAGGAGGGGAGAGAAAGAGAGGGAGGGGAAGAAAGGGAGAGAGGGAGGGAGGAGGGAGGAAAAGAGGAGTAGGAAGAAGGAAAAGGATAGGGAACGAGGGGAGATAGAGAGAAGGGGAGGAGGAAGGGGAGAGGAAGAGGGAGAGTTAGAGGGAGGAAAGGGAGGGAGGGAGGGAGGGAGGAGAGAGGAAGAGGGAGAGATAGAGGTAGGGGAGGAAGGAGGGAGGGAGGAGAGAGAGAGTCACAATTGGATGATAAGAGAGTAATAGTGTCATCCTGGTTCTCTCTCTCTCTCTCTCTCTCTCTCTCTCTCTCTCTCTCTCTCTCTCTCTCTCTCTCTCTCTCTCTCTCTCTCTCTCTCTCTCTCTCTCTCTCTCTCTCTCTCTCTCTCTCTCTCTCTCTCTCTCTCTCTATTAGCACGAGTTCTGTTTGTTATGATTTTGTTAGTGTGTGTGTGTGTGTGTGTGTGTGTGTGTGTGTGTGTGTGTGTGTGTGTGTGTGTGTGTGTGTGTGTGTGTGTGTGTGTTCTTACCTAATTGTTCTTACCTAATTGTATCTTTACAGGAATGAGTCAAGCTCGTACTGTCCCGTGTCTTAAACCATATTTATCGTACATATCCTTAAATTGGTGAATTGTTTTGGCACACACTATTTCATTCGGTAGTGCATTCCATTGATCAATTGCTCTGTTTGGGAAACTGAATTTCCTTACGTCTTTATCACCTCTCTTCTTATGCATTTTTTTGCAGTGTCCTCTTGCTGATGCTTCTCCATATGTTAAGTAATCATTTATGTCTATTTTCTCCTTCCCTGATATGCACTTATATAGCATTATCATGTCACCTCTTTTCCTTCTCTCCTGTAGTGTTGGTAGATTCAGTTTATTTAGTCTTTCTTCGTGTGTGTGTGTGTGTGTGTGTGTGTGTGTGTGTGTGTGTGTGTGTGTGAGAGAGAGAGAGAGAGAGAGAGAGAGAGAGGTTTGAATGGGAGAGGGTGGGGGAGGGAGATTTGAGGCAACACTCCATTCACAGTTAATCTCTCTCTCTCTCTCTCTCTCTCTCTCTCTCTCTCTCTCTCTCTCTCTCTCTCTCTCTCTCTCTCTCTCTCTCTCTCTCTCTCTCTCTCTCTCTCTCTCTCTCTCAAGGCTGTTGGGTTTAGCATTAAAAACATCATTTAATAACCCAACAAAATTACAACATTTAAACATTTATATACAAATCCTTTTGGGGGCTTTACGAAATTTGAATGACGTGTGTGTGTGTGTGTGTGTGTGTGTGTGTGTGTGTGTGTGTGTGTGTGTGTGTGTGTGTGTGTGTGTGTGTGTGTGTGTCGTCTTTCATTGTATTTTTCTCAGGGGATATTTTGACATTTATATTTTAATTATTTGTGTTCTTTCTATCGTTTTTCATTTTTTTATATATATCTTTTCCGTCATCTTTCATTGGCTATTTTGAATAATAATTTCATCTTTTAATTTGTTATACATATGCCTTTTTATCGCCTTTTTTTTATTCATTTATGTTTTTCCTATCATCTTCCCTTTTTTTTTTCTTCAGACCTTTACTGTACTCTATAACTAGTCCCAGTTTTACTATCTCTCCATGCCTGAATGCTGAGTTATGAAAAGCGACCAGCATTAGAATGTGATGCTAGTCAGGAGGAAGTGCTGCGGAAAGGATTAAATGCCACGGTATAGCGGTATTCTTTCACTGAGCTACGTGAAATAAGCTGAAAAAGGACGAACATCTTCTACCCTCCATTCACCTTAATTTGGCCCAGATTTTCGTGTTTTGGTAGATTGCTTCACGAATCGCAAGAACAGAAAAAGACGATGCTACTGCTCTACATCCTCTTCGTAGCGCCACTTCGTGACTAGCATGATATTCTAGCGCCAATCTATTGTTACAATTCAGCATTCAAGATAGACAGATGGCAATTTTAGGCTAAGCTAGAGTCAAAGGGTAAGAAGCCAGTATCAGCATTTCTGTTATATTTCAGACCTGTGTGTGTGTGTGTGTGTGTGTGTGTGTGTGTGTGTGTGTGTGTGTGTGTGTGTGTGTGTGTGTGTGGTTATAGATGCACATGTACTTGATAGCAATTGCACTGCTTGATGATGCAATGAGACACCTCCTAGACTTTGCACCAAACATGATTTTATACAAAATGCTGATGTTTCCCCTCTTCTCTCTCTCTCTCTCTCTCTCTCTCTCTCTCTCTCTCTCTCTCTCTCTCTCTCTCTTGTTAGCAAAATGTCAGCTTCTCATTATGTGTTCACTAATGACATTCAATTCCTTACCTCTTCCACCACTACACAGACAAGAAGAGGGCGAGGAGGAGGAGGAAGAGGAGGAGGAGGAGGAGGAGGAGGAGGAGGAGGACGAGGAGGACGAGGACAAGAACGAGGACGAGGAGGAGGGAAGATAAAGATGGTGATTGATGGTGATGATGATGATGATGAACAGCAACAGCAACAACAACAACAACCATTCTCTCTCTGCATTACAACTACCTCCATTACCTTAACTACCACAACAACCACAGCTACCACCACCACCACCACCACCATCACTGCAACTACCACAAATATCATCACCACCACCACAACTACCACCACCACAGACATCACCACAACTACCACAACAACCACAAATACCATTCCTACCATCACCACCATTACCACAGCTACCACAACTACCACAATTACCACACCTACCACCACCACCATCACCACAACTACCACAACTACCAGCACCCTCATGCCCCCGTTTCGTCTGATTGGTTGAGCGATGACGTAATGCAGGGGGCCAGATGGGAGAGAGAGAGAGAGAGAGAGAGAGAGAGAGAGAGAGAGAGAGAGAGAGAGAGAGAGAGAGAGAGAGAAAGAGAGAGAGAGAGAGAGAGAGAGTAGATAAGTGGACAAATGAAGGTTTTATCTAACTCCTCCAGTTTACAAATTCTCACCATCCACCCATCCAACACTCACTCCCATTTTGACCCTTATAGGCAGGATCGTAGGGACCCGGGGCTAGGCTACTCAATCTCGACATTTTAGGCAAGTTTGACCCGCCTCACACATCCCTGAGTCGCATTATGTGAGAAATAAACCCACCAGAGCGCCATAACCCACTAAACCACCGGGCGTCACATAAATAATCCGGTGGTATCCAGGGAAAGAAGAAGTGTTAGCATAAGTAAGGAATTTTATAGAATGAGAGACTGACTAGGAGAGTGTGTGTGAGATGGAGGGGGAGGGGAAAACTGAGGATGAGATGGAGGGGTATACGGGAGAGGTGGTGTGTGGGCTGGAAATAGGGCAGACTGATGGCGTAGGACTGGGTGACGTGGAGGTGAACTGCTTATGGCCACCCTTTCTGGGGTAAATCGCTTGGTTATAGATAAATAGACAGATACATAGATAGATGGATAGAGAGATAGATAGATAGATAGCTGGATGAATAGATGGATACAATGACATATGGATAGTTATAAAGATGGATAGATACGGTAGTTAGGTAGGCAGGCAGATAGAAAGATAGATAAACAGATATACAGATAGATATATTTCTATCCACTTCACATACATAGCCTATACGGAAGCTTCAAGGCAATATAAGTGGTGGTGGAGGGGTACGCCTTCACCTGGTGGTACCGATATACCTTGGCGGTCGCGCTGCCCTAAATGCAAACACCTGTCAACTCCCTCCTTATTCCCCCTCAACAGAGGATGTTGGAGTGCAGGAGAGGTGCCCATTCAGCCTGCAGTCTACAGGGCTCACATCGCTACAACAAAAACAGTACTAATGTAGCCTAATAATATGACGCTGTTGTGTAGCGGGGTCCAGCAATGTACTAACCTGCTAAATTGTACTACTTGATGTAATCTTAGGAGATATTACAGCCATGGTGGTGGCTGTGGTGGTTGTGTTGGCTGTGGGGTAGTGTTGGTGCTGCTACTGTGATGTGTTGGTGTTGGCACTGTGGTGGTGTTGGCATTGTGATGGTGTTGGCACTGTGGTGGTGTTGGCATTGTGGTGGTGTTGGCATTGTGGTGGTGTTGGCATTGTGGTGGTGTTGGCATTGTGGTGGTGTTGGCACTGTAGTGATGTTGGCACTGTGGTAGTGTTGGTATTGTTGAGGTGATGGCAATGTGATGGACCGTGGCGGTTTTGACCTTGTATTGGTGTTGGTGCTGGCACTGTGGTAGTGCTGGCACTGTGGTAGTGCTGACGTTGTGCTAGTGTTGACATTGTGGTGGTTGTGACATTGTGGTGGTGTTGACAATATGGTGGCGTTGGCACTGGTGGTGTTGGCACTGTGGTGGTGCTGGCATTGTGGTAATGTTGGCACTGTGGTGGTGTTGGCATTGTAGTGGTGTTGATATTGTAGTGGTGTTGGTACTGTGGTGGTGTTGGCATTGTGGTGATGTTGGCACTGTGGTGGTGTTGGCACTGTGGTGGTAGTGTTGGCACTGTGGTGGTAGTAATGGCGCTGTGGTAATGTTGGCACTGTGATAGTGCTGACACTGTGATGATGTTGGCACTGTGGTGGTGTTGGCACTGTGGTAATTATGGCACTGTGGTGGTGTTGGTGTTGGCACTGTGGTAGTCACTTCTTAACTAGCTCATCCTTCCTCCACTCACCTCACTGCGGCTCCGGGGGCGGGGTATAGAGAGAGAGAGAGAGAGAGAGAGAGAGAGAGAGAGAGAGAGAGAGAGAGAGAGAGAGAGAGAGAGAGAATCCGGCCGAAATTATGTATCCTTTTTACAAACTTTTCCAAGTATGGATTTGATTTTCACGGCACTGTGATGATGATGGTGAACATGATGGTGGTAGTGGCGATTATTATTATTATTATCATTATTATTATTATTATTATTATTATTATTATTATTATTATTATTATTATTATCATCATCATCATCATTATTATCATTATTATTATTATTATTCTATAGTAATCATGTACTTAACTCTAACAGATGAGGCACTATGTTCCCGGAGGCATATCAATCCCCCCATGACCATCAGTAGAATAATAATGTAAGGATAGTCAAAAGGAAAGACGAAACCTTAAAGAAAGAAAAAAGAAAAATGATGTTGGAAAGGAAAATAACGTAACACAAATTATTCTGGACGAACTTAAGAAACAAACAAACCACTTACGTCACTCCTCTCCCATGACTTAAGAGCGTGGCGCAGGAAATGGTGTGGTGTGGTGTGGTGTGGTATGGTGTGGTGCAAGAATATTTTGTGGTGTGGTGCTTGGAGTGTGGCATGGTATGGTGTGGTTTGGTATGATGCAAGAATATTTTGTGGTGTGGCGTGGTGCAAGGAGTGTGATATGGTATGGTGTGGTTTGGTAAGGTGTAGTTTGGTGTGGCGTTTGGTATGATGCAAGAAGTATTTTCTAGTGTGGTGTGGTAAGGTGTGGTGTGTTTGGTATGATATAAGAAGCATTTTGTGGTATGATGTAAGGAATGTGGTGTAGTGTGATACGAGCGGTACGTGAGTAAGGTATTGTAGCGGTGAAGTGGTATGAGTAATGTGTATGTTAGTGGTGTGGTTTGGTGTGGTGTGTTTGGTATGATGCAAGAAGTATATTGTGGTGTGGTGCAAGGAGTTTGGTGTGGTGTGATATGAGCGGTACGTGAGTTAGGTGTTGTAGCGGTGAAGTGGTATGAGTAATGTGTAAGTTAGTGGTGTGGTGTTGCGTGGGTGTGAGTGGTATGATGTCACCACTCAGCTGTGAACTAAACATCATTCGGATTGTTTACATCTTTAAAATATGAAAGCTTCTGGAATTGCTCTCGTTTTTTCGAATACCTCACAGGTCAAGGTGACAAGGGCAAGGTCTACATCAACCATGCCCTGCGGCACTGATATTTAGCTATTGTTCTATAAAAAAAAAAAAAAAAAAAAATGGCTTGTGTCATAGGCTGTCTCTCAACCCTTCTACCAATTTTTGTTAACGTCGAATAAAAATTGCGTCAGTTTCGTATCTCACGGCCGGAACTACCATGAGAAGTATTTCGGCTGTGAGATAACTTGAACAGTTTTTATCTGATTTTAATAAAACATGGTTGAACAGTTAAGGAACAGCCAAGGACGACACAGATTTTTAACAGAACAATAGGTCAAAGGACAAGGTCACAGGTCAAGACAAAGTTCGACCCGTCTGTGTGTGTGTGTGTGTGTGTGTGTGTGTGTGTGTGTGTGTGTGTGTGTGTGTGTGAGCTTCTAACACTCATACGTTGTACAGGTATCTTTTGGCTGTTTCTCAGGCTTTTTTCAGGTGTTTGCATTTTTTCGTACCCCCATTTATATGTTCCTGTGTAATAGTTGTCCTGCATCCTCATCTACGATGAATGAATAATTCTGTTGGCCTAGTTCATCGCACTGAATACGATACCAGAGTTTGCAGATTTCATAGCTTAAGGCGTTATCATTATCCTACAGTAATGCATCATATTTACCGAGTTCCATCTTTGTTGATGCTGACATCGTTGTTGCTTTCACCGCCTCCTCCTCCGCCGTCCCTCTTACGATCTTTTGGCTTAGATGACGTAATTTCCCATTAAATATCACACACGAGCTTGTCTGATGTGCTCCCAGGATTCACACACGAGCTTGTTTGATGTGCTCCCAGGATTCAGACACGAGTTTTTATGATGTGCTCCCAAGATTAACAGACGAGCTTGTTTGATGTTCTCCCGTGATTCAGACACGAGCTTGTTTGATGTGCTCCCAGTATCTGCTGAATATTCACTCGCTCTCAAGCCTCAATGTTTATATGCATAGGTGCAGCCAAGGGAGGACGAGGATAAAGCTCAGGGCCCCCATAACAAAATCCTAGCTGCGCCCTTGTATGAGGGAGGGGTGCGTAAGTTGGAGACAGGGCACCCTGAAGGTGGAGGATAGGGTGATGTGGAGACCATTTGTTTATGGCCACCTCTTTACGGGATTAAGGCATCAGGTTAAATAGATAGATAAATAGAAAGATAGATGAAATGAAAGTTAAAGTGCATTGAGCAGAAAATGGTATATATATATATATATATATATATATATATATATATATATATATAGATATATATATATATATATATATATATATATATATATATATATACCTAGGCTGCTTCCCCCAAGGAAAGGGAGGTAGCCAAGACAGGACGACACACTCCCCATTTACTCATCCATTCAAACACATTCGCAACTTAGCCCCAAAGGGGAGAAGGGACAGATCCTCACCGCACCACACCGCACAAGGTTCAACTGCGCAGTGCAATCAGTGACATCCGCAGCAGGGCCCGACAGCAGAGCTGGTTTACCCCTGCCACATCAAAATAGACCCATCCCCTTACCCGCACCTGACCTGACTAGCTGATCAGACCAAATGAAAAAGAATATCCCCTCAGGGCTGCGTCATCATTTATTCATTCACAATTTCTCTCCATTTATTTTTGTCACGCGCAGCCACTCTTCCTTGCTCAACAGACATCCCTCTCGCATCCAGCTCTCTCTTCACACTGTCCATCCATCCTATTCGTGGTCTCCCTTTCAGCCTTACACCTCTCACATCATATCTAGTTATCTTTTTCACCAATCGCTCATTAGCCATTCTCTCCATATGCCCAAACCATCGCAACACCCTCTGCTCAACTCTACCAGCCATCTCCCGAACAACTCCAGTTCATCGCACTTCATCATTTCGCACTCGATCCATAGGCGTCACTCCACACATACTCCTCAGACACCTCATCTCCATTACATTCAAACTTTTCCTCTCTGCTACACCCATATTCCATGTTTCAGCCCCATATAACGCAGTCGGTACAACACCCTCATACAGCCTTCTCTTTACATCCATTCTAAGCGAACGACATCTAAACACTTTTTTCATTCCTCCCAGCACCTTACCTACTTCATTCACTCTAAACTTCACTTCTGCATCTATTCTTCCATCCACAGCAACATGTGACCTTAAATATTTAAAACACTCTACCTCCTGAAGCAACTCACCATTCAAAACTATATTCATCCCCCTACCATCAACCAACCTCGTACAGTACACTTCCTCTCTTTACATTCCTCAATGTCTATCGCAGATTTGCCGCTAGAAGGTCTTCCTCTCTCTCTCTCTCTCTCTATATACAGTATATATATATATATATATATATATATATATATATATATATATATATATATATATACACTGTATATATTTATACACACATACACACACACACACACACACACACATATATATATATATATATATATATATATATATATATATATATTTATACACGTATATATGCACATATATATATATATATATATATATATATATATATATATATATATATATTATAATGCATAAGTCTTGAGGGGTGGGGGGGAAGGGGTAATGTTGTGTTTTGTCCGTGTGCGCGTGTTATAGTGACGCTGTGGCCGCCATCTTTGTTATTGTCTGAGGGTTTGTGTTGTGGGGTGAGATGGCGATCAACCCAAGGAAGGATGGTGGGCCTAATGTCAAGTACTACGAGTCCTCCGAGACCGTCTCACAGTTCGAGAATGTCAAGACATGGCTCACCAAGAATGCTAAGAAGGTAAAGTGTGGCGAGACGGGGTAATAGCACAGAAAAATTACTTGAATTTGATGCCGCCTGGGCCGGGGCCCGGTGTGACATAAACTTTCCATCAATTCCCTGTCGTTACAGCGATTTTTATTTGTAAAAATGACAAGAAAAGTTTGATGCAGAGTCTTCCAGTATTTCTCTTTCTTCTTGCAGTTTTAAAGCGTACCTAAGACAGTGACTTTAGTAAATACGTGTGAATGTTACCCCGAGCCATGAAGGTCTCCGTATATTCCATTACCGGGTACCGTATCGAGTCTTGAAAGGGCTCTTCAGACTTCCAAGATCGTACCAATTTATATACTGTGTACACCCATGGACTTGACTAATGTTTATGTTGCTTTAACTACTAACCTTAGGAGATTCATTTCTACCTCGTAGTGATCAGATTGTGAGAGTAACCCAATTCTGTTCCATCAGTTGTAAACAAACCAAGTACAGTGTTTGTGTTTCTCCTACAGCATGTTCAGGCAGACCCACCCACTAGTAGGGGTGTACCACAGTTGGTGGTGCAGGTGTGTAAGAGAGAGAGGGTTGGTGGTATAGGCATTGTTTGTTTATCTTAACTAGGCAAATGCTTTCCTCTTTCTGCAGGGATCTACTTAAGGGAAATGTGGGACTACATATATATATATATATATATATATATATATATATATATATATATATATATATATATATATATAAAACTTCCTTTAAATTGATTTAGAGCTTTTGTAGAGGTGTACAGAAATGAGTGATAAGGTGAATGTGCAGTGCATTCCTGAGTGCAAGGCCTGGGGGGACTAGGTTTACAATGGAAGAGTTGAGAGATAGGACAGGACTGAAGTGTATTGGTTTTGTGATGAGGAGAGGTAGAATGAGATTGATGGTTTGGGCTTGTGAAGAGGATGGGTGATGTAAGTGGGAACTGTTAACCTTAGGGGTAGGGTTGCGAGAGGTAGACCGTAAAAGACCTAGGACGAGGTCATTGAGTGTGACCTCAGGGATAAGGAACTGAGTAGGGAAGTTATCAGAGATCGAGCAGCATGGAGAGCCGCCATTAGCATGAGTGACCGAGGCTGATGCATGCAAGCATGTTGGAGCCTTTAAAAATGAAACGAACACACAGAAGTGCATTTTCAAGTTTGAAGAGGATCCCTAAAGAAACAAGGAAAAAACAGTTGTCTGAGGAACTGGTTTGGTTAGGTTATTATAGATAAGATTATGTTTGGAGAAGTTAAATTGGGTTGTTTTGAAAGATTGGGTTATGTTTGGATAAACCTGCACTGATAAGGGTATTTTTGTGCCAAAAATGGCATTCTGAGATGGCGTCCATCAGTCTTCGGTGCTCAAAATGGCATCTGTCTATCTTTGATGCTGTTGGGGATTGCAAACAGATATCATGTTAAATGTTACTCACCTCTTATTTTTTTTAAATAAAAAACCTCAGAACTCAGAAAATACTCAGTCACATGAAGAAGTTTGGTAAAGAAAAAACTGAACAAAGAAAATAAGGTAGTCCTGTGTCGGCTTGAAGAGTGTCTTTTCAGGTTGTATTATGTAGGAGGTGGATACGGAAGTATTGCCGCCCTGCATCCATTCCATATCACTTCTTCATGATTAGTATCATATTCTAAAGTTAATCATGTATTAGCTATAACTTAAGACTGTATTCAGAATGAAATGGTAATTTCTATCTATCTATCTATCTATTGCCAGACGCCTCAATCCCGTTTGGGGTGGCCACAAACAAATCGCCTCCAAGTCGCCCTGTCCCCTGCCATTTCACTGCCCTGCTCCCAACTCACACCCACCTCTCTCATATACCTCTCCACCCCATCCCTCCATCTCATCTTCGGCCTCCCCCTCCCTCTTCCCCCCTCCACCTCACTCACATACACTCTCTTCGTCAGTCTCTCACCCTCCATCCTCTCCACATGGCCAAACCACCTCAGTGTGTTCCTCATAACGCTTCCTATCACATCCACATCCACACCACAATGCTCCTTTATATCCTCATTCATCAGCCTGTCTCTCCATGTGACTCCACAGGCTCCTCTTAAATAACTCATTTCCACTGCTCTCACTCTTGACTTGTGTCCTTCCAACAATGTCCAAGCTTCACTTCCGTACGTTAGAGTTGGTATCACAATACTGTCATGTACGGTAGTAACTTTTTCACTTCCATGCTCACATCCCTGTTTCTTATCACTGCTTTCAAAGAACCAGCAACCTTTCTTCCCTGCTGTACCCTTTCAAGCACTTCACCTTCCAAACCTCCATCCTTACTCATCACACTACCCAAGTACTTAAATGTACTGTACTCACATTTTCCAATTCCTCACCATCCAACCTCGCTGTACATTCACTAACTTCACCTCTCTCAAAGACCATCACTTTACTCTTCCCTACATTCATCTTTAGATTCCGTTTCTTACACACTCTCTCAAACTCATCCACCAAGCCTTGCAGCTCCCCTTCGTCTTCACTCAACAACACAGTATCATCTGCAAACAACAGTACAGGGAGTTTCCAAACACTATCCTCTCTCACCAGGACCACTCCAACATCCACTACCCTACCTTGTACCTCTTTTATTACCCCATCCATGTACAGATTGAACAACCATGGAGACATGACACATCCCTGTTTCAAACCAACTTTCAAAGAGAAAAATTCACTTAGTTCACTATCCACACGCACTGCAGCCTTCGCACCATCGTACATACTCTTCACAGCATTCAACAACTTCCCATCTACTCCATATATTCTTAACACTTTCCACAATCCTTGTCTATCCACCCTGTCATATGCTTTCTCCAAATCCATGAAAGCTGCATACAACTTCTTTCCCTTCTCTAGAAACTTTTCCACTAAAGATCTAAGAATGAATATCTGATCTACACAACCTCTTCCCTTCCTAAAGCCTCCCTGTTCTTCTCCAACTAATTTCTCTGTTCTTTCTCTAACTCTGTCTATAAGTATCCTACCATACACTTTTCCTATTATACTAAGAAGACAAATGCCCCTATGATTACCACACACTTCTTTTTCCCCTTTTCCTTTGTACAAGGGAATAATTATACCTGACTTCCAATCCTCCGGGACTCGACCTTCCTCCCAGGCCAATCTGCACATCTTCCACATCCATTCTACTACTATCTCTCCCCCATGGTTCAGCATTTCACCACACACTCCATCAATTCCTGGGGCTTTCCCCGATTTAACTTTCTTCATTGCTTCCACAACTTCTATCCTACTGATTTCTTCCTGTCATCTCACCTCCCTCCTTCTCCCAGCCATTCCCCAGCCACTTATACTCGCAGTACTTCCATCCTCTACGTTCAACAATTCCTTAAAGTGTTCTCTCCATCTGCTCACTTTTTCTCCCTTCTCCACTAGTAATCTACCATTTTTATCTTTCACTCCCCTTCTAACTTCACTTCCACCCTGTCTTACTCTTTTCACTTCTCTCCAGAACATTTTCTTACAGTCCCTCCACTTTACACTCAAATTCCTTCCAAATTCCTCATCCACTCTCTTCTTACTCTCTCTTACTAATCTTTTCACCTCTCTCTTTCTTTCCACATATAACTCTCTCTTCCGCCTCTCAACTTCTTCCATGGCCCTGTTTCTCATCCATTCATTGTATGCTTTCTTCTTTTGTGCCACAGCCTGTTTCACCTCTTCAGTCCACCACGCTGTTCCTTGCACCCCCTTCCGTCTTCTCTTCCTTCCACACATCACATCACATGCTGCACATATTTCTTCTGTAAATATCCTACAGACACCTTCCACATCTCCCATCTGCTCCAATTCATATTTGCCCAATCGTTCCTCCACTTCTCTCTTATACTCTGCCTTTTTCTCATCCTCTTGTAACCTTTCCACTCTCCTTGCAACTACTCCTTCCTCTCGTCTTTCCCTTCTTCTATTCCTCCATCTTACTTGCATTCTAATTCTGGCCACCACCAAGTAGTGGTCAGAAAGTCCACTCCCCCAACCTCTATACACTCTTGCATCCTTCACACATCTTCGCATCCTTTCATCCACACACACATAATCAATCATTGCCTTCCTTTCATTCAGTTCACCACCCACCCTTCTCATCACTCGCCATGGTAATTTATACCAAGTTAAAGTCAAGAGTTTAATTACAGTATTTATTTATTTATTTATTTATTTTTATTTTTTTTTATTACAGCATGTGCAGGCAGACCCACCCACCAACAAGGGGCTTTCACAGTTGGTGGTGCAGCTGCTACAGTTCATGGAGGACAATTTTGGACCCAAAGTTGGAAAAGCACCCATGACAAAATTACCAGTGAGTTATTTTTTCTGTATTTTTTTTTACTAGTAAATTTGCACAACCCCAGAAATGTAGTGGATAGATATGTAAAGGTGTGGGAATTGAGGAGAGTATATATGGTGTGAATTGCAGGGATGGCAGCCCGATTGTAAGACGATGTTTGGACATCTCAAGGAATTTGTAAGAAAGCGAGAGATTGGAGTTTAGGAAAGGCAATGGAATGAGGAGGGTGTGAATTGGAGGGAGGGCAGCCTAATGGTAAGATGGTGATGGATGGATAGGCAAAGGAATTTTGAAGAAATCAGTGTTTGAAAGTTGAGAGGTATGTGAATGAGGGTGGTGTGAATTGAAGGGAGGGCAGCCTGAAGGTAAGATGATGTTGGAGGTGTATGTAAAGGGATTTGTAAGAAAGCTGGTATGGGAGTTGAGGATGGGCATGTGAATGAGGGTTGTAGAAATTGGAGGATGAACAGCCAGATGGTGAAGGCCAGGGCAGCATGGAGGCAGGTTATTCATGGTCACCCTTTCCAACATTGCCAGTTGAATTATCCAGCTGTTTTTACTGTCAGGGAATCAGTTATCTTTCCATAATTGTTTGAAGATTACCAGTGCTGTATTTTGGTCTGTGCACACTTGCTCTGTAGTAACTTCTAACCTGAGAGTAACCCCTAACTCCTTACAGCTCAGTTGATGTCCAGATGTAGTTAGGTTAGAAGGGTGGTTTGACTAGCAATCAAGGAGATTCATTCTTACCATATAGCTAAAACTCGCTGAACTTCATACAGCTGTGCGTTAGCGATCAAATAGTTGGACTGACCTAGTTCCCTTAAGTGAACAGAAATCAACTGTAGCAAAACTTAGCCGTAGTCTTAGGTGGGTTAATGCATGTTGTGAATTATTTGAATTTTTAACGATGTATATGAGGGAGGAGGGGGTGAGTTGGGGGGAGGGTAGTCAAATGGTGGGTGACAGAGTGACTTGGAGGCGTTTTGTCTGCGGCCACCCTTTGCGGGATTAGGGCGTCGGGCTATAGATAGATTAACGATGTATTTGCCAGATCTTCAGAAGGGTGTTGAAGATTTTATGTGGTGGCACCAATATGACCAGGTTGTGTAGCTGTCTGGCTAGGTGGTGTAGCTGCTGGGCAATACAGTACAAACACCCCTCAGTCCCCTCCCTATCCCCTAAAGGAGGATGGTGGACTGCTGAAGAAAGACAGCTTCAATATGCAAGTCATCAGGTTCACATTCAAATAAGCCTGGTATTGCTGTTATTACTACTACCGTAGCCAATTATTGGATCCCCATCATACTGTAACAATGTCTGTTACATAAATGTAACTTTTTGTATTAAATTAATTATATCCCAAGCTCCCCTTTAAGTACCTGTGTACAGTATTATCTTCTGCAGTCTGATGACATTTTATATTTAATTCATGCTGCAACTACTGTAGTTGATATTATTCAGCACAGGACTGATCTCAAGTAGTGAGGGTGTTACTGAAGCCTATGCCAAATAGAATACCTTTGGTTCACAGAGTCTCTCCCAAGCTGAATAAAGTTGTCCAGCGATTGCTAGATTTCAATAAAATACAGTACATCTTGGATTGAAGGCGTTAACCTCAGCCCATCCTTAGGCTGGAAGAAAGTATGAAGATGGTAACAACTATTTGTGTTACAGATGAAGTGTTTCCTGGACTTCAAGCCTGGTGGTGGTCTGTGCCACATACTGAGCACTGTTTACAAGTACAAGAGTGATCAGGGATGGCGCAGGTTTGACTTTCAGGTATGTAGGTTGAGCATGCAATTTTGTCATTTTTGTTGGTAATTTCCTTTTAATAGAGTCATTTGAGAGGAGCTGTGGAATTAAATGGATAGACAGACACACAAATAAAGAAGAAAAGAAGTGTTGTGGTATTGATGTGGATGTGATAAATATGTTGAGAAATACTTAGAGATGGTTTGTCATGTGGAGATGATAGAAAATGAGAGTGACCATAAGTACAGTATGTACTTCTGAATGTGAGTGAGATGGAAAGGGGAGGGGGAGAGTGAGATCGAGGATAAGATGGAGGATTGGAGTGGAGAGATTCATGAGATAGGGAATGTGAGTAGGTGGGGGAGCAACTAAATGGCAGAGGACAGGGTGACATGGAGGTGATATGTTTGTGGCCACTCCTTATGAGATTAAGGAATCACACTATAGCTAGATACACTTTTAACGCTTGCTGAACTGCAGACATCAGATGAGGCACAATGAAGGTCTGCGTGGGCCAAGCTTCACATGAGGTACAATTTACATTGCTTATAAAACAGTGACTGAGGAGAGGTAAACTACCTTACAAAGCATCAGCCTGGCAGGGGTTAATAAGCAGGTTTTTGGTACTGGTGTTTTTCTGTGATATTAGAAGCAAAGCATCAAATAAGGATGATGGAGGTATAAAGAGAATAGCCCGTATTTAAATACATTAGTTAATGAGTTGTTTGAAGCCTGGGAGTGTGGATGTTTTTGCCTGTGAGGTGGCAGCAGAACTTTGGGTTGAATGAGTGTGTGGCTCCTTAAGTTTGTCAGACTTTTACAAGTTCTCCTTCTGTCAGTTTTTTCTTGATCTCTGGACCCTATCTCACTTCATTTTTACATGAGGAAATAGGTTTAGATGATGATGATGATTTACTACATTTTGTTAACTTTCTCCATGCAGTCACCATCACGTAAGGACGCCAACATTGAGTTGTTCCGTGAGATAGAGAAGTGTCTGGTGAGCAACAAGTGTTGGAACAAGCCATCAGTGTTCATTCAGGCAGAGGTGGACAAGGAACTGCGCACAGAACTTAAGGATATCATTACCCGCCATGGTGGAAAAGTTGTTGGTACGTAGAATTAGCTGAGTTTTTGTTTGCTGTAGACTTTGTAGTGGAAAGAGAGAGAGAGAACTTGCATGTGTGGTGCATGCATTCATCCCTGTCCATGCATGCACCCTTTGGAACTTAAAGAGCTTATTTTTCAAATGGAAATATTGTTAGGGTAATGCTAATGATGATGATGATGATGATGATGCATTATCCATTCTCCCACAGAAGAGGAAGAGGAGGCTACACACGTAGTATATGATGAGCAAGATCCTCTTGATGACGAATTTGCTCGCGCAGTTATGAGGCGGGATCGACAGACTCTGTTCCATTTCTACTACATGCCAGACTCGTATGACTCGTGGGCCACAGGAGTCGAGCTGGATTATGACCCCCCAGAGTCACCACAATTTTTTGATGGCCAGTGGAAGGTGAGAGTGAGAGACAACTTTGCTAGTCACAACACTTCTTTGAGGGATTAGTGATGATGATGCAGTATAGAAGGATGCTGGTTGTGGTGAAAGGATGGTAGCTGGTGTGGAAGAAGAGTGGATTTTGAAGATAACCTCAGAGCTTATGATTTGTACTGAGATGTTGCCATATATCATAGTGTTTAGAGCTGCCATCTGGTGAACATTGCTGACACATTCAAGCATTTATACAATAAACAAACTATCTTTACTCAGGTAAACTGTGATTTCTTATTGGACATTATTGCTGTTCATGTTCTTTTATATGTGTCGTTCCAGGTGGTTGGTGTATTTCTTATATTGTATCAAACCTCCTTTATGATCGTGATGTGTTGATTAAAACAGCAGATGTATAAAAACAGGAAGATTCACTGGGGAACATTTTCTGATGTTTCATCCACCTATTCAGAACATGAATACAAAGAGCAGTAAAGGCTGTTTTATACCAGGCATGGGAATGGTGTGGATGATGATGATTATGAAATTTGGTCTGCATTGACATAAAAATACTTTTTCAGGTGTGTGCAAACTGGCTTCAAGACTTGGAGTCATACAATGAATGGATGAATGAGGAGGATTACGAGGTGGACGAAAATGGCACTAAAAAGAAGCACCGATCCTGCCTTAGTGTAGATGACACCATGGGTCTCTCAGATCCAGATAAGAAAAAGAAGAATGCCAAGAAGAGGCCTCGATCTCCCCCATCTCCCAGAACCAAACGGAAAGGGTGGGTCAGTCCATTCAGTCCCTCATTCTCCATCCATTGGTGATACAAAGAGGAACAGGAGAAAAAGACCAGTGATGAAATGGTAGAAAAAAAAAATACAACCTCACAAAATTCTGTTTATCTGTCTACAGCCAGATGCCACAATCCCATAAGGAGTGGCCGTTTGTCCTTGAGTTAGTTGTTTTACAGGGAGGAACACTAACCCTCCACCAACCCTTTTGGTTACACATAGGGAAAACATAAGGGTTACCATCCAGCATTGTAAATGATTTCCTGGACAACAGGAAACATTGGGCTTGCCACTCAATGTCAAGTCATCGGAAACAGAAAGAAGAGTAATAAAAAGTAACAGGATAGATGGGAGAAATAGGAAGAGAGGAGGGCAGACATAGAAAGAACAATAAGGGTGAGGGAAGAAGTAGGTAGCACTACATCAAGTGAGTGGATGATGGTGAGAAACAGGAAGAGAGGAGGACATGCACAGTAAAAGAATGATAAAGGTGAAGGAAGAAGTAGACAGCAACATATCAACTGAGAGGATGATTGTCGCCACCAGCCCTCACAAAATTAAAACATTAAATCTGTCCCTTCTTTCTCCAAACAGATCTCGCAACACCAACACACCAGGGAAACCAGTAAAGAAGACAAAGCTAGATGCAAGTGGTGCCGTGGCAGGAAGCACTGGGACTGGTGTGGGTGGGGAGGAGGAGGATCTAACTCGAGATATGGAGGATCCCACACCAGAGCCTAACGTAACAGAAGTTAATGCTGGATCAAAGGTTCAGCCTAGCAAAGGTGGAAATTATATGGATCTGGATGAGGAGACAGCGGAGAAGACAGAGAAGATTGAAGGACCTGTGAGTATACTTACTGAAGTTTTTTTTTTTTTTTTTCCAGCATAGTGGAATTCAGTGTTGGGTCTAACGTTCAGCCTAACAAGGGTGAGAAACATATGGATCTGGATAAGGAGACTGCATGAAAGGCTGAGAAGGTTGAAGGGCCAGTAAGCCTTTTTTTTTTTTTCCCAAAAATGTCAAAAAATTGTATAATCAGACCACTTTTGTTGATTGTATAACTTCTTATTTTGTTTTCATACGATCTTTTTGTCCCCATCATAGAAGTGGAGTGGTTATAAACGTGGGAACTAGTTACAGTCATCACTTTTTGCAGGAAATACTCACAAGTTGATAGTGATCGTCCAGGCCGAGCTTGCATATTGTCACAACTTATTACATGTCTGAGATTTCTTTCCAAACAATTCCCAGCAACTGTTGGAAGCAGTTAGCTGGTTTGGGCACTTGGTGTATCTTCCGGTCTACAGAAAATATCAGCTGTATTATGGCCAACATAAATGTTAGGATTCTTCAAGAGAAACAATTGTATCATATGCATGATTTTTTTTTTTTTTTTTTTTTTTTTTTTTTTTTTTTAAAGGAAGTAATAGAGGGAGAAGTACCCTGATGTCAGATAGGGCAGAGCCCCTTAAATTCTGACTCACTGTTCAATTGAATAGGTAAGAATTAGGATAATGAGAGGGTGGAGAATGACAACTGGGTGCACAGGATGTGTAGGGTTGTGGGAGGTACACTGAGAGGAGGATATAAGGACGGTGTGGAAGCTGTTGGATATTGAGCAGCATGGAGAGCTGCCATTAGGTGACCAAGACCAATGGATGCAAGCATGTTGGAGGCTTTATAAACAAATATGAAATGATTTTTTTTTAATTGATCTTTTAAATATATAGCTATATGATCTTTTCACTGCCACAGCCAGCAACAGAGAGTGAAGACACAGCCACAGACCAGACCCACCACATCATCGTGCCAAGCTACGCTGCCTGGTTTGATTACAACGCCATCCATGCCATTGAAAAACGAGGCCTGCCCGAGTTCTTCAATGGCAAGAACAAGTCAAAAACACCAGAGATTTACCTGGCATATCGAAACTTCATGATTGATACATATAGGTGGGTAATTTGGTCATGCAGCAGATCACAAGTTCCATTAGGGTCTAAAGAGAGAAGAGAGTTAAAATATTGTGAGGCCTTATAGAGATCAAGAGGTCTTATTCGAGAGCTGGCATGGAACAGAGCAGGGTGGAGGAGTATTCTCTATGTAAATGGACGTAAAACAGTAATTAACAATGATAGTTTAATCACCTTTCCTCACTGTTTCTTGCTATCTTCCAGACTGAACCCAACAGAATACCTGACGTCAACTGCATGTCGTCGTAACCTGGCTGGTGACGTTTGTGCTGTAATGAGGGTACATGCATTCTTGGAGCAGTGGGGGCTAATAAACTATCAGGTGAGCCTGTTACACAAGTCATCGTGATCATCCGCCTCCTCATCCTTATCATCATCATTCAGACTTTTCCAACCCCAAAATTGAGTAAGGTAGGGTCCAGAGAGCCAGAAAAATCTTGATACAGTGAGATACTAGCTAAAGCTTGTCCAGTTCAATGAGCCACACTTGCATTCACTCGCCATCCAGGCACCTGTAATCTTGGCTCCACCTGATGGGTGGAAAAACATTTGGCATGTAGCTTGACACTCATACGGTAGTACTGTAGTTACATGAAGGCAATAATTAAATGCTTACTGTATGTTAATGACAAGCGAATGGCTAATTTTTATATACTTCCGAGTCTTCACTGATAGTTCTGAGTCTGTGTTTTCATATTTTTCTTTCTGGATCCTAGTCACACTGTATTTCATATATTTAGAAATGATTAAGGATGGTGATACGATTGCATTGTATGGGTAAGGACGAATGATATAGTTGAACTGTATGGGTGAGGACATGATATAGTTAAATTTTGTAGGTGAGGACATGGTATAGTTGAATTGTATGGCTACTAGAGGACTGATAATAGAGTTGAATTGTATGATTGAGGACTGATAATAGAGTTGAACTGTGTAGGTGAGGACTAAATTCTGACTCTGTGTAATTTATTGTTCTTAGGTTGATGCTGATGCAAGACCCACCCCCATGGGACCTCCGCCCACCTCACACTTCCACGTGTTGGCTGATACACCAGCTGGCCTACAGTCTATTAACCCTCCAAAGGTCTGTATTACTTGCCAGCCCTCCTTATATCTTCCTGTTTATCATATCAATCTCTCTATTTTGATAGCAGTAGAGGGAAAAGGAAGGTTGGAAGAACTTCAAAATATGATGAATAGAATGTGGACAGAAGATTTAGAAAAGGAGGAGATTTGACTGGTAACTAAGGTCCCATTCCTCCCTTAATACTCATCAAATTTCATACAGCCATGACCTAGTACGGTAATCAAGTTTGGGAAGTGGCCCAGTTCTGTGATGTAAAGACAAACAGACTGTAATGTTATTGTATTTCACATTAACTTATGCTAAGAATGCCATCTTTCCATTTTTAATGCTAAACTGTAAACAGATATCAAC
Organism: Coenobita brevimanus; assembly: GCF_032717465.1. Lineage (NCBI taxonomy): Eukaryota > Metazoa > Arthropoda > Malacostraca > Decapoda > Coenobitidae > Coenobita > Coenobita brevimanus. The sequence goes on along the minus strand of NC_136992.1, from coordinate 30,796,268 downwards.
ATGAACACAGTGCTAGTGACAAAGAAGCGTTATGGAAAGGATGTAGAGCTGTGGTATTGTCATATTTTGTCACAGAGCTACATAAGCTGAAAAGGGACGAAAATCTGCGTCATGTAAAAATAAAGGACCTGTTGCTAGGTGACATCCTTGCAGCACAACACACATCAAGAGCTGTTCCTAAGCAGACATTCTTTGTGTGCTTTCCACTGACTGGGGCATTTTAACAACCATTCTTTTGTACCAGATGAGTCAGTCATTATCAGCCATGACTTAGAATTCAGGTTGTGAGAGTTGCTCAGTTTTATCAGGTAAAAACAAATCATCTTTAGACTTTACTACAGTTAAGCTTTTGGTCCATCTCTGTCAGATAAAAACACATCGACTATAGACATTATTACAGTAACACGTTAGTGGTCCATTTCCACCAGATACGAATGAACTGACTGTAGGTGTTACAAAGATGAACCTTTTGTTACAGGTGAACCAACCGTCAGCAGCGAAGCACCTAATGGACTTCGACAAGAAGCCCCCAGTAGACAAGAAACCCCCAGACTTTATTGGGACAGACTTTGGACTGAAGCTGGACCAGTACTCGAAGAAAACAGGAGCACTCAAGAACAAATCTGCTGCCAGCCAGGCCAGGGAATGGACTGAGCAGGAGACACTGTTGTTGCTTGAGGCTTTGGAGGTTAGTGTTGGGTGTATTTGTTGTTGCCCCAAGTATACCAGAATATGAGCCCAGTAAACTGCAAGCTGAAATTTCCCACCTACCAAACCCAGTAAACCGTAGAAATCCAGCAGCTTGAAACAAGTGCTCCAGGAGATCTTTAGTTGAGATTATGTTGGTGGTTTGTTTGTTATGAGACATTGGTGCATGAGTTGAGTGTGCTGGACTGCATTACAGTGAGGACATAGTGTTTGTGAGTTGTATTTTGAATATTTTTGTGATTATATGATTATGACCATTATTAATTTCGCTGTTACTTTTCAGATGTACAAAGATGACTGGAACAAGGTGTGTGAACATGTGGGCACCAGGACCCAGGATGAATGCATCCTGCAGTTCCTACGTTTGCCCATAGAGGACCCGTACCTTGAAGATTCAGAGGTGGGGTCCCCCTCATCAGGAGTGTCTGCTTTGGGACCCCTCGCATACCAGCCCATTCCCTTCAGCAAGTCTGGCAATCCAATCATGTCAACCGTGGCATTCCTCGCATCCGTGGTTGATCCTCGTATAGCTGCTTCTGCTGCCAAAGCTGCCATGGATGAGTTTTGCAGGATAAAGGATGAGGTCCCTGCAGCCCTACTTGATTCACATATTAAAAATGTTGCAGATCACGCTGCCACAAATGAAGGAAAGGTTGACCCCACTGCAGGTCTGGCAAAATCTGGTATTGCTGGAACAGAGCCAGAAGGGGAGGAGAAAAAGGAGGGAGAGGAAGCAGAAAAGGAAAAGGAGGAGGGGAAGAAGGAAGGTGCTGGTGCTGGTGCTGCTGCTGCTGCTGCTGCTGCTGCTGCAGAGGGAAAGAAAGAGGAGGGTGAAAAGAAGGAAGAGGGAGAGAAGGAAAAGAAAGATGAGACCATGGAAGTGGACAAGCCTGCTGAAGAGAAGACAGTGGAAGAAAAGGAGAAAAAGAAAGAGGAAGGAGGAGGGGAGGAGGATGAGAACAAGAAGGAGGAGAAGGAAGAGGTTGCCAAGGAGGAGAAAAAAGAGGAGATAAGTCCCGAGGAAAAGAAACTAGATGCAGAAAGGGAACGGCTCAGAAAGGACGCTTCAGTGCAACAAGCAGCAAGTGCTGCCTTGGGATCTGCTGCAGTGAAAGCTAAACATCTTGCTGCAGTGGAGGAGAGAAAGATAAAATCCCTGGTTGCACTTTTGGTTGAGACACAAATGAAGAAGCTGGAAATAAAACTTCGTCACTTTGAGGAGCTAGAAACAATTATGGATCGAGAACGTGAAAGTCTTGAGCTACAGAGACAGCAGCTGTTGCAGGAGAGACAGCAGTTCCACCTGGAGCAACTCAAGGCAGCAGAAATGAGGGCCAGACAACACGCACTCCACCAATTAGCTCAGGGTGCCAGTCCTGCACACTCACCAGCACCAACCATGGCACAAGTGCACCAATAGTGGGCTAGAGGCAATCACATAAAATCTGCCACAGTATTCCACACAAAATAGAGGCAGGGACAAAAATTCTGCTATTCTGCTGCATCTACTTGTCATTAAAGGTGTACATGTACACCAGTAGGCCAGAGACAGGAATGGAAATTTTACTGTTCTGCTGCCTCAGCTTCACGGTTTTGCACACCAGTACTGGTAGACTGCAGGCGGGGACAAAAGTTCTGTCACATGCTGCATCTGCCTCACACTATCACCAGCAGGATACACGAATCAGGGATAAACATTTTACTATTCCACAGCATCTAGCTATGTCACATTTAGGGCAGCACCAAAGTTATAAAACATGTCCCACTACTGAAGGGAATGAGAGTGTCAAAAAAAGAAAAAAAAAAAAGTGGGTTAGGGTGATAACAATTTATGATAGGTTCAGAAATTAGATCTAGAGAAAATGGCTACACCACAGCTGTAATTAGTAGCCAGAGACATCATTAGGATTTGTGTTAGGTAAATAGGTAGATAGTTTGAGTGATAACAGGCCAATATATTGAAGTTAACAATATTGGTGTTTGCACTCAATTTTTTATACAGAGAAGCAATTCACAGTTTTAACATCAGTGGTACATGTTTGCTTGTCATACCCAGATCCCTGCATTTTGTATGGTCCCTTTCAGCCCGAGGATGTCATTTGCTCTCGTCTTTGTACCTCCTGAATATTTTACTCAGCCCAAAAGGAGACCATTGTCGTGAAGGGACAAATGAACTCAAAATCTTGTTATTGCCCCATACCCACTTGGATGTGAACCCAGTGATCTGCTGACTGAAATTGCCTTTCTGCAGTTTGCCTTTGTTTGGGGGGATAGGGAGGGAGTTAAGGGACATTTTATACAACTGTTGAGCTTGATGGTTGAACAGTTGTACAAAAGGTGCGTGAAGGTGTCCCTCTCCGGCTGAATAAAATAGTTTGGAGGTAAAAAGAATAAAATACAAAAATGTCACCTCATTGAATGGGTTTCTAGAATAAGACATATGATCATAGCTTTTCCCTTGTTTTGGTTGTACAGGTTATCAAATGTTAATGAGCAGAAAATCCTCGATAATTGATTTTTTTTTTTTTTTTTTTTTTTAAGCTTCCATTTTCATTGGCCTCTTCAGTATGACTGCAGCATTTTCTGTATTTTATTTTTATCTCAGTGATATTATTCAACCTTGGAATGATCTCCGCATGTGAATCTGGGTGAGGGATTCCCTTCAGGTGATGGCACAAAAATGACTGGGCAGCTCTGATGTAAAGGTTCCTGACATTCCTCTCTGTTCCTTAAGAGGAAAATTGTGGACTGCAGAAGGGCAACTAAGCATGCAGTCCACCAGTTTTGCATCTTGATTAACTGGGATATGCAATACCAACAATTAAGGCTACTTTCTTTTTAATTTTTTATTGCTGGTACAAGACAGTTTATTCATCTTAACAGCCTCCTGTGCTTAAGAGATTTATTAATGCAAAAGATAGACCCCAACTAATTGAGTTAGAGCATTTTAACCCTTCCATTTTGAAGCCTCACCTTAAAGTAAAGTCACCAGGCACTAGCAAGAATAAAAGAAAATGTCAGATTGATGAGGTTAAGAGTTTGAAAGGTGTTTAACTAAAATAATGGTAGGGATAGTCAGTGTGCTAAAAATTCATCCTGTCATTTATTTTTTTTCTTCCAGTTGTTTGGACCATATTTTAAGTGGCTTTGGAAATTTCTTAATACCTTTTCCCCAGCAGTTTATTCTGAATGCAACACTCGGTATCTTCTTGTATGACATATAAATCGCAAAGCAAAAAAAGTGGAATATTCCTGCTATTTCAAGACATTTTTAGTGTAACACAAGAGTGAGGGAAGGAGAACAGAGCGTATAAAGCCCTCAGGTACTATAACGTAAACAATGTCAGTTTGAAAACTAGACAAACAGCATAGCAGTGTTGTAGTGTAATATGCAAAATAAACCACTAAGGAAGAGGTGATCTGAAGCCTTCTACGTCACCTTGCAATTTATTCTGCACATTACCCCTCTAAGTATCATCATGTGACCTTGGTGCAGTCTATGCCATTATTAACATTAATATACTATCTATCTATCTATTGCCAGACGCCTCAATCCTGTTTGGGGTGGCCACAAACAAATCACCTCCACATCACCCTGTCCTCCACCATTTCACTGCCCTGCTCCCAACTCACACCCCCCTCTCTCATATACCTCTCCACCCCATTGTATTAATATACAATACGATATATTAAATGTAATATGCATAAATAATTTACGATAAATTTGTTCGTATTATATGCATAAATAACTTGCGATGTTGTGTTTTGCCTGTAGTGATGGACAGTGTAGTAGTGGAGGGAAGGTGTGGTATTGCCATGGTGTGGTCGTTAACAGGGGATGTGGTATGCTACATAGACACAGTGCTGTGGTGTAGTAATATGGTCTTGAAAATGTGTAGTATACAGAATAAATCACTAGGGAAAAGTGGCTAAGCAGCCTTCCCTGCCACCTTAAGTCACTCCCTGTCTCCCTCTATGTCAGTATGGTATATATGGTTTCTGTAGCCATGAAATCCAAGCAACAGCTGCCATTTAGTTTTTTATTCAACATTTTGTAAGTTTAATGTGTGTATCGTATTAAGTGTCATCTCGCAATACCCTTTCATGTATCATAAACTTGTATCACTAAATCCATTTTCATTTGGCAGAGTTTTATTAACTCCTGTTTATTAGTTATATCCATTCTGTTCTGGCCCCAGGCTTATCAGGCCGTGAGCATGGTAGACTGCAGGCTGAAGTTACCCATCTGCAATCGACCATCCTTCTTTTTGGAGAAGAGGAAGTGAGTTGAGGGATACTGTACTTGTATACCGAGCAGTGGAACTGCCTGGTTATAGAATACTGGCGCCACCAGGTGAAGACATCCTTCTCCAGCACTAAAGGTAACTTAAACCAGAACATTACCAATATATTTATGATACTGTAGAAATATGTATAGTGTGGAATAAAATACAGTACATACAAAGTACAGAAAAATTGTGTACAGTAAACAGTAGTACACAAATCAATTCCTTATTATTGAGCTACAGTTTGGCCTAAGGCTACAATACCAAACTAAACATCTGTAGGAACACCGCAAAGAATTAATGACAGTTTTGTCGGAAGAATTTACTAGATGGTCAGTAGAATGAAAATTAAAATGTATAAAACTATATCCATAGTTGCCACTCGTGTTTGGGTTCCTTCAGAGCATATGGGCCCAAGGCAAGGCTACCATACTCCAGAGTACTGATGGGCAGGAGCCCAGGCTGTATAGTACACGTGGTACCATTTTACCCCCAAAAATACTGGTAATAAAACTCCATGACGAACTTTGGCAAGTGAGCTAGAGTGCATTCTCGCCAGAGAACTCTTCCACTAGACTGAACAACTGTATTCATCGACTTGATATTGTTTTAGTAATTAATTCCTGCTGCCACCAGACTATTGCATTCAGCTTAGAAGAACTGCCCTGGTAGTCAATGGCTTAACCCTTGAAACCTGGTGATATCATTTTAGGTTTATTCTTGTAACCAGTTGATGTTATTTAACTTGGAAAAGGTTTCTCATATTCTACGGGTTTTATTACTGCTGTAATGAATCTCCTTAGTTTGAAGGCTGTGTTAAGGTCAATGATATCATTAGGAAATAGCGAGAATAACATGAAGAAATCCCAGATTCAGTGGGTTAATGAAGGCTATACCTAACATTCCAGTTCAAATAATTTCCATTACACTGGGTAGAACTGTGCTGTGATACAAATAAAAATCAAACAACTTCCCAACTACAGTAAATACTATGGCACTAAGTATAATTTGTCATGATAAACCATTGTCTTGCTAAGCAACACAATATTTAATTAATGGAAGTACAGTATTCCATTACAGTACAATGGTAGTGTGTAAATGAAGTATTTACTTATTGTTTTTTTATCTATACTCATCCCAATCATCTTGATTATGGAAGTAGTATGTTCATGACCAACCCCTCCATGATTAAGGAGTCTGGCTATAAATAAAGAGTGCAAATTATGAAAATACAATGCATGATAAAGGTGCTGTTATGGTGGGTGTAATTTAGGGTTTCTATAAAATATTTAATATTACAGTGATAACTCAAGTACATTTGTTCTAACCTGACAAAAATCCATACCCTCTTTCGACTCAACAGATGGTCAAAGGTAATCAGATTGTAGAGTTGTTTTGACTAGTAAACAAGGAGACTCATGCCTGCCCCATGACAAAGGTTCACCAAACTTGACCCAACCATGACTAAAGCATAAGTTGTGAGTGGCCCAGTTCCATCAGGTGAAAACAAACCCACTTTGGTGACAGAAGTGTAAACAAGCTGCCTAACATATCATGGAAGCATCAGCATCACAGAACATTTGAGATAAACACCAAATAAAGCAGATCTCGTATACAAACAACTGTACAAGCAAGTTAAAGATACACTCAAACCTCGATTTAAGGGACTAAATGGGGGTTCGACTTGTCCCTTACTTGAAAATGTCCATTGTTTTACCACATACAAAGACAAATTTATTATGATATGCAATGATTGTTTCATTTATCTTATTTATATAATTATGAATATTATTTTACGGTTACTGTATAAATAAACATATTTTTAATGTGTATAACCTAGACATTACGCATCATTTTGAATGGTCTTGTCCGTTTGTCAAGTAGAATATGGAGTCCCTTAAATCCGGAATAGCTTAAATGGAGGTCCCTTAAATTGAGATTCGAGTGTAACAGAAAAAATGGTCTTTGATATATAACCCCTTGAATAAGATCTGGTTATTTCAATTAATGTATTTTACTAGGCTTAGAGGAGGCATCATGACTTCAGATGAATGAGTGGTTGTGAGATTTTATATATTGTGGGTAGGGGCACCCACCATCAATGTAGCACTACTTTCTGGGGACTCTGTGTTGAGTGATAAGCCAAATAAATTCTTGTAGCCCAGGAAACCATTGATGACACCAGGATGATTGACCTTATAGTTTAGGGTGGCAGTGCCAAGGAAAGCTTATCATTAAGTGAGACCTACACATCATCATCCAATCCCATTTTGACCCCAGTAAACAGATGATACCACAGTCAATGTTTTCTCAGTGTAAATGTACGCATTCTAGCTACTGCCAGATCATTTGTTCAACACGAGTATGCCTCTTAAACTGAAGGGGTTAACTACCAAAGCCCATGAATAAACCTTAAGGTGTATAATCACTGCTTAAAACTACTGGCACTGATTGTTAATTATATAAATGTCTTGAGCTGCACATTCTCCCTATACACACACAATACTGCTATTATATCTAAACATTTCACCAGTTTAGTCATCTACATGCACTTCAAGTAAACTCCAATATTTTGTGGGGGGGAAAAAAAAAAAAAAAAAAAAAAAAACACTTATTACCCCCACTAAGCTCTGGGTGCTTAAGGCCTGGCTACAACAGTCCAGTTATACAGCTACAGTACAGATATTATTTATTACCATCATCATCATCCCTCTTTTCCCACTTAAAGATGGAGGGAGGTAGGGTTGAGAGAGCAAGAAATTCAACAGCTCTTAAAAATACATGCCATATCAATGTTTAATCCCTTCAGTGCAATAATGTCTTATTTTGCTCTTAAATTCACATGCTTTTACATGCAGTTTTTCAGCTTAGAAATGGACTTTAATAATGAAGGGATTAAGACAGCTTTTTAACTATGGGTAAATTAACTGCAGTTAGTATAAATGTTCACAGAAAAATACTCTTGCAGAGGGGAATATTCAAAGCAATGCACATGCAGCTTTCATTCTCTCACTTAAAATTATTGCAACATTTGAACTACTGTGTTTGCTGTTTACGATTCAAAATGGTTGTACAATACTGAGATTCTTAGGTACAAACTCATTGCAAGATTTTTAATAAATTACAAAATTGGACATAAATAGTGTAGGTAATACATTAGACATTATCATCTTTATAACCTACTTCCGCTAATATACAGGATTGGTAGGATGCAGAAATGGGGGGGGGGGGGGAAGTAGAAAAGTAGGGGAACTATCAACAGAAGGCCCAGTGAAATGGGTAATACATCCATTACTTATGACTCTATTCACTGCTAATAAATGAAGTGGGAAGGATTCAGAAACAAGGAAAGTACAAAAGGAGAACTATCAACAGAATACCAAGTGAAATAGGCTACACAATAATTCACTTCATTCATACCAACAAAGCACAGAAAACTACACAAATAATACTGAATTGAGACCTACCTAATCTACACAATAGCAGCCCTTTAAAACATTATAAATATTTGGTAATTATAAAGATGCCAACACTCTCAAATTATACATTCAATCCTTTCACTCCTACAGATGCATCATCATCTGGCTGGTGAAATTAAATACCACACAGCTGCACCTGTCATGCTTATCATGGAGAACAAATGTCCTCAAGAAAATTCCAATACCTACCTCGTGTGGTAAAATAAATAAAAGCTATACAGCCTTGAAGAAGAAAATATGTAAATTCAGTAATAACAACATTAAGTAATTACAATATGCATAGATATATAAAACACTTGTACTTAAATAATGTTCAGATCTGTCTCTTCTTTATGAACTGGCCACAAGTAACGGCAACTCACAGCTAGCAAATTTTCACGTGCAGTGGGGGCAGTTAGCATTACTGATGTCTACCCTGCATCATTCTCTGCTTCCCTTACTACTTTTCATTAATATACAATGACTGCATAGCTCATCAGTGTATAAATGAAATGGCCAAAATTTCTGCACTCCTTACAACAGCACTCTTAACCATCCTTGAAATTCACAAGATATTCAGGGCAGGGATGCAACATAACCACTTTGTACTGTACATTAACCTTTTCAGCACAAGAACATCCACCCATCCATCCATCATCCAATCCTATGTTGCCTCATGAGAACCGTAGGAGCCCGGGACTAGGCAAGTTGGTCCTGGCATTTTTATTTAATTATATTTTAGCTAATACCTTACAACTGCAATTAACTTTAGGAAACTTCCTCCGGCTGACAAGATTAACCTGACCAGAAGTTTAATCAAATCATCAGGCTGCAGCACACAGTACACCACCAGATTCAAGTTAGCAGTTTATCCCATATCAACCTCTATATAATACAGAGGCTAACATTTAAACAGCGACGGTCCAGAATAATTAAAGGTTGATACAGACATATCCATAACTGGAAAACTGCCCATTCTAGCACACTAGATATAAAAACACACACACAAGGGGCTGTTCTGCCAGACTGTCTAGGGAACAACTGCTACACACACACAATAGAAGCTCCTCAGTGGAAGTGCATCTAGGTCTTATAATGTTATATTAAGTAGTGGGTATACAACATACAAAAACAGGTGTTACAAGTATATCCTGGTGATGAACATATATGAACTGAGGAGCAAAGTGTGTGTACTGTAGGTGGTGAGGGGTTAAATACTGGACACAAAATACACACACAAAGATGAAAGAAGGAACTCAGCGAAATTGTGTCCATGTTTTACTTTGATTGGGGTGATGCAATATTGATGACGTGACCTGTTGAAATTCTCTCATACTTCTCCTCACGTTCCCTACATCCTGACTCAGACGTCGAGAGGGAGAGTCAAAATGCAGCCATGGGTGGGGGGCAGGGTGGCCCAGAGAGGGATGGGGGTGAGAAGGAGGGGGAGGAGGAGCAGGTCGATGATGCTGGGGCGTTCGTACCATCCCTCGGTTTTCATTCCCATAGCTATTCCTGCACGGGAGAGACATAATTATTACAGTAGTATGATTAATTGGTATTATTACCACTACCATCATTGTGACAGATAACTTCTTACTGATTTATTAAATTGTTCTGTATATATGTAAATTTTTATATTGTTCCACCTTTATTCTTGTCATACAGTAGCAATGACCTTTTCTGCTATATTGCCATGATCTTATCTGTTATAATCAATCAACTACCATCATTGTTTTCATCACCATTATCATCCCCCCCTCATACTTAGCCTGTCTAAGGAAGGGTTAATTCTGACTAGCACTCTCTCTCAGCATAATAACCCAGGGATATTGCCTGAGCAGTACTGCCAGCACCCCCAGATCCACCCACATATTTTTAAAACAGTGATTACATGCAGTACCTCCTTGGTGTGTGATGTTGAAGCCTTTTGGGTCCGCGGTAACTGTGTGGCGTGGCCGGAGTGCTCATATTGAAAGGGGAATACAGCTTGCCTGGGGTGCGGCGACCTACAGGGGTGCGACCTTTAGGGGTCCGTGTTGGGGTGCTGCCGTCAAGCTTGTATCGCCGACGGGTGGAACTCCGAAACATCTGCGGATATGACACATAGTAAGACAGAATGTTTTTTTTTACCTATCAGATGGAGCCAGGATTCTGAGTGCTTCAATACTGAGTGAATGGGAGTGTGGCTCATTGTTTACTATCTCAATCTATCAAGTTTTTTCCCGGTTCTCTGGACTGTGCCTCAATCCACCTTGGAATGGGAATGGTCTGGATGATACTGGTTATGATGATGTTTGGCCACTATAGTTCTGTCACTTTAACTTGGTCCAGATGTTCATTCTTTTGTAGCTTATTTCACATGGCACTTCTTTGTGACTAGCATCATATTCTACTATTAATCTATTGTTACAACCCTGCATTCAAGAAGAGAGATGGTAATTTTAGGCTGAGCTTAAGTAAAAAATGTATGTACCTATTAGTCTTGACGTGATCATCAGGAAGCTGTAACACTATTGTGGTAAGTGCTGGAGAGGCATGCCATCACATGGTGGCACTGATATAACCAGGTGGCCCCACTGCCTGGTTACACTGTGTGATCATGTCTCACTTCCCTCCTTATCCCCCAGAAGGAGAATGGTGAAATGCAGAAGGGTAACTTAAGCCTGCAGTCCACCGGGTTCAAGTCCAAGTGAGTGTGGGTCACAACAGCAGGAACAGTTATTAGACCAGCGACAATAACTATGATGATTACAACTTTTCTTTGCCTCTGTAGGAAAAGAGAAGGATGTGCATACACCCTGACTAGAACGGCAACAGTAACAATGATTAACAATCCTTCTAACCTGCGTAAGTGAAGAGAACGATGTGCGTACACCCTGTAAGGCCCTATTAACCTTCCTGCCACCCTCACTAAACACCCTCCTAGTACTGGGCTTGAGCTGTGTCCAATTGTCCTGAAGGTTAGAGAACAGTGGCGCCACCCCAGACGGCACACTGCGCAGTGGGCGGCGAGGCAGGGTGGTGGAGGTGCGGGAAGGGGCAGCAGTAGGGTCATTTTGGGACCTGGGAAATGACATGTGGAACAGAAATATACTGTGATAACCATCATCCTCTCTACTATCCAACACCAACGGCAGTAGTAGTTGCACTAGTATAATTGCCAGTTTGTTTTCATCTAACTGAACTCAGTCACTCTCATAACTTAAACACCAAGCCAAGGTGGTGTGGCATTTGATAAGCCTTAGTCATGAGCTAGGAATGAGCCTCCCTGGTTAACTAGTCAAAACGACCATCCTGTCTGACTATTGTACACTTGACCATCAACTGAGCTACAGATGGAGTTACATGTCTTTATTAGGTGGGCACAAACACACCATAGCATGGCCCATGGTCTTTAACCTATTCTGTATTAAAAGACTTATCCATGAGAGTGGATGTGTGCGGGTTTGGGTGTGTGTGTGGATATGGATGTGGGTGCTGATGTATGTATGAGTGTGGGTCCTGGTGTGGGTATGGGTGAGAGTGTTTGTGTGCGGGTGAGTGTGTCTGAGTGAGTCAAGACAATACCATAAAACACATATCTCACACACAACTCAATCTTAGATAGGGATGCTCAGTCTCACCTGGGGGTAGGCTGGTCAGAGGAGGTGTGTGGTAGTGGGTGTGGTGTGGGGTTGGCATGGGTGTGGATGTCAGGGTGGGTGTAGAGGCTGTGGTGGCCTTCTGCAGGGGTGTAACTGGCCTCACTCTCACTGAAAATACAGAATTATAAATACAGAATCAGTACCAGTATGTATTACCTATCACAAAGCATTATAAATATCAAATTAGTATGTGTCATATACCACATGAAAAGAACTACTGAAAATTATTAACCACTTCAGCCACATGGTATCATCATCATTCAAACCTCTTAACCAAGCTAAGGATGCTGTGAGGTGTCCAAGCATATCCTTTTCCTAGTACACTGCACAGTGGCCAATCCGAGGGATGACTGGGGTGGCACTGGCTACTTATACTGTATATATTTGCCTAGCCATCCATTTTCTTTTCTTCATTACGATGCCATCCTGGTCACCTCTCTGGCCATTACACAGCCACTTCACACGTGCATAATAGACGCTGGGAAGCCCCACAGGGTCAGTGGGTGGGCAGGGTGGGACAGAGGGAGAGGTTCCCACTTTAACACACTATTGCCTCAAGCCAAAAATATGACGTCATACTGGATAGATACCAGGTGTTACGTCATGCAGGTGTGAGTAGGTGTGACAGTTGTTTGTGGGCGGGGATAAGGGAGAGGTACCTTGTCGCCAGCCACAAGTTGGTCATTCATCTCAAACTACCATAAAAATGATGTCATGCACGGCAAATAGCGTGCGTTACGCCATGCAGAACTAATAATTATGGTGCGTTACGTCATGCAGGTGTGTGTTAAGGTGTACCAGATCTGTGTGGGCGGCGGAGGTAAAGGACCCTGCCGCCAGCATCTCGCCTTCTCTTCTCCACCAAATCTCTGCTGTAGGTTCACTTTACTACTAGGCGGCGGCGTCCCTGGCTGGTAGTCTTGGCCGAGGTAATCGTTACTCTGGGGCCGCCGGAAGAAGGACCAGCTACGAGAGAGTTTAGCTGCCATGATGAAAAAAACACCCAGCCACACTTCACCATAGACCACACGCGGTTAAATTCCTCGGGTTTAAACTCCCGCACCTTCCTCGCCACGCCTCGGGTAACCGACGGTGGCATGACTGCCAACTACTATATACACATTTTATCATATTCGCTCTTACATTGACGAGATAAGCAATCATATCACACATACATGAGCTAACTTCCTCGGTCAATCGGTTTACTTCTGTTATTCTACTTTCTTAATGTTCTTACAAATATACTGTAGTAGATTGTGTAGCAGCTGACGTCACTCCTCGTTCATAACATTTCGGAGCCGTATTCATGATGGGTCTTAACTAATTTTGACTCCTCTATAACAATTATTTACTGTCTGAAATCACTGTATTTTGCCGTAAATTTCCAGTTATTATTCACTCCACCGTTTCACTGTGAAATGTTTTGTAGCCTTATCTATTTATCTCAACATCTATCTATAACCAGACGCCTTAATCCCTGAAGGGGAGGCCACAGATTGCATCCATGTCAGCCTCTCCTGCCCCATCAGGCTGCCTTTTCTATAGCTCACACCCCTCCCTTATGAAGTCTACTTCTACTTAAGAGGAAATCATACAATTTGGAACCAAGAAAGTTTATGAATATTGCTACTCTGGCTCGCTGACGCATCACCAACCGTTGCTCAGTCCTTAAGCGGTCTTTATCTAATATACAGGATTATTTTCTAAGTAGTTAACTTATACGGGTCAACAGTAACCAGAGGTTAAAAAGAGTGAAGTGTTTTGTTGCTTTATTTTAGAGTTTTAGACTGAATCACGCGCTCTTGGTATGAGAGATACCTTGTATAATGATGACAGTAAAATAGGTTTGGGTTCTTTTTTTCCAAATTACCTGGTTTTAATCACTGTACTTAAATAAAAAGTATGTTCAACAAAATTACGTCCCACCTCCAGTACGTATTTTCCAGCTAACAAGTGTAAACAAAAGCGAGGCTGACAGCAGTGACTTGAGAGGCCACAGTTTTCCTGAAATGTGTAATTCTGAGGGAAGGAAATGTTGAGATAAAACAACAGCACTCCTGTGTGGTTAAAGTTCAATATAGCCCTTATACCAACACAAAATCTAACTGATAAATTGGCAAATATTTAGCTGTCGAAACTAAACAAAGGTATGGTGCTGTTTCAACAATTATGACAATGGGGGCGTTAACTGTAACGATATAGGGTTGTAAAAACATCAATATTGGTACACAGCAAGGTTGATCAGTGTATAATAGGTCATTTATAATCTAACAGAAAATTGCACAGAAAAGTAGTCATAAATCCACTGTGAAAATCAGCCCCATATTTTTTTTCGTACCCCTCTATATAACCAGATTATTGAAGTAACAGGGTTTAACAGTTGGAGATGTGTGTAATTTTGAAGTAATTATAGAACCTGGTTTTTACTTGCAAAAGGCAAATGGTGCACCTCACCATGCAAGCACTTTCATTTAGATCTTGTCCCTAGACTTGAAGGAGGGAAAGAAATTAAGGTAAAACCATAATAAATACCTATAGAAATAAGAGGCACAAACAGTAAAAACAGTCTAACCTACACTAATTAAATACCTGCTTAAATCCTCATCTGTTATACTAACTGTAAAAAAAATTGCTGGCAAAAAGAAAAATAATATAGAACTAACACAGACATATATTTTAAAATGATGCCTTCAAATATGCACTGTGTGAGGACAGATGATTTTAGCACCTCTGTGTTGTGTGAAAAAATTGTTTTAGAAAGTGGAGGTTTTTGGAAGTTGAATGTTCAGTCTTGGAAGGTTGTACTGTACTACTTATTTTCAGACAGCGATGGCAGTGTTCGTGTGGTGATGTTGGTACAGTGTGTTGACAGCATCAAAGCCCCAGTGTAGAGGACAGCTTTTGACACCAGAGGATGCAGAAAGCAGAGAGGAAGAGATGTCAGATGGTTGTGACGCAATGCCAGCACACTGCACCCACACTCAGAAATTTATCGTGGTCCAGTGACTAGGTTAGTATAAGTGAAAAAGAGAGAGAGAGAGCGAGAGAGATGGTTGTGCCTCACTGTGCACAAACCACACCCACATATAAGAATGTAGTAGTTGTTGTTGTCACCCTTGCCTGTCTTGGCTGCATCGCTACTGCTGTGGGCAACGAGAGTGTCTTGCTTGGATGACTGAGTCCCTTCTTTTTAGCACTTTCTTCACTGTTTTATCTAGTGTTCCAAGATCATTTTTCAGTAGTTCCTTTACAGTTTCTTTAGGTTTTATTGTCACTGTTAAATCCCTGTAAGCTCTGCATTTAAATAAATTAACTGTATTTTCTTCCTCCTTTCCACACATTTCACAAATCAAAAAATTTTTTTGTTTGGTTTTGTAATTATGTTTAATGTCTGTAATTTGGTTTTGTAATTGTGTTTAATGTCTGTCATTCTATACCTAATCTTAAATACAGTACTTCTTTTGCATCCTCAGATTTCAGAGTTTGTATGTATTCAGTATTATGTTTTATCCACTCTCTTGTTTTTGCTTTTTAATGCCATTTCATTTTCTGTTTCTTTAGTATTCTTTTATATTCACTAGTATCCTTCTTTTCCTTTCCTTTATATCACCCATTATTATATCTGTTTCTGTTTCATACATACCGGTACTCTTGAGTTCTTTAGTTTCCTTTTCATCATTGCACTCTTTCTCACTATTTATTATTTTCACATCCAGTCTATTTTCTACTCTGTGATTTAGTTCCATGTAATATTCAGTGTTTTTTGGTTTGGTTTCTGTGTTATTTTAATTGATTGAATTTCGTGTAGTAATGCACATTTGGGTGATGTTGGAGACACTTTGAATAATTTTCTCAGAAAGTCTGTAGGAATATGTTCCATTTCTTTTTTCCGTTTTTTCATCTTGTTTCCAAACTACTGCTCCGTACAATACAGAAGGTACCACTCATGTTTCATAAAGTTTTAGGCCCAGTTTTATTCCTTTTGTTCTTAGTTTTTTTTTTTTTTTTTTTTTTTTTTTTTCTGCTCAGTCCTGTAGGTTTATTAACCTGTTTGCTGCACCTTTTCCTTTTCTTATTCATTCCATAATTTCAGTACCTTGTCTTTTACTGTCCGTTATCATTTTCCCTAAGTATTTCTGAGATTTGTTCTTTCAAGTGATTTCCCGTTCATCATGACTTCTTGTTCTTTCTTTCCTTTGATCTTCATTGCTTTAGTTTTTCTTTCATTAGATTTTACTCCCTTTATATCTAAAAATATCCACTCTGTTGTCAACTTCCTGAATTTCATCACTTTTTCAGCTTATAGCTGCAAATTACTGAGGGTACTTTCTATTTTTTTGTAGCAATAGGAGATTGGAATGATATATTCTTTGCCACATGGACGTGGCCTTTCTTTAGTTCCTATTGAAATCAGCTTTTTGCAGGTTACACGGTATGCTTCGTAGATTACCATAGGTACAGGGCATTTTCTAATTTTTAACCATGAAATACATAAACACTTGTTTGTAGCACACTTACTATCATGCCAGTGAAGTTACCAGCAGGAACAAAATTTGCTGCCAAACTCTACACATCCATCTTACATTCAGCTTGATTTGTAGTTCTCAACTGGTATGTTAGGTTTGGATGATTTCAGCAGATTAAGGTAGGGTAGGTAAGTTAGGATAGATTAGATTATATTTAGTAAGGTAAACTTCAGTTAGGATTTGGCCTGGTAGGTATTTGTGGGCTTGCTAAGGTTAGGTTAAGTGGCAATCCAAGGTGGTGAAAATTAGGGGGTATAAGCAAGTTAGGCAGATAAATAAAAACATAGGTACATACGTAGTAGACTGATAGGTAAATAGAGTGTGCGCTCGTTTTATGAGTGGGATGAGTTTTTGAAAGCCAGTTCTTTATCAAATTTAGCATTGTGGTGGTTATATAAGTGAGAAAACTAACCATATAACAAGAAGTCAGGCATCACAGCAATCATACACATGAAAAAACAATTGCAGAATGAAAAAAAAAAAAAGTTCTAAATTCTAACTAATCATACAAGCTGATGATAGTATATGGAGTGATGGTGTAGCGAGGGTGTACTATAAATGGACAGACAGGTAGAAGGGTAAATACTCATGCCTGCCACCACCACCCCAGAGTCAGATGTCTGGGTGGTGCAGGATGTCAGGTTGCTGGCATGAATTATGGGGTCATATTGAGATAAGCAGGATGTTGCTATGCCTCACCCTGCCCTAGGGTGGGAAAGGAGGTTTGGATGATGATGATGATGATGATGAGATAGATATATGGACAGAGAGACTAATAGAAAAATAAATAGATGCAGACATAGTTGAGTAGATTGCTACATAACTAGATAGGCAGACAGGTAGAGAGGTAAATACTGATGCCTTCCACTTGCAGCATCAGGTGTCAGGGCGGTGCAGGATGTCAGGTCGCCGGCATCAGTTCCGGGGTCAGTTTGGGATAAATGAGACAGCCTTGACATTGGCCATCCAGCGCGGGGACATCAGCGCTGCCGAGGAGGTATTTGCCTATACTCTTTTCACTTTAACTTGGCCTAAAATTGTCATCTCACCATCTTGAATGCTGAGTTGTGATAATAGATTAACACTAGCATGTGATGAGAAACTCTTTTCTTTTTGACTCAGCCTAAAATTGCCATCTTCGTCTTGAATGGCGAGTTGTAATATTAGATTAACACTAGAATATGATGCTATACAGCATTCACTATAACTTGGCCAGATTTTCATCCTTATGCAGCTTGTTTCATATAGTTCTGTGGTAAACTGAGACAGTACTACAGCCTATCTATACTTCATTCATTTTAACTTGGCTGTGATTTCGTCAATGTGCTGGTACCACGTACTTGATTGGCAGAATGATACAGTGTTACTGCTTACCTATTGTTTGTTCAGTTTAACTTGGTAGAGATTTTTGTCCTTTTGCAGCTTTTTTCAAATAGCTAGCTCAGTGCCATAGTAAGACGGTACTGTGGCTCTACATCCTTTTCATAGCACTTCTTCATGACTGTACTCTTTTTCTTCAAAGTTGGCCTAAAAGCTGACATCTTTCAACCAAGAATGCTAATACATAGTAATTAATGACAGAATGCTATTTTAGTAACGAAGAATTGCAATAGGAAGGATGTAGGGCCATAGTTTTGACATATTCTGCCGCTGAGTTATGGAAAATAAGCTGCAAAGAGACAAAAATATTTACCCTGTTGTAACATACAGGATTTGAGCTGGGCTTCTGTTGTCCTGTCTCCATATCTTTATTTGTTTATTTATTCAGTATTTAAGCACGGCCATTCTTTGCTTACACCACTTCTTCTCTCAAAGTTTTCCATAGATCATTATTTCTTTTTGGAAAACTAAACTTTTTTGCATCTTTCACATGTTATTCTTACTCAGCTATTGAAATTCACTTTAACTTGACAGAGATTCTTGTCCTTTTGCAGTCTTTCATGTAGCTTAGTGTCAGCTCTAGATAACACTGTGGGTCTGCATCCTTTTTGCAGCATTTTTTCGTGAGTAACACCACAGTCTTGTGTTAATCGCTTGTTACTGCACTGCATTTAAGATGGATAGATGGTAATTTTGCACCTGATAAAGCGCCTGATAAAAGTGAACAGAGTACTCTGTAGTTATTGCACTGCATTTAACCCGCCCCGTCCCGACGACGTATGGGTATGTTGCAACGATTTGCATTTGCCAGTCCCGGCGACGTACCAGTACGTCGTGCAATTGCAAGGTCGCTAATTTGCACAATTTTCAATTTTCGCACGTGATTTTTCGTATGTATACACGGGACACCTTCCTCTATTCCTGTACAAGATACCAAGCAGGGACAATGCCTTACACTGCATAACCTCCCCCCTCCCCCTCTCACGACATTGTCTTGGCAAAGGACCTGTTACCAGTGACCTGGCTAGTAAAGTTATTCAGGGCCAGAGTGATTCCCCAATCGATGACAATGTGGAGGACAATGTTTACATAGCATTAGAAGAAGAAACAGCCAGAAATAATGATCAGGTAGTGTGGCAAAAATAGGTCAGGTATGGTGATTAGTTAGTGAGTGAAACAATGCTTATAATGCCTTTATTACTGCTTGAAAACCAATATACAGTACTGTCATACTACATATACATTCGTACCAAGTAAATAAATAAATACCGTTTATGAGTGGATAAAATAGTTACCCTCCCATAGAACTCGTTTTCTTTGGTGCCAGCATGTTAGAAAACCCACTCAGGTAAGGAGGAACTCCTACCTGGATTGGGCACTTTAAACCTCAGGTGAGCGATTTCTCTATGAATTTTCGATGTTTCTCACCAAAAGCGAAGGTTTTAGCCAAAAAAAAAAAAATCGAAAATACCTCGGGACTGGGGGATGTCGGAGGTGCGGAAAACCTCGGGACGTGACGGGTTAAGCTGGATAGATAGTAATTTTGCACCAGATAAAAGTGAACGGAGTATTCTTTAGTGTCACTGTCTTCTTGTCCTTCCGTCACATTTCACAAACAGACCTTCCTTATCTACTTTTCCAGTCTTTTAATTCCTGTAAACATAATAATTTCTCTCTCTCTGTCTCTCTCTCTCTCTCTACCGTATATATATATATATATATATATATATTATATATAGATATAGATAGATAGATAGATAGATTTTTTTTTTTTTTTTTTTTTTTACATGCTGCTGCAATTGTGATGACCAAAACAGTGCTGCACATTCTGATCTCAGTCTTATCATTGACACTGTTATCTCCTCCTCATTTCGTTTTGCTAGTTTTGTTGTTGTTGCTCTTGCAACTCTTGGTTCATCTGAATGTGAGCCCAGCAGACTTCAGGCTGAAGCTGCCATCCCTTCAGTCCACCATCCACCCTGCAAAGGTTAAGCAGGGAATTTAGAGACATATGCTTAACCAGACAACTGACCTCCCTGCTTACATTGATGCCATCACAAGAAGGCATCCCTCACCAGCACCACTAACACCTTTAAACTTCATAATCACAGCGTCTCTACCTTCTCTCACTTAGGCGATACGGAATGGAGATGCATCCTCACTCAACGATGGGGCCTACCAGAACACTCCTCTACGCCTCTGTCTAACCCTTGGCCCTGCTCCAGCCCGCCATCTACGTCTGGCACAGATGTTGGTGGAGGCTGGGGCAGACCCCAACCTTCGCCCTATCTCAGCTGGGGACCTTGACCGCTTCTATCCTAGCCCTTTCCAGGCAAGGATGCCAGTTTGAAACTTGGTACCAAAATGAAGTATATTTGTATTTATATAGCTCCATCTGTTAAATCCATATTTAGCAATACTGTATTGTAATATTTCTTAACATTATTTCTAGTGATTTGTTGAAATTTGTGTACCCATGGACATCTAAGCACTTTCTGATTTGGCAGCTTTACCTTCCAGGAGCTGGTGGTGTACCATGAATTACTGCAGGCTGAGGTAGCTGGTCGAGGTCTTGGTGTGTGTGAATCACTAGGTGTGTTTTTCGACTGTGATGACGAGCGTGTGGCCTTCCTGACAAGAACTGTGGACCTGACCGGCACTGCATACAGCCAGACCTCAGCCTCCTGCCAGGACATTTTGCTCCAGACTGGCAAACTGATCCAAACATTCCTCATGTATGGAGCCCACCCCAATGTGACCACAACCTTTGGCCACAAGTCCCTGTTTCACTGGGTGGTGGAGCAGGGAGATGTCAGCCTGGCCACACAGCTGCTGGGCACCATGAGAGTTGACCTGGACCGCTGCGATGCACATGGAAACACGCCCCTCATGGATTCCATCTTGGTTATATCCCAAAGTGAGTGCATGGAACTGTACAGTGTCATGAGGTCAACTGGTCACCGCCTGAACCTTAACGCCACAAACTGTTGCGGTGAGACACCACTTTTTCGTGCTGCTTTTGTTGGCGCAGCAGGACTGGCAGCCAGACTAGTTGAAGATGGTGCTAATGCCACAGCTCCTTCCACTCTAGCACAGGACCTTCAGTTTTGTCCCACAGAGTGTGACTTGAACTTCCAGGTGACCCATGCTGCCCTGGCACTGGTCACCCCATTACTGGCCCCACTGCTGGCCGATGCCCCGCCCCGCATGCGCTACGCTCACGTCCCTGAGCGTGAACTGGGCGCATATCTGGCCCGGCCACATAAGCACCTCATAGACAAGATAGTTTCAGCAGCTGTCTCTCCCCTCTTGGATGTTGGCTGCCTCACTGATCAGACCTCAGCCCTCCATCTTGCTGCTCTCTTACCCCTCACCAACTTCCAGCACCTTGTGGAGGGGGAGCTGACTCCTAGGGACCTGCAAGTGCTTATGTTTGGCCAGGCATCGGCTGGGCTAAGACAGCTCTGTGTCAGGACAATATTTGACCAGGTGTTCCCAGATTCTCGGTTTGAAGACTCAGCGAGGGGCAGCCGCAGGAGCCATTATTACTGCGGACGGGATTGTGAAGGGGCCTTGAATCAAGCAGCCATTTTGACGGCCATTGAGGCCCTGGGTCTGCCACGGTCATTGGCTGTGTTCTTTGAAGTTGAGGCGGCCAAGTACCAAGTGTGTGGGGTGGTAGCTGGCCTGCAGACTTTGGAGTGTGACAGTGCATGTTCAGACTCTGAGGACTCCATCATTGAGGAAACTGATGGTGAGATAAGTGATGATACGTCAGATTTCTCTGAGTATGCTGACTCCCTCCTCTTCTTTTCGTCGGATATGTTAAGTGAAGAGTCATCATCAGAAGTGGAGGACCTTTCAGATGAGGAAGAAGTTGAGGAGGAGAGGGAGGCAACTGATGATGCCTCTGAGAGCCAAGAGGATGAGAGGGAGGAGCAGGAAGAGGGGAGTGATCGGAGGGTACGAATGGACCATAGCTTTGCCAAGTCTAAAGATTTCCGAGTGATGGTGGAGACATTCTGTGAGGATTTAGCTGAGGATGCCTTAAACCCTCCATGCCCAGAGCAACCATCCACTCCAGATGCTTCCCCCGACCACCACATCCACTACCAGAGATTTACAGATGAATCTACAGCATCTACTATCTCTCCTGTCAGCAACTCGCCATCTCACAGCAAACTACCCTTACCTAGCAGCCCACCACCCTTACCTGGTGACTCACCATTACCTGGCAGCTCACCACCCATACCTAGTGACTCACCCTGTGTATCTGGTGACTCGCCATGTGTACCTGGGGACTCACCACCATCACCTAGTGAGTCATCACCCATACCTGGTGACTCACCCATACCTATTAATGCACATTCACCTGATGTTCCATCTTCATTTAGCGACCCACCATCACCCAGTGATCCACCATCAGATTCATCAGGCAAATAAAACTACAGTATAGCCCATTTGTTTTAACCTGGCAAAAATCCAAACCCCTTTCAGCTCAGTTGACATCCAAGTGTGGTCAGACTTGAGTGTCAGTTTAACTATTAACATGACTCTGTCCTGCCTCATATCTGACTAATTGAAGTTCATGCAGCCACAACTTTTCAAGTTGTGGGAGTGACCCAGTCCTGTCAGGTAAAACAATTGGACTATATGATCAAATTTCATTCTGCCATAGCTTAGTACTCAAGTTGTGGGAGTGACTCAGTTCTGTCAGGTGAAGACAGATAAACTGTGTGACACATTAACCTGTGATGAACAGAGACAAAAAGGCAAATAGTTCCTTTATACATGTGGGACTTCCATTAATGAAAATATTCCTACCTGTTTGAGCCCTCAGCTTGGGTGGTTCAGTCATCATCATCATTGT
This sequence comes from Coenobita brevimanus, assembly GCF_032717465.1. NCBI lineage: Eukaryota > Metazoa > Arthropoda > Malacostraca > Decapoda > Coenobitidae > Coenobita > Coenobita brevimanus. Next base: position 30,773,393 of record NC_136992.1, on the reverse strand, counting down.
CATCACCAACATTATCATCATCCAAACATCTTTTTTTCCAATCCCCAGATGGATATGTATCAGAAAGGAGGTTATGCACTAGTAATTATAATGCCGAAATACTAATTTGTTTTGTATTATATATATAAGAATTTTTATATTTATTGCAGAATTATTATTCAGAGTATAGTAATAGATGATTACTGTATTACACAGCAATATTTCAAGCAAAGATAACCCAAGTGCTGTAATATAATTTATTACCGGTACTTCATTACAAGGCATTTCCAGAATGTGCAGAACAGTATTAATACTGTATAGCTTGCAGCAGCAAGAAGAAACTTTATACGGCATCATTTAGTAAAGAGATTGATGTATACACATAAACATGTTGCCACGCTTCTGTCGCAACCACTTCCACACCAAATGCTTGCTGGTGCAGGTAGGAATTGTGCCTCGCTTTAGTAGTAGTTGCAGTTGCCACTCCAGGCTTAACTAATGTGAACCCAGTGGACTGCATGCCACTTGGGCAGCATTGCACAGTCCTCCTGTTAGAGGATAGGGAGGGGATTGAGAGACATTTGTATAACTGGCAGCTCCACCACTCGCTCATGCCACCACAAGGTATTCCTCTCCAGCACCTTGCATCACTGTGACCCACACAAACAGTCCCACTGGATGCACGTAGGTGTGGGAGAGAACTTGATTGGATCACAGTGGTGCAGAACCCCAGCCTGCACCAGCAGACAGACATGTGGTGTGAACAATCTAAGGAAAATGTTAAGTATTGGCATATATTCTGATTATACTATTATACCGGTATTCACTGTATATATGATCATATGCTGCAGGTGAAACAGCCATCATACTCTTGGTTGTATATAATAAAGTATCAAGTGCTTTAGTATGTTCAGTTTTATTCCCTTTTTTTTACCAGCCATGATAGCGAAGCTGGTATTTGTTTTCAGTTTGTTTGTGTTTGTTAGCACAATAACTTTGTAACCATTCAAGATATCACCGCAAAATTTTACAGCTGTGTAGTAGGGAAAAAAATTGATCACGAGTTCGAAATTGGTGAAAGTAGGTCAAGGTCTGTGTTTCTGTTATCATAACTTCGCAACCTCCCAAGGTGTCAAAATTTTACAAGTGTGTAGTAGGTATGAAAATTCCAACGAGTTCGAAACTGGTGAAAGTAGGTCAAGGTGAAGGTCGTATTCCGAGCTGCGCTAGATATGTATCTGCTTGCATCTGGCATGATTCTCCCCTTGGGGGGTGACCTCTAGTTCGTTGTTTTTTGGCTCCAGCGTCATTAAGGCCTTGAACCCAGTGGACTGCAGGTGGAAGTTGTTCTCCTGTCCACTATCATCCTGTGAATGGTTAGAGGGAGTTGAGGGATGCTTGCATACCCAAATAGAAGAGCCATCTTTTCAAGCTTGAAGGTCATGGTGAAGGATAGTCTGTGCTGTGATGGTGTGATGCTTGAGGGGAATGCAGACTGGTGGTGGAATTTTTGTTGTGGTCTCAGGCTCGTCTCAAACATGAACCCAGTGGACTGCAGGCTGAAGTTGCCATTCTTGTTAGTCCAACCTTTTGGAGGATACGAAAGTAGTTGAGGGACATTTATATGACCAGACTGTTGAGGCACCTGGTTAAATAGGTACCACCATATACAGTTTATTCCTACTGTTACAAGATGATTTTCTTCAGCTTTGGAGAGCTCCCTATAGTGGCTCTGTTTTCATGTGACATCTACAGTAGGCTACTTTGATAACTCAAATATTGTGGTTGTATAAAATTTGATGAGCCTTATTATGAGGTCTGGATGAGTCTCCTTGGTTACTCTCTCTGTCCATGTATATCTCTGTATCTCTCTCTCTCTCTCTCTAACAAACAGGGTCACTCCCACATTTCAAATACTAGGCCATTGTCTTACGAAAGTTGATGAATCTTAGTTATGAGAAATGGGTCTCCTTGGTTACTAGTTAAATCAACCCTCCAATCTGGCTACACCTGGCTATAAACCGAGCAGATAGGGATTGGGGATTTATTAGGTGACAATATACATATATATATATATATATATATATATATATATATATATATATATATATATATATATATATATATATATATATATATATATATAGGAGAGTATGCGTTTGGAAGACCGAGGAAGAGATGAATGGAAGAGGGAGAAGTATATGAATGAGGGTTGTATGAGTTTGAGGGAGGTCAGTCTGATGAGGGAAGACATGGTAACATGGACGTTATTTTAGGAAACCCTCCTCCATTTCGATAAAACTTCTCAGCTGCATAAAAACGTTTGGCGATAGCAAAAGTGCAAAATAGCTCCTTAGTATGAACTTTACAGCTTATTTCACTAAAAAAAAAAAAAAAAAAAAAAAAAAAAAAAAGCTTTGGCTCTACATCCTTTTACTAGCAGTTTTTTGTGTTTAGCACCATATTCTAGTGTTACTCCTTTGATACCAACTGAACATTCAAGATTGAGAGATTTCCATTTTAGGTTAAGGTAAAAAGCGAATAACAACAAAAATAAGCCATCAAGGAGTTAAATACGGTTTCAAATACATACTGTTGCCTTTTCGAAGCCTGTGAATCTTTCGAATCCGCTGGACATCAGTGTTTCGCAAGTTTTCAGAGTGTAGAGGTGTTGCGTTTAAAGAGTAAGGGACATTTTATGATATTTAGTTACGTACGACAAAATTATACTCTGTTTACTCAAAGCTGGCTTAATATCACCAGCTGTGCCTCTTCAGTGCCAAGTTGTAACAGCAGATTAACAGCGAAATGGTGCTGGTCACAAAGAAGCACTATGGCAAGGAAGCAGGCTATTGTTTCTTCATCCATTGTGCTGCGTGAAAAAAAAAAAAGCTGCATAGGGACGAAAATTTGGACCAGAGTTAAAGATTTGCTTGTATAGGCTAGGTGAGTATTGTTGCTGCTGTTGTTGTTCCGTCAGGCTCATCTAACACTTCAACCTAAAGGACTGTAGACTTTATATTATCCTCCTCTTGGGGTAGGGAAGTGGGTGGGGGAATTTTGTATTAGCAGGAAGTGGAGTTGCCTAGATTTATACGTCGGTGCAACCAGTGTAAACACCATGGTGGCGCCACATGAAGGCGTCCCTTCCCAGCACATTCCTCCCAGCACAAATCAGGTTACGACATGGACGGGAACGCCTTCACATGGTGACACCGATGGGATCGGGCACTTTTGCTAGTTATTCATACAAGCCTCCCACAGCTTCTTCCCTATCCCTCGAAAATGGAAGATGGTTAATTGCAAGAAAGGGACAGCTTTAGTCTGGAGTCCACTTGGTTCACATGCAGGTGAAGCTAGTCCGCACTAATTACTACTACTACTACTCCCATCAGTGTAAACACGAATATTCTATCTGTTCATCTGTCTTTTGTCATCTAATCATTTTTGCCCCAGTCAGGAGCGTAGTGGCCTGGGGCTAGGCATATCTGCCCCAACATTTATGCAAAGGGTGACCAGCCTCGCTCTTCCCCGAGTGGTATTATGTGAGCAATAAACCCCAGCCAACCCTCGGATATAAACCCTTGCAGGCACCATCCTGTTGGAGTGCCTTAACTAGGGGCGCACCCAGAAATTTTCTTGGGGGGCGTAGTGAGGTGAGGTCAGGTATTCCGATAATTACCGGGAGGTCATATGCAGGTTTAGAGTCAGGGAGGTGCTGACTCATGTGTTACCCTTTGTTTGTACTTGCCAGTTTTTCATGTTTTGCTGATATCGAAATAAATAAATATAAATTCTTAAAGGACCCAGAGAGCTAAGAGGGGGGGGCGGGTCCGGTGCCCCCCCCCCCCGGTGCGCCTCTGGTCTTAACCCGCTAGACTACTAGTTGTCATCTGGCTATATGATTACCATCAAAATAACTTAGTTACAGGAAACCATTTGACTTGTCAATCAGTGTAGAGAGTCACCTAAAAGTCACACTACATCGAATGAGTGGATGATGGATTTCTCACGAACGTTCTAAGGCAATGGTTGTTATCATATGGAGTGGCAAGAGAAATATCATTGGTTGGCAGAGACAGAGACTGGGCCTAATGCTTACTGTTATTATATCTTATTTGCTTCAGAATTATACTTATCATCAGTATGCTATTAAACGATTCAAAATATCGACTGTAGGCTGTACACTGGCTACTTGAATGGATATGTGCAGAATCTAATTACAACTGTATTCTCTAAATCGGGCCATATATACATTTATTTATCTATTATTATTGTTTTTATTATTATTATTATTATTATTATTATTATTATTATCGACAGATGGATTGCCGAAACTGCAAGAAATCTGTCACGGAAAAAAAAAAAAAAAATCCATCTATTCATCCATCCAGCCAGCCAGCCTGTGTGGCAACCAGTGTGCCAACATTTCACTTCGCCATGATGTTGATAGGTGATTTTTTTTTTTAAATTCCTTTATACTTTATCATAGTCTTTTCGCTTTAACTTGGCCCAAAATTGCCCTAACTCCATCTTAAATGCTGAGTAGTAACAACAGATTAATAACAGAACGTGAAGCTTGTCACAAAGAAGTGCCGCCGAGTGCTGGAGAGCCGTAGCATTGTCTTTTTCTGCCGTTGAGTTGTAACAGTAGATAACGAGAGAATATACAGTAAAGCTAGTCACGAAGAAGTGCTAAGGATATGATGAAGAGCCAATGGAAGTTAGCGAAACTCTGGGCCAGGTTAAGGAGAAAGACTCATAGATAATTGTTTCATTAAGAGAAGTCATGAAATAAATTACACACACACACACACACACACACACGAACACACACACACACACACACACAATCCATCAATTTCCTGTTAATGAAAAAAACTAATATAATGAAAACTGTGATCACGAAAATGCTGATACAAATAAATCTAACATTACGAAAACTTGGGAAAGGACTGGATTTGGTAGATTAGTGTGGGATTGTAGTAAACGTAGCTACAAACCCCCCCCCCTTTTTTTTTGGAGGGGGGTGATAATGAAGGAGTTAATGGGGGACTCTTATAACTAGGCTGAGAATTTGCCCACGTATGCTACACCACGAGAAGGTGGCCCACTCTAGGGACAGTATGAAATTTAGTGATATGTTTATTAGAGTGAAATCTCCTGTACACTGACTGGTATGTTGTGTGTAATGATTTCCATCTGATCTAGCTATTTTTTGAAACTTATTAAAATGTCAAACGTGGGTGCGACAAGGACAAGGTAGGCGTCAATTTTTTTAACTTCTTTTCTGAAACGTGATTAAAAGTACGGTAATGGAAATCTGCGTTGGAGGAAGAGCAGTCCGACAGTGGAGTATAAAGTGACATTGAGGCGATTTGTTAGTGGCCGCCCCTTCAGGGATTAATAAATAAGCAAAATAACTAAAATTTTCCATCCATCCATCCATCATCCAATCCTACGTTGCCCCACGAGGAGCGTAGAAGCCCGGGGCTAGGCAGTTGGTCCTGACATTTAAGATGAAATTTTCCATCATTGCTAATTACGTAAAGTTGTTGCTGTTGCTTTTGTTGTTGTTTTATTGTTGTTGTTGTGGCCCTAAACTCATCTGAAACGTTAACCCAATGGACTAAAACCAAACGAAACTTTAAAAACCTAAAATTACGTAGTTCAGTGATTTATTACACATTATAGCATATCCTATCAGGTTCCCACTGTCTGCAGCTGCTACCTGTGGCAGGGAACAGATCCTTGAGCTGCTGGGATAGTCGTAAGTGAATCCCCAGGAGAGGATGTATTTAAGGATCCTCCAGTGAAGGAACCTCATCAGGAACATTGTTGTCCAGGCTGGGCTTATCACCCAGAATATCCGTCCCACGTGAACGCATGGTAGCTTGTGCAAGATGAGCAGCATTTCTGCATGATCCATTTGTCAGACGGTAAGATGACGGGTCAGTCGTTTCTTCTACCCGTACCGGCTTAGAGTAACGTGAAGTCATTTTTGGTACATGACCTTGGTGTTTTATGTGGATGTAATCTCCAGGTTTAAATGAGGGCATCTTTGTCCTGTTCCGGCCTTTGTACCGTCTTCTACCCTTCTGTTCTGATTCTGCTGACTATTCACTCTGTGCTCCGGGTCCTCAGTCACGGGGTCAGGAGAAGAGATAGCTGGCAGGTCCAGCCACATATCTCGTCCATGAAGCATCACTGCTGGTGAGAGCCCCGTGGTGCAGTGTGCGTGGCACGGTTGTACGCCAGGCATCCACGTACCCTGTCTCGGAAACGAACCCCAGGTTCCAGATCACAGATCCACGTCTTGAAAGTGCCGTTGACTCTTCAATGCTTCTTTTCCCGTGGGCCAACATGCACTGGAACGAATGTGTGTAACGCCCCGCTGCTACAGATACTACTCTAACTCTACTCACAAACTATGGTTCATTATCAGAGAAAAGCTCATTTGGGTAACCCTCTGTCGACCATACGGCACGGAGGAAAAATAATAAAAATAATGTCAACCGAGGTTACCTATGGCACCAGACCTACCTCTGCCCAATTTGACATGTAGTCGACCAATGTAATGGCAAACCGAGCAGAGGCTGGTGCCCCTTCGATCGGCCAAACTAAATAAATTCCCAGCTCTGCCCAGCATTGCTCTGGCAGCTGCACTGACTCAAGAGGGGCCACAGTTGTCGTGTATGTCGTGACCTTGTCTCTCATCTGACAATGCATGCAGCTTCCCACCGTTTTCCACGTTCCTGTTCATCCCTGCCCACCAAACACGGCTACATAGGAACTTCTTGGTTCTCACAGTGCCATCTTGTGCAGCATAAGCCACTTGTAGGTAATCTCCACGTAGTGTCACAGTCACTTAACTGTTGCATCCCACGTGTGATGACTGTTAGTTTCTCAGAGCTCGTCTCGTACCTGGGAATAAGGACGTATACCATAAGGGCAATCTTTAATAGATTTACGAAACCACTGCCTCAACTGCTAACGTAATGCTTCCATTTCTTTATCCTCTGAGACTGCCATACGAAGCTCCTTCTTGTAGCATAGATACTTTGTTCTCCCAGGAAATCAAGATTCTTAGAATCAGCCGCATCAAGGAGACGAGAAAGGGTGTCAGTCCCAGACAGCTGCTTGCTAGGGATGTATTCCACCACGCACGAATATGCCATCCACAGAGCCTTCCATCTTGTTATCATGGCACCTGCACGTCCCGAATACTTGGGAGAAAAACTTGTGGTTAAAGCAGAATGTTCGGTCCGCAGTATAAATAATCAGTCCCATAATGTTAAATTCTCCACGACCCAGCGGCACTGACAACTGCCAGTGCCTCTTTCTCGGTGACGGTACTTCATTTTAGGTGGTGGTAACTGGCAGCTCCAGAAAAAAAAAAAAAAAAAACACGTTCCCTGCCAAACTCGTCCCTCTTTGACAGGATTGCTCGGATCCCCTTGTCGCTTGAACCAAATGTAAAAAAGTTGGTCAAATTGTGAACAGAAGGTTTTAGTGCTAAACAGGTGGAAATGTGTTATTCTCCGAAATGCTTCATCTGCCTCTGATGTCCGATCCAGAGTCGCCCCCCTTTCCTCGGCATTTCTGTCATAGGTCCCACAATACTAGCATAATTCGATACAACAATAAACAACCATCCACTTAGTCCAAGAAAACTAATTCCTTGATGTCCGCAGGCGAGGGAGCTACCACAATAGCTCTGCCATGAGAATGCAGGGGGGAGATGCCATGTCCTAATACACTGTATTCAGAAACGTCCATTTGTAGCTCCAAGAACAGACTTTCCAGGTTCACTGTTACGTTGGCTTCCCTCAGGTTGCTCATGACGACCATTTACCGCTGATCAGCTCACTTTGTGTCCGATCAGCAACCATGATGTCGTCAAGGTAATGTTCATAACCTGGAATACTGGCCAGCAGCTTGTCTAACACCCTTTGAAAAGGTGCCCCAGCAGACTCCAACCCAGACGGAACCCGCTTAAACTGAAATAATCCATCATGAGTGATGAAGGCCTTTATAGGTCGTGATGCTGGTTCAAGAACAAGCTGGTAGTAAGCTAAACTTATGTCTGTCTGGCTGAACACTGTCCCATGCAACCAGGTGTTGAGTTCCTCTATAGCTGGAAGTGGATAAACTTGATACTGACTGATTGTTTGGGCCCCCGAGATCCACATACATTTGGATTTTCCCCTTGTTATTACGTGACACCACCACTGAACTGATCCACTCTGAAGTATCAGTGCGCTCTATAACATCTTGGTCCAGGTTCTGTAGCTCACGAGAAATTTCCTCACAGAAAATGGTAGTCTTCGTAGGCTGTGGCGTGTAGTAGTAGCGTTATCTTTTCACACCGTCATGTGCTTATACCCCGGAATGGCGAGAAGTGCTGCACGAGGTTCATCCTGATTACCCTTAATTACGCTGTCCGTTGCCGGATGAATAATAGGCCTTGTCAAGCCATCAGATTTAGAGCCATTATTGCCTCAGTAACTGCCGCGTCGACGATGTAAAATTCTATCGTTGCCTGTTGAGTATCACCGTAGCAGGCAGTGTACCAACAACCTCCAAGCGTGTGCGGCAGACTCCAAACAGAGTCATTTAAGTAGGCTTCATCTTGGAACCCTTAAAGTGAATTTTTGCAAAAGCAAGAGAGAAGGGAGATCGTCGCACCAGCATCTACCTGTGGGGATATTTCTCGCACCTTATCTTACACTCTTAACTTCTGCAGAACATATCATTCTGGCTGTTGTCCTGGCAGTATAGGTCAACACCATCCCTTCCTTGCACTTCCTTGCCGAGAAAAACCCTGAAGATCGGCAGAGAACAGCCCAGTGGCCTCGCTTGCCACATCTGCGACAAACTGAACAACGAGCAGGACACCCAGCAGATGGAATCAAGCCACCATTCTTACCACAGCTCATACACGCAACACCATTTGAGGTTTTGCAAGTCTGCTGTGCCGAGGTTTTCTGTACTTCAGCTTCCAGTTGTGGTTCTTGTACCTCGGGTTTAAGTCCTGACGCCACTGGATCAGTCATCAGTCTTTATTCCTTAACTGAATGTTCGTATGCCTCTGCCTGTGAAACTACCTGGACCAACGCGACGTCCTTAATCTGAAGAACTCTCTCGCGCATTTTTGGGAGGATAGTCTTCTCAGCACCTAGAACCCAGATAATTTCATCAACTAATGACAGTTTTGTGACACACACACACACACACGAGTTTTCACTAATAGGGAAACTTTCTCTCGATCAATCCTTATGTGTCCCATCAGGATCGTAGGGGCCCTGGGCTAGTATAATCAGTCCCTTTCCACACCTACACATGCATACACAAAACTTACACATTCCTACACACACCTACCCGCACCTAGACATTCCTACAGACACCTATGCATACCCTACCCACACCTACACATGCCTACAGACACCTACACATACCCTGCCCACACCTAAACATGCCTACAGACACCTACACATACCCTACCCTTACCTACACATGACTGCACACCCCTACACATACCCTACCTACACCTACACATGACTACACACACCTACACATACCCTACCCACACGTACACACACCTACACATACCCTAGCCCCACGTACACATACCTACACATACCCTACCCACACCTACACATAACTACACACATCTACACACACCTGCACACACCTTACACCATACTCACACCCACGCACACCCTACCCACACCTATACATGGCATGCCTACACATGCCTACACACACCTGCCCACACCTTACACCCTACCCACACCTACACATACCCTGCCCACACCTAAACATGCCTACACACACCTGCCCACACCTTACACTCTCCGCACACCTACACACACCCTACCTACACCTTACCCATGTCGACCCACACCTACCCATACTTTCACGCACCATGCCCGCACTTACGCACACCTTACCCATGCCTACACACATCTACACACACCTACAAACACCCTACACACACCTACACACACTTATACACACCCTACACACACCTACTCACACATATCTATACCTGCACAAACCATACCTACTGTACACCTGCACACGCCCTACCATCTGCTTCCAAGAGATTAGGTGTAATAAGCCGACTCCGTTCCTTCTTTACCCCTGCACAATTGTTGACTCTATACAGGGGTTTTATCTGCCCCTGTGTGGAGTACAACTCTCATGTGTGGGGAGGCTCCCCACATACAGCTCTTCTCAATAGGGTGGAGTTAAAGGCTTTTCGTCTCATTAACTCTCCTCCTCTTACTGACTCCCTTCAACCTCCGTCTCTTCGTCGCACTGTTGCATCTTTATCTCTTTTCTATCGCTACTTCAATGGTCACTGCTCCTTTGAACTGTCTGCATGCATTCCTCCACCTCTACGACGGGCGCGTAGCACCCGTCTAGCAGCAAACTCTCATCCCTTTTTTGTCCAACTCTCTAATGCAAGAGTTAACCGTTACTCCCAGTCCTTCGTTCATGCAACAGGTCAACTCTGGAACTGTCTCCCTCTCTCTGTATTTCCTGCTTCCTATGATCTCCAGTCTTTCAAACGCAGTGTGTTCAGGCATCTCGAAATAATCGGATCTTGAATTTGGCTCTCTCTTGTATTTTGTTTTTCTCTTGGAAGGAACAACAATTGCGGGCTCGCGGCCTTTGGTTCCTTCTTCCTCGCATAAAAAAAAAAACTTGCACACACCCTACCCACACCTACACACAACCTACTCACCCTACACACACTCTACCCACCCTGCACACACGCTACCCACACCTACACACAACCTACCCACCCTAAACACACTCTGCCCACCCTACTCACACTCTTCCCACACCTGCACACACCTACACACAACCTACCCACCCAACATACACACTCTACCCACATCCTACACACTCCCTACCCACACCTTCAAACACCCTACCTTCACCATTTTTTTTTTTTTTTTTTTGCATATTTATAAAATTTAGGATGTGTTGTTTTGTATGCGTATAGGATATACCAGTGCGATAGACCAGCTAAATACATGTAATGGTAGAAAAACTGTGTGTGTGTGTGTGTGTGTGTGTGTGTGTGTGTGTGTGTGTGTGTGTGTGTAAACTTAACCTATTGTCTGTGACGGCTTCTCATCAGCAAACGTAAATAATATGGTTTGCTGTTTGCTGAAATATATATATATATTTTTCGGCCACAGCGTTAATCACCCATATACTGTTTGGTTCTGCTGACTTGCTAACGTTAACCAGAACAAAATACAAACTTTTGAATTGGCATCAGGTAGCCTAGTCTCGATATCCGGTCTCGCTGTCAGTGGATCAAAATACCTTAAGTCGCCAAGAAAATACACATACGTGGATAACTATGGATAACTGTGATATTATTTTCGTTATTTTCCTTCCTGCAATAGGCACATTTTGTTCGCTTCCTACTCTGTCCTACCTTAGCCTAAAGCAACCTGCCCTACCCTACTTTTTCCTACCCTACGCTACCCAGCCCCTGCCTACCCCGCCCTAACTTTACCTGCCTCGCACTACCCTAATTTTCCTTATCATACTCTTCTCTACCATACTCTACCTTACATCAGCCTACCCTACTGTACCCTACCCTACCCTGGCATACCAGACCCAACCCTACCCTACCCTACCCTGGCATTGCAGACCCAGACCTACCCTACCCTGCCCTTGAATAACCCTACCCTACCCAGCCTACCTTACTAGACTCTGCCCTACCCTACCCTGCCCCACCCTACGCGACCCTACCCAACCCTGCCCTCCCCTACCATACCCTGCCCTGCCCTACCCTACCCTACCCAACCCGACCCTACCCTAACCTACCCTACTCTGCCCCAATCTACCTTACCCTACCCCAGTCTACCCTACCCTGCCCCACCCTACGCTATTGTACCTCAGTCTACTCTACCCTACCCTGCCCCACTCTACCTCAGTCTATCCTACTCTACTCTACACTGCTCTTCTCTGTCCTACCATACTGTTGGGTGGGGTGCAGTGGGGTTGGATCGGGGTTGGGTGGGGTGCAGTGGGGTAGGATCGGGGTTGGGTGGGGTGCAGTGGGGTAGGATCGGGGTTGGGTGGGGTGCAGTGGGGTAGGATCGGGGTTTGGTGGGGTGCAGTGGGGTAGGATCGGGGTTGGGTGGGGTGCAGTGGGGTAGGATCGGGGTTGAGTGGGGTGCAGAGGGTTGGAGTGGGGTTGGGTGGCATGCAAGGGGTTGGAGTGGGGTTGAGTGGTTAGTGATATTGGGTTGAGCAAAGTAAAGAAATCGTTTTCAGTCCGGGAGTTAATGAAGGCTGTTTGTATACCATCATCTTGAGGGGATTTTCTTAAGTTGCTTGAAATCGTCTGAAGCCAGGCAAAGAGTAAGAGTAAAACATGATGTCAGCAGATGGAATGAGCAACAGATCGAGTCCAGGAGGTGGCAAGATGTTTTTATGTCGTGTAGACGTTTTATATTTTATTTCTGATACCTCCAGACGATGTTATTTAGCTTTTGGTAGCCTTGCCTTATGGAAGGGCCCAGTGAAATTTTTATATAACGCCTCCATTTTGAAAAAACTGATATGCGTCCTCGTACTGATGTAGCCTGGAATTTTCGCATTCCTCGCATAAGATGGCGTCACCGTTGCATTGCTGAGACGGGAGGAGGTCAAGCGGTCACCACCCCTTATATTACTCTAACTTGGCCTAGAATTGCCCTCTCTCTCTATTTTGAATGCTGAATAGTAAGTATAGATTAACTGGGTGAAATTTTTCGTCCTTTTGTAAGTTATTTCCCGGCGTAGTTCAGGGGCAGAGTGAGACTATACAACGGGCCTGCATCCACATCATAGCATTTCTTCGTGACT
>NC_136992.1:30695532-30755532 GCF_032717465.1 Coenobita brevimanus | reverse complement strand
AGGATGTTAACCACAGAGAAGTGCTAAGGGAATGATGCAGGGTTGTAGTACTGTCTCTGCCATGAAGCTTCGTGAAGTAAGGAACAAAACGACAACAGTCTGGGTCAAGTTTTGGTGAAAGAACTATAGGCCCTTACCCCTTCAGTGTGATTACTTTGTGTGTGTGTGTGTGTGTGTGTGTGTGTGTGTGTGTGTGTGTGTGTTGAAGTGGTGTCATGAGGTGTGGAGAGAGAGAGAGAATTATCTTTATAATGATCTGTAGTAATTTCTGCCATAAGACATGTAGAGAGACTTGAAGAGGACAGTAAGTAAAGATCCTACCCAGGTCTATGGAATTTCTGCCGTAAGAACTTAAGAGAGATATCGACGAGATAGTAAATAGTAATCCTATGCAATTGTAAGGTATTTTTGTCATAAGACCTTCAGCGAGTCCTCGACAGGACAGTAAATGGTGATCCTGTGCAGTTCTATGGAATTTCTACCCTAAGACTTGTACACCCATCAGCCATCTCAATAGGACAGTTTGTGTGTGTGTGTGTGTGTGTGTGTGTGTGTGTGTGTGTGTGTGTGTGTGTGTGCTTAACAATACTTTCATACAATATTTTAAAGTTTATGAAAGTGTACGCTGAAAAAAGGTAGATGATATTCCTTTAAAAAAATAGTCCATCTATCTATTGCCAAACGCTTTAATCCCGTAAGGGGTGGCCACAAACAAATCGCCTCCATGTCTCCCTGTCCTCTGTCATTTCACTGCCCTGCTCCCAGCTCACACACCCCTCTCTCATATACCTCTCCACTCCATCCCTCCATCTCATCCTCGGCCTTCTCCTCCCTCTCCTCCCCCCTCCACCTCACTCACATACACTCTCCTAGTCAGTCTCTCACTCTCCATCTTCTCTACATGGCCAAACCACCTCAATGTGTTTTTCCTAACACTAATTCCTATCACATCCACACCACAACGCTTCATCACTTCCTCATTTGTCAGTCTGTTTCTCCATGTGACTCCAAATGCTCCTCTCAAATAACTCACTTCCACTGCTCTCATTCTTGACTTCTGTCCCTCCAACAAGGTCCATGCATCACTTCCATACATTAGAGCTGGTATCACAATACTGTCGTGTAGTAACTTTTTTACTTCCATGCTCACTTTCCTGTTTCTTATCACTGCTTTCAATGAACCAGCAACCTTTCTTCCCTGCTGTACCCTTTCAAGCACTTCACCCTCCAAACTTCCATCCTTACTGATCACATCACACAAGTACTTAAACGCACTCACATCATCCATTTCTTCCTCCTACAACCTCACTGTACACGCACTGACTTCACTTTTCTCGAAGACCATAACTTGACTCTTCCCTACATTCACCTTTAGATTCCGTTTCTTACACATTCTCCCAAACTCATCCACCAAGCCTTGCAGCTCCCCTTCGTCTTCACTTAACAACACAGTATCATCTGCAAACAACAGTATAGAGAGTTTCCAAACAAAGCTTTCTCTCACTGGGGCCGCTCCAGCATCCACTGTCCTACCTTGTATCTCTTTTATAACCCCATCCATAGCACAGATTGAAATAACAACCATGGAGACATAACACATCCCTGTTTCAATCCAACCCTCAGGTAGAAAAATTCACTCAGTTCACCATCCAAACGCACTGGAGCCGTAGCACCCTCATACATACTCTTCACAGCATTCAACAACTTCCATCTACTCCATATATTCTTAATACTTTCCACAATCCTTGTCTATCCACCCTGTCATATGCTTTCTCCAAATCCATGAAGGCTGCATACAACTTCTTTCCCTTCTCTAGAAAGTTTTCCACTAAAGCTCTAAGAATGAAAATCTGATCTACACAACCTCTTCCCTTTCTAAAACCTCCCTGTTCTCCTCCAACTGATTCCTCTGTTATTTCCCTAACTCTGTCAATAAATATCCTACCGTTTACTTTTCCTGTTACACTAAGAAGACAACAGCCCCTACGATAGTCTAATAAAAAAACAAATGAGTCAGGTTCATCCAAATTTACAAAGGCAAGGTGCACCCATAGTACAGAATACCTGCATGTAGAATTAAGTTTAATAGCCTTACTTGTACGAGCGGTGGTAGTGATAATAGGTGTAGTGGTGATGGTGGTAGTTGTGGTAGGTGTGGTTAGTTGTTCTTCCTTACTTCTGTCCTCTTGTCTTCCCTAATCTTCAACTCTTCAGGTCCAAATCAATCTGAAAAAATAAAATCAAATTATTACAGGCTCTACAGTCACCTAATAAGTGCAGAATATTCTCCTTCATATTCATATCAGCAATATTTTGGTTAATCTGATTTTTGCTACTTTAATAGGGTGCACCATAACAATGAGTGTTTAACTGAAGTGGGAAAGGTTAAAAAATAATGGTGGGTGGTTGTGGTGATTGTGGTGGTGGTGGTGATGGTGGTCTCTTCTCTTGGGTCCTGCAGTTTCTTGTCTTCTTTTTCTTGTCTTGTCCTCTTTATTTTCTCCTTTAGCTGTCCTGGTCTGAATATATCTGAAAAAGAAGGAACAATCAATATCGAAAGTATATTCAGTAATAAAAATAACAGCAATAATAATAATAACAATAATAGCAACAGGAGTAAAACAATACCGTAATAGGAATATTAATGGTAGCAGCACTTAATATCAATAGAATAGTACTACCAATAATAGCGCTACCAGTAATAACAGAACAGCAGTAATATTACCAGTCACAACTGCAATTGTGATAACAGCACTGTACTAGCAACAGTAAAAACAATAATAGTAATAGCAATAATAACATCATCAAATTGTCTACGGGTTGAATATTCGAGTTTGCTGTGTCCTTGACCTTCAACGCATTACTCCAAATTGAATTCCTTCTATCTTGCCTAACCCCTAACCCTTCCCCCAACTAAGGTTCAGAGGAGATCAGAACCGCCTGAGTTGACTGTCCAGTGAAACTCATATTCAAACTTTCCTTGTGATTTTTGCCTTTTGCCGCATGTTCAATTATAAGCTACATAAATCGCATAAAACTATCTATAAACGAAGAATAACAATAAATCGCACAGGCATGGGTGATACGAGTCCTCCAATACCACCCAGAATATCTCAGTTTATCTATAGCCATACGCCTTAATCCTGTAAGGGGTGGCCACAAACAAGTCGACTCCATGTCGCCCTGCACCCTCCCATTTCGCTGCCCTCTGCCAATTTTCATCCCACCCCCCTCCCATATGCCTCTCTACTCCATCCCCCCCATCTCATCCTCTGATCTCCCCCTCCCTCTCCCCTATCTCACATACACTCTTCTAGTTAGTCTCTCATATCCTCGAATATCCCCTATGTAACTACCAAACAACAATACCCGGCCACAAAGTTCCACTGGCTTTTATAATGCCGGAAAACAAACTAACCCAGTAAGCTGCCTTTCATCCTGGCTTAAGTCCAGGATGTCAATCTTTTCCAAGTTAATATATCGTGCTTTACGTAACACATACATTACCTTTAATGCAGAAAAATTGTCATAATTCTAGCCTTTCTCCTTCACCTTACCACTCCAGTACAAACTAACATTCCGACACTGCACATCTCCTCCTAGCTTTGATTAACCCATATTGGCTCATATACATGCTAACCCAGTCTAGTTTAACATTATGAATTTTTGTGTGTATATTTACCGTTAATAACGAAAAATGTCCCGAAGAATCCGCCAGCAACCTTCCACTTCAACAGCTCGGTCTACTCTGAACATTAATGACGTCATCAATAATTTGTCATGTTTCTCGGACGCCTCTCTGTTCGAAAAATTTAAATCTAACGCCTAAGCGGAAACTCAGCCAGGTGAAGAAAGAAAATGAGAGATTGACCCCCTTGAATCCTGAAGGAAACGTAAGCTTTGACCATGATCTAAAGTAATTTTCCATACAGCCGTTATCCAAAGTTATTGTTGTCTGTCTACCTTCCTGTCTATCTATATTCACCCACTAGTGGGCCCAATTATTAAAACTGACAATGCAAAGGTGTGGCAATACCTTTGTCTTTTGCATTAATTTCTGAAAAATGTGATGATAAAACATATCTGATTTTTCCTCATCGTTGCTGACTACACTGTAATGTGGGATGCAGGCTGATCACATCTAACAGTTACAGGCATTCCATAAATCTACTTTATCGACAGCCAGATGCCTTAATCCTGTAAGGGGTGGCCAGACAAATTGCTTCCACGTCGCTCTACACTCCATCATGAAACTGCTCTCCCTCAGTCTCCCACCATACATCCATATAACTCTCCAGTCTCCACCCTCATCCTCCACCTCATTCTGTCTTCCTCTCCCTCTCACTCCACTCCCAGCTTGTTTGACTATTTGTGTAAGAGTTTCCTACCCAGGTGAGATGATTTTGTAGCTATATTCTTTTTACTCTAGCCTTGCCTGAAATTGTATTTCTTGAATACTGAATTTTAACAACAGATTAACACTAGAAATATGGTACTAGTCATGAAGTGCTATCAGGACTGCAGGGCCATAGCACTGTTTTGTTCTGTCAGTTGAGCTATGTGGAATGTGCTGCAAAAGGACAAAAATCTAGGCCAAGGTAAAAAAAAAAAAAAAGGTACTATAGTTACGAAGTTTACAGCCACATTTACTCTCAGAGAAGTACCTACTAGGGCTGATGGTACCCACAAATCTTGTGCCTACACAATGCTTTACGAAAGACAATAAAACGTGCATGAGTTATTAATCATTATTTATAAAAAGGCCATACAAAAGCACCACTGATAAACAGGGAGAGAAATGTACACAAGCTTATTTGTGTTAAGACGTCACATTAACATTAATAACCATTTTGCCCCCTCTAGGAAGAGTCTGAATCTTATCACACCCCCAAGAAACCTTCACCCCAATACAACAGCAGTGAAAGGGTCCTCAAAGCAGGTTAGTTCACATCAACACCTAATAGTGGTATGATGGGGATGCCATCACAAATCTTTTCAATCACTGTCATGTTAAAGCATGCCTAAGGGGTGTACGGACAAAAACACAACTCTCTTCCAGATTCTGTCTGAAGAAAATTTACAAAATGATGAAATACGAGTACAATGAAAATCCAGTCTTTACCACTGTGTGTTTCAGATGTTCCAAATTTTCTATGTATTTGTCACTCTTTGGGAAGATACTTCTGTGTGTGTCTGTACTCCCCTTAACTTGCTCCCTACTGCCTCTCACTTACCAATTTACTTTGCATGTTACAACTTAGTATTCTCTTATGATTAGCTATCTAATCATAACATTTTTGCACAAAAATATGAGACAAGAATAGGAACATGCCATGTGTAGACAAAATGACAGAGACAAAAGGCGTATTGGGAGACTCTCTCCAAAAGAATATGACCCTAACAATGCTGCCTAAGAAATCGTACTCACAACTGGTATTAATTAACCCTTTAGGGGGCGAGGGTAGGCCTTAGCAAAATGTACTCACTTGGAGGTGGCCAGAATAATACACAGTACTCTATCTGACACTATGGTTTGTGCTATCAGTTAAGGATGCTCCCTAGCACCTCTTCCCAATCAATTTAATTCTGTATCTGATAATTACTTGCAATATGCAAAATAAATTAAGGAAGAGGTAGCAGAAAGCCCAGGTTGATGAGAATACAACCACAACACTCACTAAAAGATTAAATCCACGACCTGAGTAAAGTACAGTAGTAAAGTAAAACACCGTGTGTGCAGGGTTCTAAGAAAGTACACAGACTGTTACCATACCAAGAACACAATCACAACACTAGTCCTTACTGCACATCATACTGAAGCTCAATAATAATGTTGAGCTATGCATAAGATAGTGATACTGTAAACCTATGTTATATCAGCCCATTCTGAGGGACATATTCTAAGTGTGTGACCATACAGGAACGAAGGATGTATTCTCACAAGTAGCTAACCTCTCTTCCTTCCCAAGCTGCATAAAACACAGCCAATAATGCTCCTACTTTTGAACCTGGGAAGGCTCTAGGCATAGGAGGGCCCACAGCTAGGCCACTGTAGTCCAGAGGAAGAGTGGAGGAAAGGGTGATCATGGATGAGATGGAGTGGAGAGAGAAAGGAGGGTGTGAGCTAAAGGAAGGGCAGCCAAAAGTTAGAATCTAGGGCAAAATGAAGGTGATTCGTTTGTAGCTGCCCCTTAGGAGATTGAGGTATCTGACTACAGACAGATAGCCAGACAAACATATCCTCTGGGTGAAAGGGGCTAAACTGAAATTGTGAAGGTATAAGTAACAGCCATACGAGTAACTATTTGGTCATATGTCGTTTTTTTGGGTGCAGAAAGTCAAGAGGTGTTAATGTTAGGGGTAGGGTTGCGAGAGGTAGACCGAAAAAGACCTGGGATGAGGTCATTGAGTGTGACCTCAGGGATAAGCGACTGAACAGGGAAGCTGCCAGAGATCGAGCAGCATGGAGAGCAGCCGTTAGGTGACCAAGGTCGACGCATGCAAGCACGTTGAAGCCTTCAAAAAATGAGATGAACAAAACGATACTCTTACCACCTCATGATTTTATTCAGCTTAAGACAGACTTTTTGAACTGGAAAGGTTACAGACAACCTTCAATGACTCTTCAACTATTAAACGACTCTATAGGAATCTACAACAAAAATACATCATCCGAGAAAAAGAGATAAATGACAATCTGTGAGCTTCACAAACAATGTCGTGGATGATGTAAGACAAAACTAGCAGTAACTCCAGGAGGACAGACTCTAATCCAATTGCTCTCCTAGGTTAGCATTCACTTTTACGGTATTCGTTAAATTTTGAGGCCTCCACACATTCACACTAAGCACACAGTTATTACCATTAAATGGTGACAGTTATTTGTGAAACCTATAAAAATAATGCAGGTGTGGCATCTCTACCTAACTGCTGATTATGCAATGCAGCAAGCAGGCTAATTACATCAAATCCTGTGATCAAGGCTTAATGTAATACCACCTAGTTTTTGATTAAAACTTAAAATTACTTACTGTTAGATAATTTAAAAGCTACCTGGAAGTTAGATTCAACGGGTTTTGTAACCTAAAATTACTCAAGATTCATTCAAGAAAGCTACTTGAAGGTGAAATGTGAACTGTGTTTTTAACTTAAAACTACTTAGGTTTTGCAACAAAGGCTATTTGGAAATAGGAAACTGAGTTCATTCGTGCCCATAGAAGTACACCAACACTGTATGCATGACTTAAAACTGCATCACTTTGCCCCTTTTGCAAACTGGAGGAGTTACATATTGACCTCATTTGCTATTTCACAAATAGTAACTCTCCTAAACCTGACAATATCATCTAGAGGCAACAATAATATTAAAATCACCATCATCATCGTCACCATCATCAAATCCTGTGTTGCTCCACAAGAAATGTAGGAGCCCCGGGATAAGTTGGTGCTGACATTTAAGATGAGAGTGACCAACTTCACTCATCCCTGAGCATCACTACATGAGCAATACACCCCAATCATCCCTTGGATATAAACCTGCACCGGCTCAATCCGACTGGAGCACCTTAATTACCCATTAACCACCAGATGCCATAATTTGGTTATATGGTTACCACCCAGCATAGTAAATGGTTTCCTGGTGTACAGGAAACCATTTGGCTTGTCACTCAGTGCAGAGTCACTTATAGGCAGACGGAAGATGAAAGAATGAAGAAAACAAAGACAGAAGAGGGAGTGTAAAGTCACTCATAGGCATAAGGAAGAAAGAATGAAGGAAAAAAGACAGAAGAGGACACAAGGAAAGGAAGGAAGGAAGGAAGAGAGGAAAGGGAAGTCACCCGAGAGTAGCGCTACATCGATTGAGTGGATGGTGAATGCCCCCACCTACCACAAAATAATCATCATCATCATCATCATCATCATCACCAGACAGAAGTGATAAGGCTATGTCATTTAACCCCCTCAATCTACTGATGTATTTTCTACCTGATTCTTGCAGCCTCCAGGTGATTTTAACCTGGGAGAAAATTTAGTGATAGGATAAAACAATGTATTACCCACTTCTCAATCTGATTTCTCTCCCTAAACTGAATAAACTCATCTGAAGGTAGCAAGAACTAAAAAAAGAATATACATCATTGGACTGAATGGGCTATTACTACTGTTGTGGCCTCAAGCTCATCTGTACATGAACCCAGTGGTTTGCAGACTGAAGTATCTCCCTTCATTAGCAGTCCATCACCTTCCTATCAGGGGACATGGGCATCTGTATAAACAGGGAACACAACTGTCCATTTATATTAGTGCTATCTGAAGAAGGCATCCCTCTCCAGCCATGGCTGGGTGGTGTACAGGTTTTAATTATAAGAAGAAACTCCACATATTCTTGACAAGAGAAGCAGACCCATATATCCCTTAAGTATGCAGAAACCTTCAAGCTGTAGCTACTACTGCCCCGATTTAATGCAATTTATGTCTCTATTTTAAGTGGTTTAGGAGACTTCATACCATCACCACCTTTGTCATTTATCTTACACAGTATATCTTAAAATTCTCATATATGTCATTTATACTGTTCTGGTGGTTTAGTGGGTAATTACGACACTCCAGTCAGATTGAGCCATTGCAGGTTTATATCCAAGGGATGGTTGGGGTTTATTGCTCATGTACTGCCACTCAGGGATGAGTGAGGCTGGTCACTCTCATCTTACATGTCAGGACCAAGTTTCCTAGCCCTGGGCTCCTATTCTCCTCATGAGGCAATGTAGGACTGGATGATGGATGAATTTAATACCTACCAGTAAGTAGTTCACATCGATAACAAACACAAGGACACCAAGGTATAATGTGGAAAACAAAAATGCTGAGGGGGTGGTGCTATAAAATCTCCAGAGTCATTCAGAATCCAACTCAAGGACTTTTTACATAGGAAATTCATTAAGTACTCTAAATCTGTTGCCATGTCACTGCTCGACCAATTCTACAGGCAAGTTGAGGTCCCTAAGACTTTTCAAGCTGGAGAGGTTAGACACAGCCTTCATTAACCCTGAATACATGACAAGAGTCATCAACCTAATACAATGATCTAATGAGACAAAAAGTATCATGCAGGATTTTCAGCGACCAATCTCATGGCCAGTGCCGCGCCACTGCTCAACTAATTCCACAGGCAGGTCAAGGTCCCTTAGCGCTGCCCTGGCCACGTCCTTCACTGCATCACCATGCTGCTGTAGGGCCGCACGAACCGCCCCCTCCACGCCTTCGGATATTAATGATGCGTGGTTTTCAGGAACACGTGTGGCAAGGTTTCTTATGGCCATGCATCCCAGTTTCTGTTGGAAGTGGGAGAATATTACCACCATCATTATTATTACTACAGTACCTCCCCATCTTTCCTTCCTTCCTTTCTCTTATGTCTACTTTCCTTCATTCTTTCCTCTTCCTTCTGTCTACGGTTGACTGTACACCGAGTGACAAGCCAAATGGTTTCCTGTACACCAGGAAACCATTTTCTGTGCTGGGAGGTAACCATATAACCAAACTATGGCGCCTGGTGGTTTAGCGGGTAATTAATGTGCTCTAACTGGATTGAGTCTGTGTCGGTTCATATCCAAGGGGTGGTTGGGGTTTACTGCTCACGTAATGTCATTCACAAATGAGTGAGGCTGGTCACTCTCATCTTTAATGTCAGGACCAACTTGCCTGGCCCTGGCCTCCTACGCTCCTCATGGGGCAACACTGGATTACTTGATGATGATGTTGACCTCCCCATCATCATCATCATCATCATCACCACAGCCCCCTCCACACCCTCCAATATCAAAGATGCATAGGTCTCTCGGACATGTGTGCCAAGATTTCTTGTGGCCACCATTACTAGCACCATACTCACAGTTATGTACAGTAAGACCATGTGTTCCAAACAATTCTCTAAGATGGTTTGGCCAGGTAGATAGAATGGAGAAGAGATTGACTAGAAGAGTGTATGTGAGTGAGGTGGAGAGGTGCAGGAGGAGAGGGAGACAAATGGAGGGGTACAGGAGAAGGGCGAGACCAAGGTCAAGATGGAGGGATGGAGTGAAGAGATATATAAGGGAGGGCAGCCAAATGGCAAAAGAAAGAACCCAGAGGTGATTTGTGTGTAGTCATCTCCAACAGGATTAAGGCATTTGGTACAATATAAATTAATCTTCACATTTTAAGTTTTTACACTTCAGACACTATGTGGTACAATAACTAAAATTAAAGGGTTGAAGAGAAAAGTGGAGTAGATAGATGGAACTGTTCACTAAACCTTAGATAGTTTTGTCTTAGATTATACAATATCTTGACTGTACAAATGAACCCTTCTCCCCCTGTGTATATTCACGGCACTTGCCTGTATCTGCTTAACATCTGGATGTATCTTCATAGCCTGTAGCACTGCCCGTCCAGCCCCCACCTCCTGTAGTTGACGCGCATGTGTGGGACAGCGCAGGGCCAGCATCGACACAGCACCGCACCCTTCCTCACACACACCACGCACATTCTGAAACACAGTACACACTATGCTACACTGTTACCCACTCTTTTCCTTGCATGAACCACATACACTATGAATAGTGATGTAATACACTCTCTTACACACTCTTCGTTATACACATCCTTCCTCACACACACCACGCACACCCAGGAACACAGTGATGCAATACACTCTTCTATGCACTCTCCTTTACTGTCACAAACATGACATACACAAACATACCAGTAGCACCATAATCCTTGTTGCATATCCTTCCTCACATACACTCTGAAATGAAGTACTATGTTACACTTATGTACTCTCCTAGCACAATTCATTCACCTTAACTTGGCCCAGAAGCAGCTCATTTCATGTAGCTCAGTGGCAAAACAGATAATACTACATCACTACATCCTTCCTCTCACATACACCACACATAATGAAACACAGTGATGTGATATATTCCTTTTGCACTCTTCCTTATCCACACACACACTTCCTCATACACACCATACACACTCAAACAGTGATGGTATAATCATTGTTGCACACCCTTCCTCACCAACATGCACACACTGCAACACAATACTATGCTAAACTATTATGTATTCATATACTAATCCCTTCTGTATGATATATATTTTATCCTTGCTATCAACACATACTTGCACATTTCTTCCCTGAACAATGGCAAATAGGTGGAGTAGTCTGCCTTGGCTACCTAATGGCAGCTTTGTTGCTTGATCTCTAGCAGCCTCTCTATTCAGTCCCTTATCCCTTAGGTCAAAAAAAACTCTCACCCTCTGCATCCCATTGTCTTCTTCCATCCTCTCCACATCTCAATCCACCTCTGCCATTTGCAACAATAAATCCTACCATGACCTTCCTCACACTCTTACTGCAACCTCCTGCCACCCTACAATTTTGCCTACCTACCCACCTTTCTACATTCCTCCCTCGTGGTCCTTCTAATGGACTATATGCCTACCTACCTCCCTTCCACCTTTCTGTAAACCTACCTAGCTCCCAGCCTGCCTACCTCCTCTCATCTTTATCTCTGCCTCCCTCCCTGTGTGTTTCTGCCTCCTGCCCACCTCCTCCTCTCCCATCCTCTCTGTCTTTTTCTCATTCCTTCTTATCCTCCTCTCTACCTCCCTCCCACTGAATGATCCTGCCTGCTTGCCTGCCTCCTTCCCCACCTCCCTTCAGTCTCTCTGCCTATCCTGCTGCCTCCGTGCCTTGCTCACCTCATGCCTGGTCATGGCCGCCACCAATAAAGGAGCCACACCAGCCTTCATGGCTTGCTCCTTCACTTTATCATTGCCCGATATCGCCTTCAGCAACGAGATGGCTTGCTTGTTGAGACCCTGTCCAAGGAATAATACCATCAGTCCAGTAATATTATATATAAGATGCTAATATATTTTTTTTAGCTACTATGTATGCTGTAAAAAACAGGTGTTTCTTATTAAAGCTAACATAAAACTGTTTGCCAGATTCTACCCATTTACAGTGCCAGGCTGTTATTATTACTGTTACTGTTGTGGTCCCCCAGTCTTGTCTGAACATGAAACCTAGTGGAATGAAAGATGAAGATGCTATTCTCAAGCAGTCCAATATCCTTCTTTTGGGGGATGGGGAAGGAGCTGGAGGAAGTCTGTATAGCTGGACAGTGACAGGAGTCAATTATATGTGTCACCACATGAAGGCATCCCTTTCCAGCAGCAGTATCATCATTACGGTGACATGCTTGCATCTCAACTAAATAATCGTACAAGCTGCAAAATATGGTACACATATTTTTCAAATGTTAAAGTAGATCATAAGTGAGGCACTGACAAAAGCATGGGAGATGAAGATGATGATGATGATGATGATGATCATCATCATCATCATCATCATCATCATCATCATCCGGACCTCCTTTCCCACTCTAGGGCAGGGTGAGGAGCAGCAATGTCCACACAGCCCAAATTTGCCCAATCCAATGGGACACACATCCATTCACTCATCATTCAAGCCACCAGAATCCTGGCTCTATTGGATATGCCAGAAACATTCACCACTTTCTGTAGCTTTACATAAACGTATCCAATAGATTCAATCCAGACGCTGTCACGTTAAAAAGGGGTGCCAAATCCCTGATAATGCACTTCTCACACTACTCATCCAGCCAGCTCAATCTGTCAGTTCCCTAGCCTCACTGACTTCCAAACCTCTCTTCCTCACACATTCATTCACCATATCTTTCCACCTTCTCCTTGGTCTACCTTGCCTCTTCCCTCCTTCAAATTCGCTCAGATATACCTTTTTCACCACTTTATTGTTATCCATTCTCTCCACATGACCATAGAATCTCAGTATGGTACACTCTCCTCGATTCTGGTGTCCACAGACTTCCTCACTCCACATCTTTCACGAATCACATTATTTCTTATCCTATCCACTCTCTGTATTCCAAATACATTCTTCAGCAGTCCCATCTCCCAGGGAGAACTTACCCAACCAAACTGCAATTTTTGTATCACTGTACCAGTACTCACAGCATGGTTGGGGAATGAAACAAGGATGTCATTGATTACTGTGAGTCCTCCCTTATCAACAGCTTCCTGACAGTACTCGGCTCTTACACACAGCTTGCGTACTGTACCCAAGAGCTCACTTGTTGTCTCACTGTCACCAGAAAAGTCTGAAAAAGAAAGCTGATGCTAAAGGAGTTAGCTATATTAAAAGTAGCAGTGGAGATATTGTCACCCCTCTTTCTAATGATTCAGCCTGCATAACTCAATATTCTCCAGTATGTTACTTATGCAAATTATGATTAAGAGCAGAAAAAGTGATCTAAGTATACTCTAACCTGGCCCAGATTTTTGTCCATTTACATCTTACTGTACCGTACACAGCTCACTGGCAGACAAAGATAATGCTATATTTCTACATTCTTTCTACAACATTTCTTTGTGACTAACATCATATTCTGGCATTAATCTGTTCTTACAATTTGGCATTCAAAATGGAAATACTACAACTGAAGGCCAAGTTAGAGTAAAGAAAGAGCATAGTGAGTGCACAACCTAACCTTAAGTTCCAAGCTAAAAATTACTGGTATAAATGTTCATGTGCCCTGCTGAACTCCTGCCTGAAAGAGGAGAGAAGAGGAAAGGAGAGGAGAGGAAGGGAGAGGAGAGGAGAGGAGAGGAGAGGAGAGGAGAGGAGAGGAGAGGAAAGGAGAAGGAGAAGAAGAAGAAGAAGGAGAAGGAGAAGGAGGAGAAGAAGAAGGAGAAGGAGGAGAGGGAGAGGACAACAAAGGCATAACCTACCCATCATAAGCTCCAAACAAACAGAAATCAACTGATGGTCCTCCGCCAATAACCGTGCATGTTCATGAGCCTTTCCAAACTCCTGCCTTATATCGTCGTCCAGTGTAAATGCCTTGAGTGCCCTACAGGCTGCACGTACAACCAGCGCCTGTGTCTTCTGTCCCTGCAGGAGGCCCACTAGAGCCCCCAAAGCACCAGAACCAACGAGATTCTGTCGGTTCTGCTCATGCTTCACACAACACCATGTACACCACTGTGCCTGTAAGCAAAAGTACAGTATAGTATTAAACCTATTTGCCTATCTATCGACAGCCAGATGACTTTAATTCTAGAAGTGGTAGCCACAAATATACTGCCTCCTCTGCCATCAAGCTGCCCTCCCTTAAACTCAAACAAACCCTGGTTCATATACCTTTACACATCATCCCTCTACCTCATCCTCCATTTACACTCTCATAATCAGTCTCTCATTCTCCAATCTACATACCTCAACACCACAACATTCCTCTGCTTCCTCATAATACTGTGCCTATACAAGGAATACATCATGGTAGTCTAGTGGTTAGGGCATACCTGTAGATGTGTAAATACTGGTTGTTTTTTGCAGACTTTATTTGGTATACCTCACCACAGAAATACTGCTGGTGCTCAAGTAATATAACTATGTGAAATACTGCTACCATTTTTTCTTGTATCTGATGAGAACAAAAACAAAGAATACAGAAGTAACAGCAGCAAAGATTCATCAGATATGTGAACCCAGTGGACTTCAGAATGAAGCTGTCCTCCTTAAGCAGTCCAGCATACTCTTCTGGGGAGAGGAGGGGACTGGGACATTTGTTTAACCAGGCAGACCTACCACCCAATCATATCAGTGCCACCATATGAAGGCATCTCTCACCAGCACCATTAATGATAGTATCAATATAAAGTGGCAACCAGGCCCGCTGGGAGAGATCTTGAGGCGTTGGTGCTAAGGGACATCATGGGCCCCTAACCATTCATTCATACTGACAACATCTCTCTTCCCCTCGCCGTAAAAAAACACTGTGTCAAACTTGACAATATATTATATGAATTGTGTGTGAGATCTACCCATCTATCTATCACCATATACCTTAATCCTAAAAGGGGTGGCCATAAACAAATCACCTTCACATCACCCTGTCCTCAGCCATTTGGCTATCCTCCTTCCAACTTGCATCACCCTCTCTTAGGCTATGTACCTCTCCTCTCCATCCCCCGATCTTATTTGAGGTCTCCCCCTCCTCCTTACTCACATAAACTCTTCTAGTCAGTCTTGAATCTCTCCATGAATTAATAAATATATTATTAATTACAAAGGCCCTGTCTTCCTTTTCCAGCCCTGGTGTTTTGGTACCATTTACATGCCTCTCTCACCAACCCCAGTGGCAACTCACCAGCAGTTCAGGGACAGTAGCACTGTCATGTCTGGCACGCCACTCCCCCAGCAGCTGCATCAGGAGGAGGGAGCCTTCAGCAGTGAGAATATCTGGGTTGCTCTCAGTCAGTGCCACTAAAGCCCCCACCACTGCACTCAGGTAAGCAGCATCATTCTGTACACAAGGTTTTATATCAGTCACTTATCACACATGAGGAGGGGCAGCACTGTAATGGTACAAAAAGAAAACCAATTCAGTGCTCAAACTTTTCATAGGATCTATGAACAGCAATGTTAGAGTCTGAAGTTACCTAATCAAGCTCAGTGTTACACAAGTGCATCTGATGTTACCTGCATAAGGTTACATCACTTGAGCAAGTTTAACATTAAATTTTTTTCAGCAAAGACAGAAAAAAAAAAAAAAAGACTGAGCTAGTCTGAAATTACCTGGGCATGTTTGAGTAGCTGAATAAGGATATCGTAGGCATCATTATTGTTTGCCAAGACGCGGTGAGCCAGGGAGCATTTACAGTGTGAAGCCAGAGTAGTCAAATGTGCCTCAACATCCTTTAGGGTTGGAGGGGAACCGCCAGATACCGCCACCTTCAGTGCCTTCACTGCCACAACTACACCATGCACAATACTTTGACCATCACTGCTTAAAGCCCCGTCCTTCACCACCATACCCAGGTGCACACCCTGTAAAGCATAACCACCACCATCATCATTTTTGCACACAAGGAATTGTAGAAGCTAAATGAAACTGGAATATCACCTTTACAGCACATCATGAAACTTTTAAAGACAATTTTTTACTCTGGACTTTACATCACAGTTATAATCATCATCCACATGTATTTTCCCACCCTATCTCTAGTGCCCACAGAGTCAGAAAAAAAAAAAAAAAAACTGATAGAAACTAGCCAATGTCTGCCTAAATTAATGGGCAAAACTCCTATTCCCTTACCCTTCCATCCCCCCAGAATCTTGACTCCACACATTTACAGGAGACAAAAAAAGCATTCCTTCTGTCGTACCTGTGCATCAAACTCCTTCTGTGCCTCAGTGATGGCCTCCTCAAGGCTCATGTCAAACTCAATGACATTCTCCATCACAACACTGTCAAACGTCTCCTGTGATATCACGTTCACCATCCTGCCTGTTGATGAGAAGTACAGTGATGTATTAAGTATCTATTCATCTACAACCAAATGCCTTAATCTCCTAATGGGTGGTAAGGTTTTACTGTTTGCATAAAGCCACTCAGGGAAGGATAACTGGCCACTCTGGCACACTCACCTTAAATAGTAAAACTTATTACACTAGCCCTGTGTGTCTATGCTCCTGATGAAGCTATAAAACATTGGATGCAGTAAAATTTGATATTTCATAAGGCAGAAAGCACACCAGCTAGGATGTCCGAGGTCAGTGGTGTGGTACCGTAGCTGTAAGACTGTTTCTTAGATATTAGTACTGCAAGTTGGCTTAAGATTATGAAATAACCATCCAAAGATAAATCGGGCGTTCTGAAGTTACTGGCTGAACAAACAGCGGATTCTATAAAGTGAGACGCCACCATCAGAAGTCCTAAGATAAGGAGCGAAATGTACGGAAGAATAGTCGACCCTCTAGGCCACGTTAGCTGAAGATTGTTTAACCTCTTATAGATGGTAGAATGGAAGTCTTCAAATTACTAGGTGCACAAACAGTGGAGCCGATGTGTTGTGTGTGGTCTTATACCACAACTGCCATAATGGCTGACAAAAGTTGGAGAAAAAAAAAGTGGTCTTTGTCATCCACCCCCGCATCTATCCCTCATTTTACCTCCCGCATCACCTCCCTGGCCCTAATTTCTGTTCATCCTGCTCGCCAGACCAAAAGATCGATACAACGCTGCCCACCTGCTACAAAAACACCTTCTACGGAAAGAGGAAGGGCAGTTCTCCCTTAAGAAAGTGACAGGTGCGAGTAGTCAAACGTAAACTCTGTTGACACCCAAACACTGAGTTAGTCTGGCCAAGCTCGATATCTCGTCTTCAGGTAAATTTGTTTTCAATTTTGGCCACTGTACATGTAATTAACTAAAATTTTCATACTTTGTTGGTATTTCTTTTATAAAAATATGTCACAATGATTAGTTCTGCACAAAGAACGTCACTTACTATATTTAAAATGAAATCCAGAAATACAAGATAATACAAAGGAGGTAGCTCAGCTGTTTAGATTTTTTTGTTTATCGTTTTGTTAACAAACCACAAAATATTTGCGATCGTCTTTGATGTTTGCCAATACAACCATTATGGCTTATATGTCGAATAGTTATAAATAAAGATTTTTACCTGTTTTGTCTGAAATAGGAAATTTAATGAGATAAAGGTCGTAGCCAAAGTTTGCACTTTTGTTATTCTTGAATTGCGTTAAACAATATATTTCCTTAATTTGCTAACATAATATGCCTAAATGTGTAATAATTCTAAGTAATAGTGCCACATGTTTATTAATTCATTAAATATGTATATTAAAAGCTAGAGATAGTATCAAATAAATTATCCTGTAAGTGAGGCTGTCCCGAAGCGTATTGAAAATAGAAACGTGAGGCAACGAGAGGAGGATGGCTGACGAAGAATTCGATGGAGACGAGTAAATATAACCTATTATCACGTTTAGTTTGTTATAAATGCATGCTTAATATTGAGAAGAACAACTGCTGAGCACACTGTTTTTTATATTCATCTCTGTACCATTAATGACGCTGTTAAGTCTCCACTACCATCCTGCGGTGGTATGGTATCGGCGGTGAACGATGACGCCACATTATGTAGTTAGTAGTATAGTACATTTATGGCAGTTTTATTAGTACGTTTATACACTGTGTATTAACAGTTTATCAGGTGGGCAAATAACTGGAGAATAACTGCCAGAGGTGCTATGGAATTATAGTCGTGTGGAAGTGCGTGCGATCATGTGGCATTCACGTGAATTTTCATGTCAACATTACGGTGTCTTACTGCCGTGCTGCTGGAAGAGGCTCTATACTGAGGCTGTGACTCCAGCCCAGTGTCACGGCATGTTTCTTGGTGGTGGCTAGTTTATCATCGACGATTTCTCCCTAGTCCAGACTTCTATCCATTATGTAGAATCGGCTTTCAGTACCTATACTGCTCCTTCCTGTTTGTCATATAACCTTTTGTATTGGACCAGTGGATATTAAACTGGTCAGTCCTTTCTTGGCATAGGAATAGAAGAATTTTGTGTTGGCATTTATGTTCAGTACTATAAGCTCTTCCTGTACTGTACAGCATACCCTTGTTTTACGATGATGTATTTGAAAAAATATCCATCGCATAATGATTTACTTTACTGTATATAGGCAGTCAGTTACAATGTGGGTTCAGTGGGTAACTATACGTTTTTAGTCAAGGAGTCTAAAAACAAGTTTCCAGCTCACCCAAGTTGGCAGTTATTTTACTTCACTGCACTTCATTTGTTGCTTACCATCAGAAGCAAGTCAAAAAATTAGTACGGGTATACGACACACCTAAGCTGGTACCGTAGTTACTTCACTTGCTGCTTGAACTCTCAGCACAACACTAGTGTTCCATCACTGACAAACACATTCAATAATGACCGAGTTCAGTGGTCACCTTGTAACAAATGACTAAGCTTGTGTGTCTTCAGTCATACTGTATAAGTGAAAACAGTGATCATACATTGACCAGTGAGGCATCACAGGTGATCATAATGATTGTGTAAGTGAAGATGTGATTGTATGTTGATAAAAAGTCAGACAGCGACTGTGTCAGCTTAAATTCATAATCACCGCACACACACACACACACACACACACACACACACACACACACACAATCAGACAAGTGTGAAGCCAGCATCATTTTTCTTTCCAAGTTGAACAAAAAAAAAAAAAAAAAAATGTTACATTGCATCTCAAAGACTGGTTATATTTTTAACTTTGCTGTAAGTAATTCTTTGTTTTCAGTGTTGCTGATGACTTTGAGGAGGAGGTCGAGGATGAAAACCTAGATGACCTTCAGGAGGGTGAGGTGAGTTGTGTCCCAATAACCCTTCATTATGAGTATTACTGTATTATTATTATTATTATTATTATTATTATTATTATTATTATTATTTATTACAGTGATCCCTTGGTTATTACACATAATTGTTACTGCACGTAATGTGTGATAACAGAAGCATAGAACTTATGGGATTTATCCTAATTGGTACTGGGCACCCCCCTTGCAAACCCAAAGCTTCCATTTACAACAATTTAGACAAAATTGGAGGGTAAACCATATCAGTAACCAAGGCCTGTCATTGTGAGATGACTAAGACTCATTAACTGACAAGCAATCGTAGTTTAGTACAGTACAGTGTCCCAAATCCAAACATCTTATTTCCAAAAACCATCACTCTGAAATATTTTCTCATGTAATAGGGGTGTGTTGCTATCACCTGTCTTCACAGAGTCATTGTATATTTGAAGCTGAACTCTGTTTGTGGACAAGAATAATAGCAGATGATATACTGTAATACTATAACAAGATACTTGGCAGTAATTACTCATCGTATTGGAGAGTTTTTTTTTTTTTTTATACATGATTTTACTCTTAGTTACCACTAGGATTCTGCATTCCAAAATATTCCATTTTCCATAAAACCATCAGAACGAAGCACCTATTTCTCCCACCTTTCCTGTCACTTCCTATTGCTTTTCTTTCCTTTACAGGTGGCTTTACATTGAGTGACAAGCCAGTGGTTTCCTGTAAGCCAAGAAACCATTTACAACGCTGGGTGGTAACCATATAACCAAACCATACGTGCTCCCTACTTGTCAACAAGTGGGTTGGTGAAGGGTTAGTGCCCCTCCCTGTAAAACAAATAACTCAAAGTCAAATGGCCACCCCTTATGGGATTATGGCATCTGGCAATAGATAGATGGATAGATTTTGAGTTTGAAAGTATGTATTGTATTAAAGTTGTAGGGGAGACTCAGTACCATCAGGGGAAAAATGGACTATGATAAAGATGTTGTTCTGCTTTATGCCTCAAGATCTTATGTATGATCCTTAAATTCTCCTGTGTTCCAGGATGATGAACACCAGGTGGAGTTACTGGCAAGTGGCGAGGGTCAGGCAGTACCAACACAGAAGCGCATCACCACACCGTATATGACAAAGTGAGTTCGTGATTCATATTATATTTCTTCTTGCATAAGTCAAGTACAGTAAACCCAGCGACAGCCAGCCACCACAACCACGTGACACCTCAAGCCAAATAGCATCCTTCCCAGACTACCACCAGACATTCATGTCAAAAACTACCCCACGTAGAGAAACATGAGTATACCTAGCCAGACTGCTATGTGGTCACCAACCTTCCCACCTATAATACCAACACAAAGTACAGCACAATCCACAGTGCCCACACTGTAATGCAGCCCCACACAACTAAACACTTACTGGTACCATATTCACCATACTATCACAACAGTATATAAACATTCCACAATGCTCACACTACCATGCATCCCTCCATACCACAGAACCCACCACGTGCACTGCAATATCACAACTCAAAATACAACTCCCAAATAATCGACTGTGTCCACACTATAATGCAGCTTCCCACACCACATCAAACGCTGACATCAAGCACAACACAGGCAATTCTTCAACATAACTACAGCAAAAGACTACTGGGCTGGTGCCCTGTAGTTCACTGGGTCCACATCCAGATAATCCTGGGCCACAACAAGCAAAACATGAATTTGTAAGTCTTTGTTCACTCACGTATGGCTTAATATACTCTTTTTCACCTTAATTTAGCCTAAAACTGAAAGCTCTATCTCAAATGTTCAGTTGTGACAATAGAATAGCACTAGAATATGGTACTTGTTATGAAGGATTCTGCTACTGAGCTGTAACAATAGATTAACACTTCCAGTCTGGTTCTTGTTTTCTGAAATGTAAACCCAATAACTAAAGTAAAGTTGGCATTTGCTTTGGGTAGGACTGAATTGCTGGGGGTCTGGGATAAGTTAATTGGGGTCAGGATGGATTAATGGTTAAAATGGCTTGTAATTTACTCATAGGTAGGGGGGATCTCAGAGATGGGTAATTTCTGACTGAAATGAAGTAAAAAAGTGAGTGATGTAAATGAAGGATTAAGCAGAAAGACAATAATTGGCTGAAACAAGAAAATTACCAATGTATTGTTTTTCATTGCTGACTGAAGCCACTAGAAAATAAACCATATGGGGTCTTTGTTATAGCTAGAGTTTTTGTCACCTGACAAATCTGGGCCACACTTACGTTTCATTTGTTTCATTTATAAAGGCTCTGCTGCGCTTGCTTGCGTCGGCCTAAATTGTGAATGCATGAATTTTGTTGGGCCTTAGTTATGAGGTAGGAATGAGTTACCTTGGCTACTTGTTAAATCAGCTGTCTAATTTTACCATACATGGCCATCAACTGAGATTAATAGGGTTAAGGATCTTTGTCAGGTTGGAACAAGCATGCTAGTTATTTTCAACATTTTCTAAACTTATTTTTGTAAATTGAAGCAGTTAAAAGGAATAAACCATATGGGGTCTTTCTTGTACTTGTCTCGCTTTAGTGGCCAAAAATTGCAAGTGGTCCTTAATGAATGCTGAGTTGCAAGAGAAGATTAACACCAGAATAACTGCTAGTGACAAAGAGATATGGAAAGAATGTAGAGCTATAGCATTGTCTTTTTATATTGGGCTGTGAAATATTGCCAGAGGGGTAATCCTTAAGGAGACATAAGACCCTCTTAAAAAAAAAGAAAAAAAAAAAAGAAAAAAAAAAAAAGATTTGACTAAATTTGCAAAGGCATAGTGAAATGTATTTTAGAGCCATCAGTAAGCAAGGGAAATATGATTACGTAAGGAATAGGATAAGTTTAGTCAGGTTAGATAAGGGGGTAATCCTGAAGGAGATGGAACCATCTCCATTATTTTTCTTATTATTATTATTATTTATTTATTTTTTTACTTACCTCTTAACTGGTTAAGTGACTGTAAAAGTATACATGTGTATTTTCAAGTTTGAAGAGGATCCATCAGTAAACAAAGAAAATATAATTACATATATGATAGGTTAGGATAAGTTTGGTTAGGTTTGCATTAATTTGATTATGTTAGCATAAAATAGGTTAGGTTAGAATAAATAAGGTTGAGTAAGTTACAAAAATAGAGGTTAAGCTTGGATAAATAGGCCCTGATAAGGGGAATTGTCCTCAGAAATGGTTTTCTAAGATGGCATCTGTCTGTCTTTGGTACCTTAGAGATTGTAAACAAACACTATTTTAAAAATGCTTTTCATCGCATTGTAAAGAAATAAAAAAACATGAAAACTTGAAAACAGCATTAAGAAAATTCTCCAAAAATACCAAGAAGAGCTAAGGTAAAGAAAAAACAAGAAAACTGCAGAACAAAACAGTCCTATGTCTCCCTAAGGTGTACCCAAAATCTGTTTTTAAATGCTTTTCACCCTTATTAAGAAATAAAAAAAACACTGAAACTTGAAAACAGCATTTAGAAAATATTCAGAGGATCCCATGAAGAGCTATGGTATATATACACAAATAAAAATCCAAAGTACAGTGGTCCTTTGTCTCCTTAAGGATTACAGTTAAAGGATGAAAATCTTGGCAAGATTAGAATAAAACTATAGTTATACATTATCCAAATTTACTAACCTTCATTGTAGACTGAAATCCTAATATACTAACCATCTTTGTGGAATGAGGCAGCTAGAACAAACCATATGTGTCTCCTCTGTCCATATGTTTGAAGGTCATGTTAGTGATTTATTCTGTTCTTGATATGAACACTAGAATTGCCTACTTACTCCTTTCCTTACAAGTTACTTATCACAGTCTGTCTTGTTCTTTTCCGTATTAATCACCCTCAGTTTGTTCTTTTCTGGATATCATGTTGGTGGAGAGGAACACCATATTGTTGCACTATGTCCAGGCTGCTCAGCTGCCTGGATATACAAACCTCTCTCATTAGCTTCCCTATCTCCTGTTAAGGAGGATGGTGGACTGCATGAGAGAGGCAGTTTAAGCCTGCACTCTACCAGTTTCACATTCCATATGAGCCTGGAGCCACAGCAGCAACATCTGGGTGCTTCACTGTCCTTCCATCA
Organism: Coenobita brevimanus; assembly: GCF_032717465.1. NCBI lineage: Eukaryota > Metazoa > Arthropoda > Malacostraca > Decapoda > Coenobitidae > Coenobita > Coenobita brevimanus. The sequence continues at coordinate 30,732,117 of NC_136992.1, read as the reverse complement.
CCACTTCCAGCACTAGACTGATCACCAAACCACTCTGTGAGACAACCCAAAACCATGAAAATCCCTTGAATCAGTGAACCATTTATATCAGGACTGACCCACTAGTTGAAACAGAGTTGAAACACAGTAAACCCCATTGATGTTATTGTCTTTGTTGTGACCCCAGATTCATCTTAAATATGAACCTGGTGGACTGCAGGCTGAAATTACCATTTTCATCCAGCTCAAAGCTCAGAAACAACCAGCAGTGAACCCTTACTTCAGCACACTGGAATGAACCATTCTAGTTCTTTCTCCATAACTTGGCCCAGATTTTCATCCTTTTTTAGCTTAAGTCATATAGCTCATTGCCAGAAAAACAGTGCTATGGCTCAACATTTTTCCATAACACTTCTGTTTTACTAGTATAACTTGGTCCAGATTTCATTTTGCAGCTGATTTCACATAGGTCAGTGGCAGGAAGAGACAATGCTGCAGCTCTGCATCCTTTCTGTAACACTTCTTTGTGACTAGCATCATATTTCTTGTGTTAATCTCATGTTGCAACTCAGCGTTCATGGTGGAGATGGGAGTTTTAGGCCTGGTTGGAATAAAAGAAGTATAGGCTGCACATCCTTTGCATAACTTTTTTTGTGACAAGAATCATATTCCATTGATAATCAGCACTGAATATGGAGAGAGAGCAATTTTATGCCAGGTTAAGGATGAAAGTGTCTGACTATACAGTAGGGGGACAAATAAAGACAAGATTGTTGTGACCATTTTATTTTCAATATAAACTATATTAGACATGCTTCTTAGTGTATATATATATATATATATATATATATATATATATATATATATATATATATGTTAATCCCAGCCCCATCTTAGGAGTAGGTGGTGGTGGTGGTGGTGGTGGTGGTGGCAGTGGTGATGGTGGTGGACAACCCTAGGCTTAAATCGCCCATCTGCAGTCCATCATCCTCATGTAGAATGATAAGGAGGTAGTTGAGGGATGTTTATATAACCAGCAGTTGAGCCAGATGGTTTTATTAGTGCCACCATACGAAGAGATCCCTCTCCAGCATTGATGATGGTGATGATGATGATGATGATGATGATGATATATGTGCACCATTACTTCATATAGTTCCAGGCAGGCAGGGTACTGTAGTTGTTTCATCTTAATTTGGCCCAGAATTTTGTCCTTTTTCAGCTTAGTTCACATAGCTCAGTGGAAGAGAAAGTTGATAAGACTGCAGTCTTTCCATAGCATCTCTTTGTGACTAGTATAATATTCTAGGGTTAATTTATTGTTCACTAACAAAAGTAAGTCAAAGCTCAGACTCCACGGATTAGCACTTCTTTGTGACTAGCTTCATACTGCACTGGTTATCTATTGTTAGAGGTCAGTGGTAGGAAAAGACAGTGGTATGGCTCTGCATTATGTCCATAACACTTCTTTGTGACTGGAAAAAAGAATGAAGCTCTGGTATCCCCCCCCCCACTTCTTTTTTTTCTTTTTTTTCCCCTCAAAGTACCTGTACTGTATAGTATTTCACACACCAAATGGGTTCCATTACACACCACATCTCAGGTGACTTTGTACAGCAATACTTCACATGAAAAATACATCGTGTGAACTTTTGAAGCACAGATTGGTCACTCAGTACTATACACACCCAAGGAACACTGGGCACTGGCTCTAGGCATATACCAAAAGAGAGAGAATCAACTTAAAAAATTAATACATCATTACACTTACCTATAGATAGATAGCCAGAGTGATTTTTTCCCCACAACTAACCCATGCCTCCTTTTCAGATATGAGAGGGCGCGGGTGTTAGGAACGCGGGCGTTGCAGATAGCCATGTGTGCGCCCGTCATGGTGGAGATTGATGCAGAGTCAGACCCGCTACAGATCGCTGCCAAAGAACTCAGGGAACGCAAAATCCCGATCATCATCCGACGCTACCTCCCAGACGGATCATTTGAGGACTGGGGCATCGATGAGCTTATTATCAGCGACTTCTAAGGTGGACAGACCCTTCTGATGTTGAAATTTAGCATTGATATTATTTACAATTCTTTCATTTCACTTCATATACCACCATAGTATCATTGTGCAGTAACTCCTCAGTGCATATTAAACATGTTATCATTAGCAAAAATAAAAATAAGGATACACTCAAGCAGTAGCTGGAAATAAATAAATATATATATATTTAGTGCCCCTCCCTGTAAAAACAATTAACTCTAACCCCTTGGCCATCCCGTTTGGGATACATGGCGTCTGGCAATGAATGAATAAAATATATATATATATATTTCATACATTCATTGCCAGATGCCATGTATCCCAAACGGGGTGGCATATATATATATATATATATATTTTTTATTAGGCTCCAGCATGCATGAATTGGCCTTGGTCACCTAATGGTGGCTTTCCATGCTGCTTGATCTCTGGCAGCCTCCCTATTTGGTCCCTTATCCCTGAGACCTAAATAAAATAATCTGGTTAGCCAGAATAAAGTACAAAGTTTGTAGTTCATTTCTGTACAAATTTTACTGTTAATAAATATAACTTAGTGAACAAGTGGTAAGAACCAAGCACAAAAATTAAGACGACAACAGCTTACTGAGGGATTATTGTGCTTTTCATGTAGGAATGTTCTATTATTCTGTATATGATAGTGTGTCTTGTGACCTAGTATATTGTAGTATCATGAGGCACCATTCATTGTACTCCAGTGATGTCAAATAAAAATCATCAATTTTTACATCCTGGTGGTGTACTTAGTTCATCCATAGTTCTGAATATAGTCTATTTATCTATGCACTGCATCTGTCTATTGCTAGATGCTTTAATTCTGTAAGGGTTGGTCACAAATTGCCTCCACGTCACCCTGTCGTCTGCCATTTGGTTGCCCTCCCTCCAGTTTACACATTCCTCTCTCATGTACAGTATATTTCTTTATTCCATCCCTCTATCTCCTCCTTGGTCTCTTCCTCCTCCTCACTCACATACTCTCTCATTCTCCATCCTCTCCATCTGGCCACTCACCTTTCCCTATACATATATTTTATATTTTATTACTACTTCCAGACAATTTTATTTAGCTTTGGAGAGACTTTCCCATTGGGAGTGGTTAGATAGGTCAGATATAGTCTTGTACAGTGCCATCCCCCTCTCTCCCCCCTTCCCTTTAGGTGGTTGTTAACCCAGGGGTACCATAAAAGTAGGTCCCATGTATGAAAGGATATGGTTTTCGGTTATAAAAATCTGTTCTGTTAATTTAACCCCCAGTTGCCTACTGAAGACCCCTCTGTGACCCCAGCTAGAGTACTGATAAGATTCCTAAGGACATATGCAACTGTCCATGGGTAAAACAAACAGAAGACTGACATTGAAGAATCTAAAAGCATGAATAATTGGGAAAAACTCACCTTAAATATGACTGTGGCTGGCTTGTTGAACATGAGGGAAGGATCCAAGTCCAAGAAGTTGAGATTGAAGCTAACTCCCAGCTGCTTGCTGCTGGTGCTTGTTGCTAAACTAGTACCCTTAAAAATCACTGGCGTTGTTCACAGAGTATTTAGCAGTGGTGTACACATACCCACCATTATCCAAGCACCATAGCATTTCCTTCTTTGTTACAAAGGACAAGGGACTTGGACATGACACCCGCTGTTTTCACCATGAGCCATGTTTCCACACCACACACAACACAGGGCAGTGTGAGATGTCAGTGCTATTGTGCAGAAATACAGCTGCTTCATGGCAAGGAGAAAGTGGGTCACTGCATGGGTCAGCCATGGCTACTGGAGTTCATACACATACCTAACCCAGTCAGGAAAAAAGATGCACAGAGGATTGTAGGCATATCATGTTAGGAGTGACATACTGTGCTGGCAGTTTTTAAAGCAACCTGGTCAGACTGGGCACTGGTCTGATGCAGTAGAGGTGCACACAATTTCGACATACAGCAATAGGTGATCATTGGACTTTTTCTCATGTGCACACAGGATTCACATGTATGAATCTTGCATAAAATGGGGGTCTTCTGCAGAATGCTTTTAATCTGAATAATGTCTTTTTCATATTGTTCTCCCTGTCTCCTTCACAGGACAGCCTGTACACATTGTAGGTGTAATGTACAGTCTTTATAAACCCTTTCAGTATGAAAGGCCCTTCCTTAGGTGATTAAAATCATCTGGTAGGAGCAAGAATGAACAAAAGGACATCACCTGGGTTCAGGAAGTTAATCTGTTCACAACATGGGTCCCACCCAAGCTGATATAATTGTCTGGAAGTGTGTCTGTCTGTCTGTCAGTGTCTAACCATACAGTAATCCCTCCCAGACCCAACGTAATAGAGCCAAAGGCACGTCCGGGACTTGGTCTTTTCTGGGACTTGGGAAAATGCCCTCTGGAGAGGTACTTATGGACCCTAACCCAACCTAGCTTTGAAAGCCACGTAAATAACTCCCTACCAGACATGCACAGCACCTATTTAAGACCCTATTCACACAAATAAGGGACAGAAACCATGAAATAAATGAAAACAAACCAGAGAATGAGAAATTAGAAGTATGGAAAATATTTAGCAGTGTACAGGGTACTTACGACACATCTGTGACCGTCACGAAGATTAACCCGCCTCCTCTCATGCTCTGACAGTGGTGAAGGTGCACTTGAAGCACGTACAGTAATCCAGTGTTGTGCTGCACTTAATCCTTTGCACTCTTGAGTTTTAATTTCTTAACACTGCATATTCTGTTCTTAACACAGCACAACACTGTAAATTTCCATGTGGTCTAGTGGCAAGTTTTTGCTGTTTATTCACTGTCAGAGTTGGAGAGTAGGAATTGCAGGTGGCCAAGGGGCACATTGCTGGGACATGGTGATGTACTTACCCACTGCAGGCGACTCTGAAGATAGCTGCAAACTCACGTCCAGTGGCGACTCCACTGTGGCCGATATGCTGGGCTGTGGCTCGGAGGTGGAAGGCATATCTTGGTGAGGCAGTGGTGTGGAGCAAGGGCTGGGCATGGCGGGGGTCACGGGCCTGAAGACATGTCGGTGGTTGATTGACGTAAGGAACGGTGATTCTGGCAATTGATTATGCGCTGCCTAAAAGCGCGCACTTCCTCCACAAGTCCCAGGGGCCCCATCTTCCTGTCACAGTCTGGGTGTTCAAGGTAGTCCAGAATGAACTCTGCATGCTCTCGGAGTGCGCTCAGCTTGGGGATGGCTGGAGTGGTGGCCTGCTGAGAGGAGTCCGCATCATCCTCGTTGTCCTCATCAGAATCTTCCAGCTGGGTACTAGTACCTGTAGCTGAAGATGTGCTCTCAATATCAGACATATCTGATACTCAGGATTGCCCTCGTCGCCATCTAACCACTCATGCACTTTGTCCATGTCCACCTCATCGTCAGCCGTACGAAGACGCGCGTGGAAGTCATCCATGTCAAAACCTAGAAAGTCATGCACCACATCGGCTCCGAGAAGCAGACGAGACCAACCACTTTCCAGAGTCTTGACAGGGACATCCCTCCATGCACTGGCCCAGTTGTAGATGGCTGACTTGAGGTTGTAGCGATGAAGGTTTTCCACAGTCCGCTGGCCTCTCGTTTCCTGTCCCCCCCTGCGTTCGTCCTCGTCCTCGAGAACAACCATCACCTCGTCTAGGAATTTCCGACCGTACAGCCTCTTCGTAGCCATGATCACTGCTTGGTCCATTGGTTGGATGAGAGCAGTAGTACTGAGTGGCAAAAACAAGCACCTAATGCGGACATTCGCAGCCACCAACTCCTTGTCAGATGGATGGTAGGTGCATTGTCCAGAAGGAGATCCTTTACCTGGTTGCATGGTATTCCCAGTGTCTTCGTCTGATAATGGATGACCTCCTTGATGAAGTGCTGGTGAAACCAGTCTTTGAAGATCTCGGCTGTGAACCAAGCCTTCACAGAATGGTACCAAACAACAGGAAGGACATCCATCAACCTACGAAGGCACTGAGGCCAACAATAACAGGCTTGATCTGGTGCATGCCGTTAGCATTGGCACAACACAAAGCAGATATCCGTTGCTTGGAGAGCTCACGTTCAGGTACACGCTTCTCCGTCTCCTCTGCTAGGGTGTTCGTTGGCAGCGAGTGATAGAATAGACCAGTTTCGTCGGCGTTGTAAACTTGACCAAGAGTTAAGCCCTCCCTGTCAATCAAGCCCTTGACTTTCTGCCGAAACTCTTCTGCTCCCTCCTCGTTGGCGTCCAAAGCTTCACCATGGGCCTTACAGTTGGTAAGTCCATGTCGTAACTTGAAAGCAAAGAGCCAACCCTCGGATGCCTTGAAGTCTGGGGTGTCATGTAACCTTATGAACATCTTAGCAGCAGCCTTCAGCTCCGTACCACGCACCATCACACCAGCAGCACGTTGTTGACAATACCAAATCAGCGTGGAGTGGTCGACTTCTGCAAACCGGAGAGGGTACATAACCTTCCTCTGCACGTTGCGTTTGGTCTTCGATGCAAAGTCAGCCATGTACTGGGTGGGTTTGTCCCAGGATTTCTTGATATCAAACAAGGTAGAGCGGGCCAGGTTGAATTCTCGCAGGATGCAGGACGACCATCCCACATCCACCTTCTCCAGTATCTCCCTCGTCTTCTCCAGAGTCAAAACCACTCGTTTCCTCTTGTTGGGCGGCGGGGCCATCGTCACACACACGAGTAAGAGGCAGCAGAGGAACAGCAGGGCCTGCAGCAGGTAAGGCACCACCACAAAGGCGTGCATGTGGGCAGCCATAGCGACGAGCGTGCAGTCACAACAGTATGTAGGCGGGAAGAGGGAAGGATGCAGGGGCGCTCTACCGGACATTAGGGGAACTACGTGCCAAACACAGCTGCTCTTCACCGCGCAGCAAATTCAAAATAGGGTTGAAAATATATATATATTTTTTTTTCTTTCATTTTTTTACGTTTTTGGGCCATTTTTGTGTCCGAGGACCCGAGCCCAAAATGTCCGGGACTTGGGGTGTCTGGGAATTGGGCGTCTGGGTCTTACAGGGATTAGTGTATATCTATGAGTCATCCAGTCATTTATTGCCCCATCAGGAGCATAAGGACCTGGGCTAGGCTATTTATTACCACCATTTAAGGTGACCAGTTGCAACTTGGCCATCAGCTGAGCTGTAGAGAGATAGGGATCTTTGTCAGCTTAAGACGTATTTATAGCCATTTCGCCTTAACTTGGACCAAACTTTTGTCCTTTCATGGGTTATTTCATATAGCTCAGAGTCTGAAAAATACAGTACGGTAGCTGTACATCCTCTTCATAGCACATCCTCATGACTAACTTCATAGTTTAGTGTTAGTCTGTTCCTACAACTCGGCATTCAAGACGGAGAGGCTGCAATTTTTGGCCAAGTTGGAGTAAAAAGAGGGTAGTTTCCTGTTTTAGTGTTAATCTGTTTCTACTATTAAGCATTCGAGATGGATAGATGGTAATTTTATGTCAAGGTAGAGTAAAATGAGTATAGTCAAAATGATCCTTGAGTCTAAATATATTTGACCATGGACCTAGGTGAGAAGCATAAGGACTGTTTGTCAGATTATGACATCACATAGTCTACCCTTCAGCTCATCTAATCTTTGGTGTGAGTAAAATCAATTGAAGCACATGTTGTACGCACTTGTACATTTTATTAGTTAAATCAGAAACATTACTGATATGCATATAAAATGGAAGAATGCAGTTAATCAACATGTGTGTCATCCGTGGTGATAACAAAGCATAGTAGATATGACCAATTGTTATATGCCCCCCAGCTTAATATATGGTGTGTGTGTGTGTGTGTGTGTGTGTGTGTGTGTGTGTGTGTGTGTGTGTGTGTGTAATTCACCGGGTCGGTCAGGATCACTTGATGGTCGTGATCGTCAGCTTTTACCCTCCCGGAAGAGAGCTGAGAGCTCATATAGTCCAATCTAAGGGCAAGGCTGTGACCTTCACACATGCACACACCCATCCCCTTGCTCAAGGGGGACAGTAACCACCCACTTCGTCAGTGAAACTTTTCGCAACCTGAGCGAGGCGCGAACTCCCGTCCACCAGTTGGCAAGCAAGAACGTTACCACTGCACCAGCGAGCGGTGTGTGTGTGTGTGTGTGTGTGTGTGTGTGTGTGTGTGTGTTGGGGTGACTGTGTGTGTGTGTGTGTGTGTGTGTGTGTGTGTGTGTGTGTGTGTGTGTGTGTGTGGGGTGACTGTGTGTGTTGGGGGGAGTGACTGTGTGGGGGTGGGGGTGGGGGTGACTGTGTGTGGGGGTGGGGGTGTGTATTGGGGGGCTGCACTAGGTCCCAGAGCCAGACTAGAGAGGGTTTGGGGATAAATTACTGACCTATTCTACCTCAAGCACAAAGCAGACAATGGAAAATTTCTAGAATCTTACCTAGGTAAAAATTTTAGCTATAAAAAGTAACAGTTGTCTCCCTATTCACTTTATTTCAGCCAATGACATTTTTGTTTAACATTTTCCCTATTCAGTTAGTTTCATTAATTTGTTTTTCTAGTGCAAGTTACCTGAATGAGCAGTGGTATGCTTAATAATAACAACAATAATAATAATAATAATAATAATAATAATAATAATACATCTGAATGCTGGGTGGCTTTGTTCTACTAGTGTCCAACATCAAACCAAAACAAATCAGTTGTTTCTTGCAAGTGTGGTCTTTAAAAAAATTTTAATATAAATAATTTATTTTAAAAAATATATTAAATAACCTGTGCTTGTGCAGTCTCTCCAGTCTGTGCAAGTGGATTTTGAATACAGTTGCTCTCCTGCTTACAAAGTGTTTGTGTTACTTTTTTTTTTTTTCCCCTCTTGCATTTGCAGAGTTTTAAAATCCTTCATTATTTTCTGTTATCTACTCATCAACATTACTAGAAAACTGTATAAAGTATGTATAGTACTGTATTAAGACTTCAGGGCAATGGTACTAATGATCAGATTTACTTGTTGGAGGACAGAATGACGAGGAGGGGATTTATTTGTGCCCACCCCATTTTGGATTAAGGTGTTTGGCTATAGATACATGGGTAGGATTAGTACAACAACAATATTTCAGACTTTACCAGTATTCATAATGTTCGGGAATTTCGTCTCGGTAAATTATAAAGTTACAGACCAGCTCTTGGAACCAGGTAAGTTCGTAAACAGGGAAGCAGCTGTAAACAGGTGTGATGAGAGACTGCTCGTACAATTGCAGACAACTGAATCTACCACATTCTCACTATTGGGCTGCTAGTATTTATATCCTACTATCAATTTCTGGGCATAAATACTAATACATTTATATACATATATCAACCAGTTAGAAGCACCAGTGAATATGAGATGACAGCCAACCAAACACTGAGTATGTAATGTTTTCAGTTGTCCAGAGCATAAGGAATTTCCGTTGGTTGTGTCATCATTACACTTGTATTTCATAATTTAACTAACTTCCCTAGTATACACAATGCAAACACCCGGAATATAATAACCTCTCATCCAGTGCACTGCATCGTTCCTTGCATACACAACAAATGCACCTCCACATAAATAATAACCCGACAGGAGAAGCAAAATAAATTTCTTCGGGAGTCTCCTACCTTACAAGTAAACAGCCAACCTGCATATTGTCATCATATCTCTATAACTTTCGGCTGTGTAATGAAAACAGAGTGAGCGAAGGTACACGCAAGCTCCTTAATATTTTATGGTCATTTATGCAACATTCGTAATTGTTGGATGTTATCAACCTGCATCCCACGTTACACAGTATATAGTCAGGAGCAAGGCAGAAGGGCTAGGCATGCTTCATCATCATCATGCTTCAGAAGTCATCACCAGAAGTTGGGGGGGGAGATTCAGATGTACAGTAGGTGGAAAGGTTTACAAGCGAGGGTGGTGTGAACTGAAGAGGGGACAGCATGATGATGGAGAACAGGGTGACACCGATGCACTTTCTTCATGCCCACCTCCTCAGGCATTAAGGTGTGTGACTATTAAGATAAGACAGACCTGGGAGCTTGTCTGTACAGTCGCACTCTCAGTCTAACAACACAGCCTTTGAGCTAAACCTTAAATCTAGCGGGGCTCCGACGGCTCCCACTCCACCCACCAAGCACGAGTAAGGCTTCAGCGGCGGAACACAGACAACAGACACACTCTGGCATCTCACACACAGCCATCACTACGGCTTGTCTTATCAGTCAAGGTGGCTCCCTAGCACCTCTTCCTTACCAGTTCACTTCTTCATAAAGTGCATAATATTCTCTCATAAGTTACTTTTCTGGAATCTACTAACTCGTGATCAAGCCAACTCATTTATCTATTCCAACTAGTGCCAGCTAATTTTATTCAGCAAAGTCAAAGAAGAGATACAGGGGAAACAGAACACTAAGGCAAAATAAAAGAGGTAAATCACTAAAGACAAGATGCTACAGTAGACACTCTCCTAAGTGGGTGAAAACTTGACCTTAAGCCAGCAAAATGTTTTCACGCTGCGTTGTATATCTGGTTAATTTTGGAGATTTTGTAGCTGCTTTTCCTCACCGACTTATATTGCATTCCCAAGCTTAATACATTAAATCCTTTTGTAAGTGATGCAAACCATGTCTACAGTGGCTGCAAAAGAAATTTTGACATCAGACTTGTAAGGGGGAATCTGTACATGGGAATGTTTCCACTTGCACCACATGCATACCCTTGGTTCGGTCTAGACTGATCATATGTCAGGCAGTCTTGTACCCCCTCTCATCCCAAGCAAGCAAGTAGTCTAGCCCAGTGACATGCTGGTGATCAGAGGGGGATGATGATTTGTGCTTTATTTGACCCATGGTTATCTCCCTCCTCCCATTCACTTATTGCCACCACCCTATTTTCACAACCAGCAGTCAGAATGGGTCTTAAGAAGCTGACAGGAAAGCGTAAGGCCCATGCTTTGATGCAACTGAAGTACGTTTAGTCTTATTTAAGTAGCCCATGACACTGGTGTGTGAAGCTGGCTGTTTATGAGCTGAAGAAGGTGGCAGCTTCCCTCCCACCAGGCATGATACCTGGGACAAAAAAAGGGCTCTAGAATCAAGAGAAAGATTTCCTCAAAGACTGACAAGCTCATGAAGCTCAAAGAACTCTTCAATTCAATTGTCAATCCATAAGGAAGTTTTGTCTTGCCTCCAGAGTCCTAACTCTCGGGTACCGTGCCTGATGGGAGGGATGCCGCTGTCTTCAGTTCATTAATAGCCAGCCTTACACGGGTGTCACAGGATACATAGATAACATTGTTAACCTGCTCAAACATCAAAGCATGGGCCTTCTCCTCTCCCCTCAGCTTCTTACAAGCGATTCTGATGGTTAGTGGTAATGATAGGGCAGTGACAAACAGTACAAGCAAGGGCTAGATATCCAAGGGTTGAGCAAAACACATAACATCCTTCCCCACAACCACTAGCATGCCATGCAGCTCTACTGATGTACAGTATTTGCTTGCCTGGGTCAAGAGGGGGTACATAACTGTGTGATATATGATCAGAGACTGACTACAGGTATGGCTGTTGTGCAAGTGGAAACAACTGCAAGTACAGATCCCCTTTGTTAGTCTGTTGTGAAAATTTCTTTGTGGCCACCGTATATTAACCCACTGAGCTTGGGGATGTCTTTTTTAAGTTTATTCTTGCTGTCTCCTAAGAACTACATTTATTTCAGGATAGGCTCGTCCAAGATGGGTCAGATACAGTATTAATAAACCCCTTCAATATGAGAGGCCTTTCCTTAGACACACAAAATCACTTGGCAGGTGCAAGAGCATACTTAAAACAGCTCGAGAGTGCTAAACAGATATATGTAAAAAATGCAGGTGATATGGAAAGTAAATCACTAAGGAAGAGGTACCTTGAAGTCTCCTATTTCAAACAGATGACAACCCTCTTCACACTGTGGTTTCTACACTTGTCATTTCTATCTAGGTCTAGCTCGGGGGAATAATCCCTTACACTTGGCATCTGTCCCTCTATCATGACTTTATAGTTTCTACAAAGTTTGAGAAAATCAAGTACAGCACATACAGTGTTGTGTATTTACTAAAGTTTTCCTTTTGAAGGATATTCTGTAAGTATGCAAGAAATTTGTTTCCATTAAAAATAGGTAACCAGGTAGCAGTAGTAACTTGATAAATCGTGACCTTGGGTAAGCATCCTCTAATCACACTGATTCACAAATTAACTCCTTGAATCTGATGTTGTATTCTTTGTTTCAGTCTTACTACCTCTAGACTATTTTATTCAGCTTTGGAACAAATTTTGAAAGTGGAGGAGTTAGAAACAGTCTTTACTAACCCCTTCACTACCACAGGTCTGATCTTAGCTGGGTAGAGTAGTTTGGTGGTAGCAATAATAATGCGCAGTTATTCCTCAATTAACACTTGTACATGTGTTCCTTACAACCGCCACTTTAAGTGCAAATTGCTTGAAGTGAGGGTTGTTTCAATTAAGAGAGCTCCTCAATTTTTTTAAAATCATATTAAATGTTGTAAGTAGCAATCAAATATATTTTAATTCTGGGACAGTGAGTCTGTGCTGTGAAAAATAACGTCAGAATACATTAGCAAGTTAAAGAAATATGTGATATATTGAAATAAATGCCAATGCAAGTTATAACAACCCTACTCCTACAGTGCACATCCTTACTACATAATAATGAGTAATGGTGTGTTAGGAGACAAATGTTCTTTTAGTGATTAGCAGCTTTATAATAAAAACCATTAAGTGAAAGTGTGTTAAGCGAGGACTTGCTATATAAAATACAACACTAGACTGAAAGGGTTAATTCCCACTTGTAACTAGGATCTCTTTGCAAGAAGGATAATTAGTGACAAAAATAAATAAATGATTCTTGGTCTTCCTGCAAAGTCAAATCTTAGTTATCCGAGAAAAAAAAAATATTTTGTGAATCATGGCCAAAACTATTAATAAATCATTACAGTACAAAAATTTCATTAACATCTCACACATATAATCAGTAAAGAATTATTATCCTATTATACAATGATTTTTTTCCCCTAAGCAAACATCCATTCCTTCAAGGCAGCAGCAGTAGAAACCGAGGAACCGGCACACACACACACACACAGACCCCAGCCAACAGTAATGCAACTCCACAATTTTTGTTATGGACAGTGTACTCCAGGGAAGCAAACTTATCCTTCTTATTAACTGGCAGGGTAATTTTCTTCATATTAAAAAATAAATGAATAAATAAGTGATCCATACCTTGCAGTTTGTTTATACTGTACTGTATTTAATCGTAAATTTTACACTGACCTTCCATGAGTCTCGGATAGTGGTTGAGAGGATGCAGCTCTATGGACAAGGTGGCCTGCACTGGGCCAAACATATTCTACTTTCACCATGCACCAGTACATTTGGTGCTGAAGAGCAATGCCTTCACACAGGGGCACTGAATATAACCAGGTGGCTCTGTTAAGTTCCACAACTGTCTCTCAATTCCCTCCCAAAAGAAGGATGATGGACTACAGGAAAAGGGGCAACTTCTGCCTGCAGCCCAAAAGGTTCATGTTAAGATCAGCCTTGGGCCACCTCATCAACTTCTCAAGACTCAAAAAGGGACTTGCTTTCCTTTCCGTAATCACAACTTCCTCAGTATCCTAATCCAGCTAACAAATAATGAAAGTATGTTGTATACTGGTAAAGAAAATGACAACTGTAACAAAAACAGTGGAAGTGGCTGTGTGGTCTGGGGTCTCCAGTCACACTCCTCCCATGGATGGGGGACTTGTGGCAGCCTAACCAGATTTCTCAGTGCACGTGGTAACCAGCGACATCCCTTTAACCACTGTCTTGAACTGCTCTGGGATCGGCAACTCTGCAAACTCACCATCAGGCTTGGGCACCAGGATGTTCATCTCTGTGGATTTGGCAGTGATGATCTCAGCACTGAGGGACTCCTTGCTGAGATACACCTGGCAGCCATCAGTCTTCTCGATGGAGATGATTGGCATAACTCCCATCACCTGCAATGATAGAGCAGAGTTAGCATGGTCATTTAATACAAAAACCAGAACTGTACGGGGATAGTTGAAAGGGTAGGTGGATAGTTAAGCTGATGACTAAATAGATGGAAGAATGAATGGATGGCCTGTCTAACAGACTGATGAATGAACAGGTACACAGGTGGATAGAAAGAACAGATCGATGTACAGTATGGATGGTACTGAGTGGACCGTATTTTTCCTGCCTATAAATGAGATGAGGTAGGACCCAGCAACAAGGAAAGGGAGTACAAAACTGAGAAAACTCTCACAACATGCTCAAAGAAATGGTCCAAACATTCATACTATTAAAATCCTGACTCCATTTCAGAAGTTGGACCTGTAATGAAGCACCAACAGCAAGTCTCCTATCACTCTCCTTGAGGTTAAGGGGCCTGAGCCTTGTCTACCATCATCAACATCATTTAAGGTCTTCGACCTTAAATGATGTTGACCAGCATTTTGGGCCTTTCAAAGCTAAAGAAACACTTATATCTTTTACTTAAATCAGAAAAAATGTTTAACCTTACCAGCCTGGAGACATGTTTTTCATTTTATTCTTGCCATGTCATTATGATTTCATTCATCTAACGACAAACTTTAACCCCTACGCGCCGGCTGACGTGTATAGCTGTCATGATTCAAGGCACAGAGCACCACTGGCTGACGAGATTTGCCGCAAGCATCTTCCCGCCAATCTTTGGGCATGAGACCACTATGACACGCATAGGGTTGGAGTTACCATGTAGAAAGTGACTTCTCTCGCTCTCAGACGCCTGAAAAGGCTCTCCAACTCCTGCAGGAGGAGGGCAGGGCCTTTGACAGAGATGAGTTCACTGAGGAGGAGGACGTAGATGACTGGGCAGGTGAGCATGAAGTTAGGGGTCATCTGTGACATAAATGTCAACGAGCCGTCTCACTGTCACGCTCACCACCTGCTCGTTGTCATCTCACCCTCGAACATCCACCTTCACCTCAGCCGAGTACTTCAAGGGCAGAATCACCACAACTGGGCCCTTCAGGATGTTACTCAGCAGCAAGTGTTTTCCCAGGGAATGCAAGCATCAGGTAAGTCATCACCCCCTTACTCCTCCACCTCCCACACCTCTCCCTCTCCTTTGCCCTCACCCCGTCCCTGGACGTGCGAGCATGCAGAGGAAACGTGCTGCACGTGGCAAACAGCCCGCTATATCAGGTGTGAGTAGAGTGGATACCTTTGTCTGGGAGGATGGAGCAGGATTTGAGCCCTCTGTGCCGGTGTTTGATGAGGAAGGAGCAGGTGTTCATGAGGATGAGCTTCCCCCAAGGCCCTGGACTATTAGCAGTATTTTCAGAGCAATATTCACAACTGCAATTATGCAACACCTGGTGGAAAAAGTAAATTTCCACCAGGCTGTGTAGCGGTGGGTGGATGTGGCTGCCAGCGAAATCACACACATGAGGGATTGGCAACCTGTGGAGGTGGGGGGGTTGTTTGTGTGGATAGCCCTTACCATGTTGATGGCACACGTAAAAAAAACATGTGCTCCAGGACTATTGGTAGGTAGATGAACTCATGGGCACACTTGTCTTAGGTAAGTATATGGCCTGTGATAGGTACCTGGCCATCCTAAGGTTCCTCCATTTCAATAATAATTATAGGCCTGCACCAAACGACAGGTTGTGGAAAATTAGACCCATTCTAACAATGCTCAAGGAGTCATTTTCCAGGCTTTTTCATCCGTTTCAGAAAGTGGTAATTGACATGTTGTTGGTGTTATTCAGGGGCAGGCTGGCACTTATTCATTGTGTGCCATCAAAGCATTATCGCTTCGGGCTGAAATTCTTTGTCCTTGCGACTGCAAAACTGGATGTGCTCGATGTGATAGTTTATTCAGCAATGAATGTTGATATAACTTGTGACGATCTTCACAGTTTCTCGGCATCAGTTGTGAAAGTGCTGATGGAGAGGTATTTCAACTGGCACCACATTCTGTACACTGATAATTAATACAATGCCCCAGCGTTGACCAAGTATTTGCTTAAAAACGGTACTGGGTCCCGTGGAACTGTTCGGGCAAACAGAAAGAATTTCCCTGTATTCCCAGCAAATCTAAGAAAGGAGCCCTTCTTACCAAGAAATGTGGCAACATGTTAGCCCTTCTCTGGCATGACAAGAGACGGGTTAACATGTCAACAGTACATAAGGGTGTGTTTAAGGAAACGGGAAAAACAGACTACAGGACTAGGGGACCCGTGTTGAAGTCAGATGCTGTCAACAACTATATTATCAACATGCGGCTTGTTGATACATCAGACATGCTAACTGATGAGGTTGATCGCCTACATAAGTCCTGCAGGTGGTACATGAAGGCATTTTTACACCTTCTTGATATTGCCATCCTGAACAGTTAAGGCGTTTTTACACCTTCTTGATATCGCCGTCCTGAACAGTTTCATACTGTTCAAGGAGCTCGTCAGGAAACCTATCTCTCTATGAGAGTTTGAGAGACAGCTTGCATGCAAACTCCTTGAAGAGTATTCAATTGCACAGGTGCCAGGTGCTAAGCAGGGGACTGCCTACAGCGGACAGGCTAAGCTGTGCCGAGTATTTCTGGTGGAACAGGCTGGGAGAGACTGGCCGTCCCACAGTAGGTCGTCAGGCATACGGGCGGTGCCACGTCTGTAACACGACCAAACGCCATCCCCCAGCACGAAAAGAGACTGCCTACCAATGTGCAGAGTGCAAGGTCCCCCTATGCCCTAAATGTTTTTGCGAGTATCACTCCAAGTGTGATTGCTGAGCAGGCATGTGGGAAAGTGTAAACAGTATACAGGTATGCACAAGTGTGTGTTTTTTTATAAGTGAAAGGTTAGATATTATAAGTGATTTCTAGTAAGTGCTATGATATAAGTATTTTATAATAAGTTCTACAAGTGCAATGCAATAAGGGTTATTGTTTATTGGTTACTGGTGATAAAATTATTGGAAATACCTTGAGTTAGCCTACCTGTTACATGAAAGAAAACCACTTGCGAGCAGGCCAGAAAGAAAATTACCTCGTTGGCTATGACTAAATTTATTCCCCCGATACTCAGGAAAATAGTGCTGAATATGTAAGCATAAGCATATTTGTGATGTGAAGTACAAATAATGTAAGTTACGTATAACATTTGTAAGATTTTCACGATGTCCCTGATTAGTACAAATCACTCTGAATTATAGTAAAAGTAATTACAGTGATCCCTCAATTATCCGGAAGTGTTCAGTATCTGGACACTGGGCCTTGGTTCTATTAAACCAATATCCGAATTTACTTGCTATTTTCCACATGTAAAGTGCCTGAGAACTTCGGCTGGTCAGCCGACATGTTCAAACATTAGGTATCGTGGCCGCTGGGCTCGAGCCTTGAGCATGAAGAAGTCCATAATCCACAACCAAAGCTAAAATGTCTGTCCAATCCTGTACTGAATGGTCAAAGTCGCGCGCTCGTGCAATCACTCGCAATGAACCTCCAGCACCTGAGCAATACGGCCGTAACCCACAAGTGGTGTCAAAACATCTGTACGCATCCCCCACCCACTGTCTAGCATCGCACAGCCACCAGGCTAGCTCCTTCCTCACTGCCACCGCGTGTGTAACACAGACCACAAGTCACGAGTACATGTTCACTGACAATGCCTAACCGCCACCACCATCGACCACGGACTACAAGCCACGAGTACATGTTCGGTGACAGCGCCCGTCCGCCTCTCTACCAAAGGTCAAAAATCGCGTGGCCACCAGGAGGTACTCGCACCTCACACAGAGAGAGAGAGAGGGAGAGAGAGAGAGAGACCTTCCGACGCTAAGTACAATATCATTACAGTACAGTAATATCTGTACCAATGCATATGATAGTACAGGGAGTCCCTGATACACAAAAGGTTGGGTACCTTTAAAATCATTCGTATATCGATTTTTCATATACTGAAGCATTTTTCCCCATAAGAAACTTAAGGAAATGAGAAGATGCGTTCCAGGAGTCCCCCTAAAACTGTTAACTAACTACTCTGTACTGTACTAGGCTGGTTGTAAGCTCTTAAATCTACAGCAGAAATGTTAAAAAAGGCTAAATGATCTTTAAGCAGTTGTTTATTTATCAAATTATTGAGTAAAAAATAGAAAACAGTACTGTACAGTATATACAGGTGAGGCCCAATCTCACTCACACCCAGGCCTTCCTCGTGCTTCCTGATAATTTCGAGCTTGTGCTCCAGCATCAGGGTTCGGTGCTGCTTCTTTTTGCGAGGTTCCACAGATAATGATGATGAAGGTGAAGGACGCTTAGGTGGCATGATGCAAGATGCGAAAGATTCTCGGAGTACAGAAGGAATGCACTACACAGCAGAGGAGCAGGAACAGATTGGGACAAAGCGGACGTAGTTACTTGCCTCTCCATACATGGTAGTTGTGCTGCGGTCAGTCGTGTGCCATATTTGAATCATCTTCTCATAGCGCTTTTCAAACCATCGAAGCATATGCCTTTTGTATTGGGGAATTTTGTCCTATATTTTTCACTTTCATACCTTCGAATTTTCGTATATCAGGGACTCCCTGTACTACAGTAGTGTACTGTACACAGTACAGTACTGTACTGTAGGTGTGTATGTACAGTACAGTTCCATTTGGTATGGGTATTGTTTCAATGCCACAGTCACCCACATTTGCCAAGCAGCCGTATTGGGATAGGTTAAGTTTGGTAAGGTAAAATACAGTTATTCTATGTAATTTTGCCTGGGAAACATATTGAGCAGATTTTCGAGAAAATCCTATGGTTATTTTCGAAAGGATTCCTGACTAAGGGGTGTGGGTGGCCACCATGCATGTAACTCAGACCACAACCCACAAGTACATGTTCAGTCACAGTGCCCATCCGCCTCTCTATCAAAGGTCAAAAATCGCGTGGCCACTGGGAGACACACACACACACACCACACACACAAAAAAAGATTCCATGACAGAGTATCAGCCCAGTAATTTCTGTACCAATGCATATGATAGTACATTACTACAGTACTGTACTATACACAGTACTCTACTGCACTGTACTGTACAATACACTTCCATTTTGTATGGGTACTTGTTTCAGTACTACAGTCAGCCACCTTAGCCAAGCAGCCCTATTAGGAAAAGTTAGGTTTGGTAAGGTTCCTACGTAATTTTGCCTGGGAAATACACTGAGCATATCGTCGAGAAAATTCTAAGGTTATTTTTGAACGGCGGAGGCGAGCCTTGTTCCTGGCAGAGGGTTACCGGTGGCCACCGCACGTGTAACACAGACCACAACCCACGAGTAAATATACAGTAAAACCGCCCATCTGGCCCTACACTGAATGGTGGGAGTCCCCAGGCCTCCAGAATTAGTGCAGAAACCCCCCATCACACGCGCCAGACCACTTCCTTACCGAAGTTAGAGTCGCCTGGCAGGCCACGTAAGTCATACACTGCCTGTTCCTCTGTGCTTGAAAGCAACCGTTGGGTGCGATATGGCTGTACTGTCCAGCCTGCCAGTGAACAGAAGCCCGCACCTTAGTTCCTACCTTTCTGCCCCTTGTGAGTGGTTCTGCATGCAACAATGGCTGTGACTGCAGTTGCTTTTGTGGTGACTCCTTACCATCTTCAAGTTGTGGCCCTGCTCTGCTGCATTCTTGTGTGTGTGGTGATGGCACCACCTTCACCTGAGAGGCAGAAGAGTTAGGTTCTGAGTCTGGAGAAGCAACGCGAGATACTGGGCAAGATTGACGCAGGTTGGACCATGGGATGCATTCTTCACGAATATGATCTAGCCCGTTCAACTTTGTTCGAAATGAAGTCACGCGACAAGCTTACGCAGTACGGACAGGACTTTGGCAAAAGCACACGACGTGGCGATAGGAAGGTAATGGCCCAGGCCCGGCACGCCATTATTGACTGGTCGACTTTGATGTGGTTACGTCTGCAACGTGGTGCCGGTGTGCTAGTGGGTGGGACCAAGGTGAAGGCTGCTACTGAGAAGTTTGCACGCCTGCACAACGTCCAGGACTTCAAGGCATCAGAGGGCTGGCTCTTCAGGTTCAAGCAATGCCATGGACTTACGGACCGTAAGGCACACGGCGAAGCCTTGGACACGGCAGCGGAAAAAGTAGACCCATTTCTCCAGAAAGTGCAGCACCTGATCAAGGACAAGGACCTTGCCCTTGGTCAAGTCTATAATGCTGACGAAACTGGTTTGTTCTCCAGCTCCTTGCCCACCCACACCCTGGCTGGGGAAAGGGAGAAGTCTGTGCCTGGTCAGAAGTTGTCCAAACAACGTGTATCTGTTTTGTGCAGTGCCAATGCTGACAGGAAGCACCACCTCAAACCCATTGTTGTTGGACGTGCAAAACAACCACGTTGTCTCCGTGGGTTTATGGACAGCCTGCCTGTTGTATGGTACCATTCTGTGAAGGCCTGGTTTATGGCTAAGATCTTCAGAGATTGGTTCCACAGACATTCCGTTAAGGAAGTTATCCATTATCAAACGCAGGTCCTTGGAATCGCTCGCGACCATGTAAAGGCACTCCTCCGCATCCATCTGAGAAGGATTTGATTGCTTTTGATGGGCAGATTAGGTGCATGTTTCTGCCACCTAATACGACTGCTCTGATTCAACCAATGGACCAGGGTGTGATTGTGGCTGCAAAGAGACTGTACCAGCAGAGGTTCCTCAATTACGTGATGGTGGTGCTGAAGGAAGAGGACCTGGTGGAGGACACACATGGGGAGCAGACCTTGCAGAATCTTCGGCGTTACGACCTGTAGTCTGCCGTGTTCAACTGGGCGAACGCGTGGAAGGAAGTCTCCGTCAAAACCCTCAAGAGCGGTTGGTCTCATCTCGTGCAGGGAATCGAAGCCGAACACAACTTCGAGAGCTTTGACGTGGATGATTTTCACAGTTGCCTTAGACAGGCGGGAGAGGAGGTGAACATCATTGACGTGCAGGATTGGTTGGACGATGACAGAGGTGATCCTGGCTACCAGACCATGTCTGATGAAGAGATCACGCTTGGACCCAGCCCGCCTAAGCATGTAAAACCAGTCGTTTCAACATATCCTACTCATCAATCGGGAGCACCTGGAGACCTCGGGATACCTTCGTTGGAAAAAGGAAGAGTTGTTGAGTCTTATGTAGCTTTATTTTTTTCTTTAGCTATTACAGTCTGGCAGATATTAGAGTCTGAAGTAAGGGTACTTTTCCCAAAATCTCGGAAATTCCCCATAAGGAGGAGTGGGCGATGGCGTGAAACCCTCGGCAGATAAGGTTTAAGAACTGGACAGGTTAAATACAGTCTTAACCCATGGATTGGGAGCCACAGCTCAGGCTAGGAAGTGCCGCATTGTGAGCCACAGCTCAGGCTGGGAAGTGCCGCGTTGCAAGCCACAGCTCAGGCTGTGCTAACCTTCCAGTGGCCGTGCATCACTGCTCACTACTCCACCCCTAAGCAAAAACGGAGAGAGAAAAGAGTTCTCCTGGATGTTTATCTTCAAGTTTATAATAAACAAAAAATAAAATTTAAAAAATTCCGTTTTTCTCTACTCAGCCCCTATGCAAACTTGCACATGGCGCTACGCAAAGATGGAGATTTATATGCTGTATATATATGCCAGCATGATGCTCTGGATGTTTATCTTCAAGTTTATAATTTTTTTTTTTTTTTGCACACCATGGGGTGGGATAAAAAAAGGTAATTGCACAATCCACAGGTTAATAAATGACTTCCATACAGAAGGCATTTCATAAGCTAAACAAAATCATCTGGGAGCAGTAAGTATACACTAAAGAGGATGTCACCCAGACCATCATCATACTGACCTTTCCCACCCTGAGCTTGGCTGAGGTAGGGTTCAGACAGCCAGATGAAAAACTTGGTAGGCTGATTTACTTACGAACGTCTGCCCAACTAAAGCCACGCTCCCATTCATTCACCACTGTCCCTGTAATCCTGACTCCACCTAATAGGTCAAAAAATATTCCAATTGTGGCTCTAAACTCACCAGTCTGGAGGTCAATCCAATGACTGTCAAGTCAAAAAGGGGTGCCAAACTCAGGTCATACACTCCTCCACACAAAATTCATCCTGTCAGCTCAATCACTTGTCAGTTCTCCTGCCTCATTAGCTCCTACACCTCACACAGTTACCCACCATATCCATCCAACCTCCCTCTCCAGACCCACCATGCCCTCCTCCCCACCTTCAAACTCACTCAGACACATCCCCCTCACCACCCTGTGTTCACCCACACCATCCATGCACACACACTTAAAACTCTGGTGTTCACAGACTTCCCCACCCTGCATCTCCCACAAATCACACCATTACCCATCCTATCTTTGTGGGGTAAGATATGCTACTTTGGAGGAGTCATATTGGGGAAATTACTATATATAACTAGAATTTTGCAGCAACTTTGGGGGAGTCATATTGGGGAAATTACTATAAACAGAATTTTGCTGTGTAAGCTGAACGAGTACAGATTACACCAAGCTCACCTGAACCTGGCATGACTGGCAGTTGACCACCTCTGCTGACGACACCAGGTTGTCAAACACCACAGATGACTTCTTGCAAGAGTCCAGAATCACAGAGTTCACTTTGCCCTGAGGAAGATGCCATATGTTAGCAAAAATGCTGTTATGACAAAGATGCAAATTACTGATCTATCTACTCCCACATGCCTTACTTCTGTAAGAGGTGGTCATAAAGAAACCTCCATATTGCCATATCCTTTGCAATTTGGCCTCCCTCCCACAAACTCCCATCCCCCTCACTTGTATATCTCTCCACTCCATCCCTCCATCTCATCCTTTGTCACCCCCTCCTTCTGTAAAACTCTCCAAAATTATCATATCAAAGATGTAGCCGTGAATGGAAACAGTAACACCCAGTCCCATAATACATTTTGTGAGATGTAAAGGCCCAAAGCTAAGCTACAGCACTACGGTTTTGAGAGTAAGTGACCAGCTGGACCCCTGGTGACACTACATGACTGAAGAATCACCAGCCACCTCTTTTTGAACCCATGCACAATGCCTTCACCTTGACTGGTGCGTTACATGACTTTCTGCCACATCAAGAGCACTGAGGCCAGGTCTAGGCTACTTTCCTCTGAGTGGCATTAAATGAGCAATAAACCCCAACCATCCCTTGGATGTACAGTAAGCCCTAACAGACCCCATCCAGCTGGAGTGCCCCACTAAAAAAAAAAAAAAAAAAAAAAAACTATTGATGTGAACTTTGAAAAAGTGGGGGTGCCATCATGCGCTGAGAAAATACTGTTGTTGCTATATCCCAGGCTTTGTTCACTGACACATCCTGTGTCACAAAATATTGTACCTGCAATCTAAACTGTATTATTACATCCAAATGCTTATCTAATCTTACCTTACAGTATGTATCAAATAATCTTTATCTGAACCTGCATTTTCCTTAGCTAACATGTCAGTAATACAGTATTTTATATAAACCGAGTTTACACTGTGGCTGCATATTTCTGATTTCTGCTTGTTCCTGAATAGTGTTAGATTGATGCTGGCCTTCTACCACAGTCTACTATCCACCTTTCAGGGGGATATGGAAACAGCTGAATTATACTTGTTTAAAGAGCTGCCTAGTTATACATGTGCCACATCTCCAGAACCGCTTTCCACTTTGAACCAAACAACACCCACCTTGACCTGAACCACTGTATTTTGACAGCGATAGATGTAAATAGACTGGTCCATTTTGGCGTCTGAGATGATAATATCTGGCCTGTCCTTCTGGTACTCCACAAACCACTTCTTGCCCTCCTGTGCCATGCGTGGAGTCCCACTGTAGGGGTCACGAACTGGAGTTGAAGAATTTGCAGGAGGACTTGACTGCTTAACAAACGGCCGTGGTCCTTCCCTTAGGCTGGGGTTCTTGTGAGTCTTCATGTCATCTGTGACCTGGCAAGAGAAAGTGTAAAATCAGGAGGGGGGGGGGGAAGTATTTGATAAATGGTTACTGTTGTCTTAAGCTGCAGTTCATGTGAGTCTTAATGTTGTCTGTAAACTTGTGGAAGAACACTTCAAATCAGCCGTGCATCACTACAGACATCCCAAACTTTAACTTGTTTCCAGAACTTGCTTCATAACTTGAACAAAAATTCTGTTAAAATTCTCTAATATTGCATTATCAACGGCATACCAAGTGACATGACTCAAATAGTATTCACACACCATACAAGTTCCTGAAATCTTAGCTCCACCTCACAAACCTGTAATATATTGCATCTGTTGCTTTATGAATCC
The DNA here is from genome assembly GCF_032717465.1 of Coenobita brevimanus. Taxonomy (NCBI): domain Eukaryota; kingdom Metazoa; phylum Arthropoda; class Malacostraca; order Decapoda; family Coenobitidae; genus Coenobita; species Coenobita brevimanus. The sequence goes on along the minus strand of NC_136992.1, from coordinate 30,707,726 downwards.
TGTGTGGTAGGTAATGCCAGATGTATGTATGTATGTGTGGGGGGGGTATTACAGTATCAGTGTACAATCACTGTACATGCTTGTACACATTATGTGTCTAGTCACTGGCATACAAGGCAACATACATATCCACCAACCCACCTTCTTAAGTCCTGATGTAATCTTGGTGCCCTGGTTAATGGATGCAAAGAGAGCTGAGCGTCCGTCATCATCGCCGCTGGCTGGCTTAGACTCCAGTTTCACCATGGGGGGAGGGGGAGGGATGCCTACACGGAACAACCCCAACAACAACAACATTAGCTTACAACATCAACATTAACAACATCAACGTAAGCTCATACTCAAGTGCAAGATGGTACAGTTTCAGATTAACCCCCTCAGTGCCATGACATCTTTCATTTTATTCTTCTCCTGTTGTGATCCCAGGCTCATCTGGATGTGAACCCAGTGAACTACAGGTTAAAGTTACCCCTTTCTGCAGCCCACTATCCATATTTCAGGGGACACGGCTCCTTTTCTGCTGTCCACTATCCTATTTTCACGGGACTGGGTTTGCTTTCAATAAACAAATGCTTCAGCTTAGGAGAAACTTTTAAAACTGGAAGGGTTAGATTTAGCCCTTTCACTATATGGCAGCTCTCCTAAGTTGAATAATGCAATGTTGTATTCTAGATGCCACAGGAGGCTTCACAGCACCTCACTGTTTGCGATTTCTTGTGCATGTTACATCTGAACATCCTCTTTTTGTTTTGTTTACAAAGGCCCTAACATGCTTGTATGCATTGGCTTTGGTCACCTAATGGCAGCTCTCCACACTGCTCAATCTCTAGCAGCTTCTTTATTCAGTCCCTTATCCCTTTAGTTTACATCAGTAACATACAAGAGGATACTGCGGTGTAACAAACAAAATCAATCACTAAACAGGAGGTGAAACAAAATCTCCGAAGCCACATAAAATACAACCCAGTCTGATGTCAGCTAGAATGTGAAAAAGACGTCCTGGGGCTCAAGGGGTTAACATGCCAGATGCAGAAATAAAACAGTAAGGAGGTAGCAGCAGGGAGCCTCATAACGCCACAAGTATATCAGCCCATGAACAAGGTGGCGGGACAAAGATGGCGGAGGGTCATGGGCGAAGGGTGGGTGGAGGGGGGGATCAGCAGTGAGTAGGTACAGAGACTGGGACTGCACTTTTACTCAGCTTAAGAAGGGAAATCAGGTTATGGAGGGGTTCAAGGATACTGTTTCTATCCCTGGCATTATGAACAGTCTCTGCAAACCTTAGGAAAATTGTCTGGAGATAGCAGGAATAAATTTTAAAATGGATCATCCTAGTGAAAGGGTTTCCATTTTGTTCTTTTTATCCCCAGATGATGATACAGAGTGGTCAATAAATAATGCTCCACTAGTATCTTATGTGTTGTAGGGATGGTTCAGTCTGCTGGTGTGGGTGTGGCAGTGGCAGTGGATTATTTACGAGTGTTTAAATGTACCTGCAATATTACTGTCATCCCCACAACACAGAAGAAATCATCCGGTGGGGTGGAAGAGGAGTGTTATATATGGACCACTCTGTGTTTAGATTAGGAAAGGCCTGTCAGACTGAAGAGATCAATGGTTGAAGCTGAAGGACTAATTAACACTAAAATTTTCATCAGCTGGGTGGGCACAAAACAAGCCATGATCTAAAAAGGTGATGCTAGCTCCTACATGAAGGTTACACCGCTGGAGATGGTAAGCTAAAGCATCATAAACCAGTCCAATAGGTATTTAGAACTCTGGTAAAATGATACTTAGTGTGATACTGTACAAAGGAATGCTAGAGTAGAGGCATAGAGTCATTCCTCATTATAAGTTGTACAAGGGTTTAAGAATATCAATTTTTCTATACTGTACAGTATAATTTACTGCAAGCTGAGGGAAACTGACAAATCAGCTTACAAGAATCCATCACACTTTTGAATGAGACTACTTTTTTTTATCCATTCATTCTTCCCATCTCCAGATAATAATAATTCCATCAAGGGGGATCTATATGGAATACGAGTATATCTATAGTTTAATCCCATAGAAGAGGGCCAAAAGAATGAATGAATTCCTTATAACGATGATTGACTCTCCTATGCCATCTCCATTACTATTCAAGGCTACAAACACAAAATTATGTCTACAATGAAAATTCCTATGACTACAAAAGAAAAAGGATCAGAATCAGATTAGTGAGAGCCTGAAACAAGGGAGGAAAAAAAGGTGAAATCAATGGTGAAGTTCTCTGCCATGTGGTGGAATGTTAATACTGTAAATATGAAGGTACTGCTCTCCCCATAAGTAACTTTACCCTTCATGTGGTGGCATAATGAGGATGATATAATAATAATAACAATAATAAAATCAGCTACTCCCATCCTGTAAAAGCATATATCACTCCACTTCCACTCTGCTGGGCAATTTCTCATGTGTTGTAAGGAGAGTCAGTGTTATCAGTATCAAAGCTCTACCGGTATCATTTATTCATTTCCTACTCCCACTGCCACCACCAACCCCACATTAGCCGTCCCCACAACACACAAGATATTGCCAGGCGAGTTAGGTTTCTTCGGTATATATAATGTTGACTTGGCAATTTCTCTAAACTCTACCAACTGTATGGAATCAACTGTGATTTTTTTGGAGCATATTTCTGACTTATAATGACAAGTTACCAGCAAGAATCTTATGTATCATGTAAGTTTTTCAATTACCTCCCCCCCCCCTTTTTTTGTTTTAATCACTGTATTCAGCTAAGTAGAGATCTTGGGCTGAAGGGGTTAATGGGTAAGCAGAGATGGTCAAATTGAAGAAGGAAAAGTGAGAGAGAGAAAAAAATTGAAAGGAGGGCAAGGAAAAGTGAGTAAAGAAGATGACAGAAGGGGAGAAAAAAGGTGAGGCACAATGAAGAAAAAAGAAGATAGGAAAGGAAAACAGAGAAAACAGATTACCGATGAGGTGAGGATTTATTAGGAACAGCGCGGCAAGAAAAGGGAAGATAATATGAGATGAGAATTAGTGGCCCTGAGTGAGATGGGATAACAGGCAAGGCAAGGGAGAGGACAGAGGAGAAAAATGTGAGATTAGAAGAGGAGAAAGATGAGAGGTGTGAAGAGGAGAGAGAGGTGTGAAGAGGAGAAAGGTGAGAAGAAAAAAGAAAATAAGAGAAAAGTCAAGGACAAGAAATGAGGATATGGACGGAGATGAGATGAAGTAAGAAAAGGAAAGGAAAGGAGAGGAGTGGAGTACAACAGACTCAAGTACAAGTGAGAGGACATGAGAGTAAAATGAGGTGAGGTTCAGTGAGATGAAATGAGATATGGAATTGTGAACTAAGCTGGGTTAATATAAGATGGTGACACAGGGAGTGGTCTATAATGACAGTGTAATGTCTAAACAAACCTGGTGGGGGAGGTGGAGGCACACCACAGCCTGGCGGTGCTGCCTTCAAATTACCCATAGCATTGCCACCACGAGTGTTCCAGGCAAGTCCCGTTGTGTGGTACTTCTTTACATACTCCTGAAGCTCTCGGAACACACCATTCCAGTGCTGCACCCACTCCACGTGTAGTTTGTCCTTTTCTCTGTGTGTACAGATGTTTCATATTAGCTTCCTACCTCACTTTCATCTTCATAATCACTGTTACAGGAAAGGTCTCTTGTTAACTCCGGCAGGTCTCAATATGCATGAAATTCCAGTGCTATACTCACTTCACAGGTCTGTCAATTCTGTACATAAAGGCACTTTGATGCTGTATAGAGATGCCTTCATATGATGACACTGATATATAACAGGCCCAGTTAAACAAATGTTCCTCAACTCACTCCTCATTGCTCCCAAAAGAGGATAACACTGCAAGAGAAAAGCAACTTTGGACTGCAGTCCACCAGGTTCATGTTCAAATGAGCCTGGGGCCACAACAACAACACCTCTTTCCCTCCCTCCCTCCTCACCTGTAATCCATAATGACACTGTGAAAAAAAAAAAAAAAATCATCTATCTCCCTGATATATAGCAGTCTCTCCTCTCTCTCTCTCTCTCTCTCTCCCTTTCTGATCCCTTTCCCTGTCCCTCCCTCCTCAGTTTTCCTCCCTTCTTCCCCATCCCTACTTGTACTCCTTCAGAACTCTGTTGTAGAAAACCACACTGTCACTCATCTTTTTACCGCAGGATGTAGTCCCTCTTCCTTCTCTTCCCTCCATCCCCAAGCTCACCTGTAATCTTTAAGGACCCTATTGGTGTAGAAAACTGCAGAGTCTCCCATCTCCTTGACATACGGTGCAGGGGCTGGGGCGACAGCCACCCAGGACAGGCCTGGGATGGATTCGGAGATGGCAGACAGATGGTTGAAGAATGGGGACTGACGCTTGGACTCACGGAAGGCTATCACCTCCTGGATCTTCTTTCCAGTTGGCTCCAGCACCTAAGGGAAAGGACACGGCATCATTACAGGCAGTCAATATTATGTCTCATGATGATGGAAAATAATGACCATGTGGTGGCATCAATTTACCTGGGCACTGGAGATGCCTGGTTACACAAAAACCCCTCATCCCTCCCATATCCCTCAAAGAATGATACAACTGCAAGAGAAGGGCAGCTTAAGCATGTAGTTCACTAAGTTTACATTCAGATAAGCCTGGCTCCTTAACACCGACAAAAACAACACAACAGTATATCAAATATTTTTTCCAAACACCAATATGGTACTGTGAATTGAGAGAAACTGGGACATAAGCTTTTCCCTTATATTTAGATTAAAAGACCATGGACCATACAGCAACTCCAGTTTGTCCGGCCAAACAGACTCGTCAACCTCTGGGAAGAAATCACCCCTGCAGGACTGTCCCATACAATGAGCCTATGCTCCCTAGCGGCTGATAGTGCCTCACCAAAGAGAGGCGGGGAGGAACGTGGAGGTTTTGTTCAAGTGACCTGGTTGCTCTTCCCAGAGTATCATTATAAAAGCAATAAATCCCAATCATCCCTCAGACATAAAGTCCCACAGCCCACATCCAGATGGAGCGTCTGAACTGAATTACTGTATTATATTAGACAACTATGACCTAAATAACACATGAATGATTGCACAGCCCATTTCACTAGGGAAGCCAAATACAGTATAGCTTTTAGTTTTGTATTTACCTACTTTTCCTGAAACCTAACCACACATTTTGAAACTAGTAAACTGATTAATGACAATGATAATGACAATGATGAAGACAATCATGAAAATTATGACAATGTGAAGATGATGATGATGATGATGGTGATGGTAATGATGACAATGACAACAATGATGAGGAAGATAAAAATGATAATGACTGATAAACACGAAGATCATGATGTTTTTACAGTTCCAGTAACTACCATGCTTGTATGGCCTAACAAAGCAGTACAAGTACTGTACAATGGTAGATGGAGAGGAAGCTTAACAAAGGCTATTACATCAACAGGATACAAGTGAGATAAAAACAACTACACAAAATCCTTTACTTCTCCGCTGCAGTTGCTCCCATACTTACAAACTTCTGAGTTACGAACATTCGGACTTAAACTTATCCGAGCTGCATTTACCGAGTTATTTTTTCAATGAAACCTACACAACACTGTCGTAGTAGCAGTAGTAGTTGTAATAACAGTAGTAATAGTAGTAGCTGCAACCCCAGGCTCATCTGACTCTGAACCCAATGCACTGCAAACTGAAGTTACCTTCTGCAGTCCACCATCCTTTTGGGGGGATAGGGCAGCAACGCCACCACTCAGTCACGTAAATGCCATCACATGAAGGCTTCCCTCTCCAGCACTTGCATAGCTCAGTAGTTCAGCATTAAAATTCTAAAACTAACATAACTCATTTAAAACAATTAATACAACAGTATTTTCGCTTCAACTCCTGATCATGTTCACCAGTGATTTGTGCATACAGTAAAACCTCAATATAATGGACTTCAATAGACCAGAATTCGCTTTTATCGGAATCAAGGAGCTACCGGACTAAATTCCTACATATTGGAAAAAGTCCGATAAAGCCAGAAGCAGTCCGGACTGCCTGACCACTTCAGCTATGTTCAATACAATAAGGTAAATAAAAGACATGTTTATCTGTGTACAGCACAGCATTATTATATATTTTATACCACTTGATTAATGTAGTGAAGTTATAACACAGTACAGTACCGCAATGGCAGTCAAAACTGTTTAAAAACTGTTCGTGTGATCTGGATTAATGTCTGGTATATTGGAAAAAAGTCTGGGTTAGGAGGGGGAAGTCCGGATGTCGCTTTTATCGGAATTTCGCAATTTTTGGAATGGCTTGGGCCCCAATTAGTCCGTTATAGTGAGGTCTTACTGTATCTGGCCTACCATTTATACTGTACAATACCTTGGCTCAGAGTTTTGTCACATTTGCAACTTACTTCACGCAGCTCTGTGGCACAAAGGGACAATACTGATCCTCTACAAACTTTCCACGACACATCTTAGTGACTAGCGGCATAATCTAGTGCCAATCTATTCTTACTACGCAGCATTCAAGATGGGGAGATCGGTATTTTAGGGCAAGTTTAAGTAAAGACAATACAGTCAATTTCAACTTACAAACTTTTTGAGTTACAACCCAACCCTGGGACCCAATCACATTCATAGTTAGAGAAGGAACTGTATGCAGTACAACTATTTGCTCACCTGTGGTAGTTCCGAATCAAGGGGCCTTTGACTCTTTGATGCCATGACCAGGAAGGCTCGCTGGTTGATAAACGCCTCCTGTACTAGTTTAGCCATGACAGCCACATCTCCTCCAATGCTCTGACTACACTCGTAGAACGTCTTGAATGGCCCCGAAAGTAGGTCGTCGTAGGCAACAACAAATGGAACTGAACATTCCTCTGAGGGAGACAGGAATATGTTAATCAATGGAACCAAGCTTTCCTCTGTGTGAGACAAAAATATGTTAATGATGGTGCGCTATATAGCTATCTATTGTATGGTCAGATGCCTTTATCCCAGTAGGGGCAGCCACAAACAAATAATCTTCATGTCACCTTGTCTGGTCTTGGTGTAGCATGTGTTGTGCACTGTAGTGCTCCATAATGTGGGTTATGTTGTGTGAGCCTATTCTACATGCAGGGCACATGTCATCTGGGATTACACCCTACCCAAATCTAAGCTGGCAACTCAAGCAGGTGTGCTTGATAAGCTCTACTGAAGGACACCTGTGACTGGCGGATACTGGGAGGGGGGGCTTGCTGTCTAGTGTTCTGATCAAGGTGTTGTACTGCCCTGAGGTAAAAGTGGATTGTGAAAGAGAGATACATGAGGTAAGTGTGCTGCCTCAGTGGAATACCAGTGAGTTATATTTTGTGCTGACAGTGAGATACATGAAACGAGTGTACTGTGGTGTTAGGGACAGCATTACAATGAGGCGAGTCAGACTGTGTTATGGTGTGTGTGGATTTTCACAAGTTGAATCTGTGGTTACAAGAGAGATATACTGTTAGTGTGCTGTGGTGTGAGTGAAGACAGTAAGTTGTATTTTAAGTTACGAAAGATTATATATGAAGTTAGTGTGTTGTTTTGGGAAGGGCAGCATTACAATGAGGATAGTGTGTTGTGAAATCACTGTACTGTAGACTGATCTGTGTTGTATTATGTGCTGTGAGATTAGGAGACATAAAGTGTGAGCATGTTGTGGTGTGAGGGGGCAGCATTACACTAATGGGAGTGTGTGTTATGGTGTGGTTAAATTATTGTATGTAACTGAATTTTGTGCTGTGAGAGAGATAAATGAAGTACTGTATGTTGTGGAATTATTTGTGAACTGTATTTCATGTTGTGAGAGAGAGATAAATGAAGTATATTGTGGAGGGCTGAGTGGAGTGTTTGTGCGACATGAGTGGTGGTGCCAAATGAGTGGAACCATATACAGTATAGGGTGTTTATGCTATGACTGTGACCATCGCATGTTTGGCTTCCTCTCTAACACTCGTAAGGATTCACTATGAGCCTTCACAATTTTCCAATTTTTAATATACAGTACTTCAAAGGTTTTATATTGAGCATCAGTTTAATCTTTTCAGCACTACTATTTCATTCCACGCAAATAAGGACATAAGTGAATGATTTGTTAAAAAAAATAAAATAATGTGCTACCTTACTAGTACCATATGGTAAATTCTTGATGAACACCTGATCCCAAGAATATTATTGCTGTTGTTGTCCTACTGGTACAGAACAGCAGAGTTGTCTCATATGAACAGCCTAAGCTACGAGTATACTGAAGATGGTTTTGGATAGTTCACAACTCCTTTTCCTCAGTGATTTATATTGACTATTATGCTTTAGCATTCTTTTTTATGTTACTTATTACATCTTAACATTCTCCGATATGCTACTTAATGCACCTTAACATTCTCTGGTACAGTATACTACTTATTACACCTTAACATTCTCTGATATACTGTACTACTAATTACACCTTAACATTCTCTGGTACACTACTGTACTTAGTACACCCTGATATTCCCTGGTATGTTAAGTATTACACCTAAATATTCTCTAGCATATTTAAAAATCAACATAGTCTGCACCAATAATACTGGAGGATTCTGCAGTGTAATGTGCAGAATAAATCACTATGGTAGCGGTGCTAGGATGCCTCCAAGGCCAGCCTGTGCCACCATCCAACATTACACTCTTCTATTCACTTGATGGGCATTACAACATACCAAAGATTTATTAAAAAGGGAATTGTACTGTATATATATCTCACCACACCAAATCTAACCACTCACAAAACCACAGTCCTGGATAAGCGCTCAAAAAATAATACTGGCGGGTCCCATGATACCAGTGGGTTATGTTAATGAAAGACCTCTCTGATGGTGGAAACTTGTATAAGATTGAAATAAATAAATACATATATAAAGGCAAAACTCATATAAGAAAGTCCATAACTTAATATGTCAATAGAGTTACGTTAACTGACCCTGCCTGCACCACCAAATTTGGGTCTAAACTGCCCATTCTCACATCACTAGTTTCTTGTATAGTGGATGCTCATATAACGGAACCCGCCTGTATTGTATCTAACAAGGAGGGAAAGAAAAAGTGTTAAGAAATAATAAATAATGAGACTTTGTGTGGTGGAGGAAAAACAATGATAAGGAAAAAAAACTCACAAAACAGAAACTAGGAGGAGAACATACTAGGAAAACTACAAAACTCACAAAGTAGCTGGGGATGGACATAATAAAACCTCCAAAACTCACACACACACACACACACACACACAAAAGGTGGAAGAATACAGTGGAACCCCAGAATTCGGACACCTCTACTCGTACAACTCGGTTTTCAAACAGCTTTTTCGTCCAAAAATCGCTCCAGTTTTCGTACGGAGACCCGCCATTTGCACTAAGAGACACGGTGTCATAGGTGTCACATGGTCGCCAGTCCCAATTTGTTTTCCGCCAGCTACGCATCAGTCATACAGGTTCCATTAAACTTTGTGATAAATTACATATTTCTTTTAGAAAATTGTACATAATCAGGTTCTTTACCATTAAAGAACCCAAAGCAATGCCCTAACTCCAAGCATTGCCCCAGCCCCAAGAATCTACCCAGCCCCAAGCATCTCCCCAATCCCATGAATCTCCTCATCCAAAGAGACTGAAAAGAGGAAAAACACCAGAGGGGCAGTTACCTACAGTTTTCATGGAAGGTGACTCCCCTTCCAAAAACTAACACCCCTCCTCCTCCTCTCCACATCCATCCACTTAAGCCATTAGCTCTCCTCAGTTCAGGTAAGATGCAGTAAAATTATCATTTATATCATCTACAAGGTATATTTCTTTATTTTAAAGGTTTTATGTACGGATTAATGCAAAATACTCTGTTTCTTATGGAAAAAAAATGATTCGGTTTTCAAACAATTTGCAATTCGTACAGCCTCCAGGAATGAATTGTGTACGAATCCTGGGGTTCTACTGTACTGGCAACACACTTCATGGGGCAAACTATCATGCAAGGCAAGGAGGGGATGACAGAGGACAAGGAATAGGAAAGGGAGGGGAGGCGGTGGAGTCAGAAGTACCTAACAAGAATGACGGGGAAAAATACTGTGATAAACTATACAGTACTGTACTGTACTGGGTGGGAAAAGTACTGTCAATGCACTTCAAAGGGCACACTACCACGCAATGGGAAGGAGAAAAGGGGAAAAGGGGAGGGAACACCTACCACCCCAAATCAACCCATCTCGTCGCCCTGCTGAAAAAGCCCGGCCCAACCGCCACCAAGAATGGAAAGATGGAAAAGAGGGCGAGAAGTTTTAAGAAATGAGGCTTAAAAAAAAAAAAAAAAAAAAAAAAAGCTGGAAATTACTTCAAAATATTAAAGAAACTGATGCAAACCAATTAATATTAAAAACCTTTAAAACGTATTACAAACCCTACAAATAACTCACAAATTAGCAAAAATATACACAATCTGGAAAATAACTCACAATTTACCCAATAAAAAGCAGACTAAAATTAACTGAAACTAATAGACAGAAACCAAACTCACATATTAATAAAAAGCAAAGAGGTTAAAATGAACTCTGATTAATAAATGGTAGTAACCTTAAGAATAACAAATTAACTGAGTACACAGCCTAAAAATCTTGCAAAAAATAAATACACACTATAAATCACAAACATCAATAACAAAATGCCTTAAAATTAAAAAATAGCACTGAAAGAAATAAACTACTATAAGAGATTAATAACTTGGGTAAACTTATCAAAACTTAATCCCTTCCCTCCGTCAATGTATTTTTTGGGGCAGGAGCATTTCTCTCTCTCTCTCTCTCTAATGATTTTCAAACACGATGCTGCATTCCCACTGATTTTAACCATTTGTGAAGCCATACCATGTCACTTTACACTATACCATACACTACACCACACCACACCACACCATACCATACCATACCATCCTTTCACACATCACACCACACCATACCACCCTCTCCCACTACACATCACACCACATACCATACCACCCTCTCACACTACACATCACACCACACCATACCATCCTCTCACACATCACACCACACCACATACCATACCACCCTCTCACACTACACATCACACCACACCATACCGTCCTCTCACACATCACACCACACCATACCACCCACTCATACACCATTCAAAATCATCCACCCACACAACACACCATACCATCCTCTCACACACCACACAAAATCACCCACACCACATCAAGAGCATTAGCTGAAAGGTCCTGAAGCTTCCTCATCTTGTGTTTTTATAGAGGCACTTACTTTGTTTATTCTTGCTACCTCAGGGCAATATTATTCAGCTTTGTTTACTTTGTTGATAAAGGCTCCAACATGCTTGCATGCATCAGCTTGATCTCTAGCAGCCACTCTGTTCAGTCCTGTAACCCAGAGGTCACAGTCTATGACCTTGTCCCTGGATGTTTTCAGTTTGCCTCCCATAACTCTACTCAGCTTAGTAACTGAAGAACTAGTAAAGCTCCAGGTTCATCTGAAATGTGAACATAGTGGACTGCAGATATAAGTTCCCCTTCTGCAGTCCACTCTGTGGGGGCCTTCTACTTATCTATATCTCTATTTGTCATCTCTCTATCTAACTATATACAATGCCTTTACTTAAATGCCTTAATCCTGAAGCAGTGGCCATGAACATATTGCCTCCATGTTACTGTGTCCTCTGCTATCAGGCTGCCCACTCTCTAACTCCCACCACCATCACTCACAAACCTCTCCACACAATCACTTATGCCGACAACACAACATACACTCTTTGAGAGCTCTGTGGGAAAGCCCGGTCTCGGCCATGGCCTTCCTAAGGGACTCAGGGCTGTTCGGCCAGACTGCCGAGGGAACAACTACTACTACTACTACTACCTCTCTATCTCATACTCAATCTCCCCTTCCCCTCTCGCAAACATTCTCCGAGTCAATTTCTATCTCCTATGCTCTCCACATGATAAGAATATAATTATGTAACAAAACACTTAAACCAGACGGACTATAGTGTGTAACGGCAGGGCTAAAAAGTGTACTATATGATAATTATTTACTAGCAATAAGGATAAACATGAAGATAATGCTAACCTTCTAGTAGTGGGATGA
>NC_136992.1:30650532-30690532 GCF_032717465.1 Coenobita brevimanus | reverse complement strand
TGTGGTTACATGGTCTGTTAGGATGATTGGATTGTTAGAGAGAGAGAGAGAGAGAGAGAGAATAACTAGGTTGTGACATTAGATACCTCCCAAATCTCTCTCTCTCTCTCTCTCTCTCTCTCTCTCTCTCTCTCTCACACACACACACACACACACACACACACACACTTTTATTTATTCTCACTCACTGTCACCCACTCGCTCACACATGTGGGAGTATGTGTGTATGGAGAAGAGAGGAAAAAGTGTTACAGAACAGGAGAGGAGAGGGGAGGAGAGAAGAGGGGAGAAGGGAGAAGAGGGGAGAAGGGAGAAGAGGAGAGGAAAGAAAAGTATGGGGATGAAACGAGAGAAGTGAGGAGAATATAATACAAGAGAGGAAAAGGGAGATGTGAGGAGAGGAGAGGAAAGGAAAGGAGAGAAGTGAGGAGAGGAAAGGAGAGGAGAGGAGAGGTGAAGTGAGATGTGGTAGGGTATATTAATAAAATGTGAGGTGACAATAGGAGAAGTGAGTGTGTGAGGTGCAGGGCTTCAGATGGTGTGTGTGGTGAAGCCTGTGCAGTTCTGTTCTGTTCTGTGGTGCAGGTACAGCTAACACACTCACCACAGTCACCACCACACCACCACCATCACTACCACCACCCCCAACCTTTTTTTTTTTTTTTTTTTTTTTATATGTGACCGACTCTGGGCATAGGCTTCACAGCCTGCTTTCAAGGCCCAGTAGTCCTCCTACGTACCGCACACCTCTACATGTCACCACTTCGGCGCTAACACCCACCGTCCATACTGAATACATGCTAGGGCTGTCTCATACAGGACTGGTGTATTGGTATTAGCGGGGGTATTTTTACGACATGTCGGCGGGTCTTCTGGTAGATCAGTAAAGTCTGATTTTTCTGAAATTCAAATCCTTAAACTGTTCCCTGCCTCAGCGGGATTTGAACCCACTGCATCCATCACCACAACTGTCATCATCATCATAAATCATCATCATCACCATCATCATCACTACCACCACTACCCTATCATATCCTCCCCATAAAACCAATATCATCATCATCATCATCATCATCACCATCACCACCATCATCCAGACCTCTTTCCCCACCCAAGGAAGTGGAGACAGGGTTCAGAGAGCAGGGAAAAACCTAACAAAAATAAATAAATGGGCCACACACTCATCCACACACCACCCCAGCCCCCGGAATCCCGCCTCCATCTCAAAAACTTACACTTTAGCACATCTGGCAAATGGAAAACTATCACAAGACTTACTGATGCTGAAAAGGCTAAAATAATAGTAGGCAGAGATATGATGAAAATATATAGACAGTGGGGAATGGTGCAAAATGGGTGATGTCATTTGTGGGGTAGCGATAGACACAACCAAGGAGCACACACGGAAGCAGAAATATGTGGGTGTGGAGAGAGAGAGAGAGAGAGAGAGAATGTGGGTGTAGGTGAGGATGAGGGCAGGTGTTAGAGAATCAACAGGTGTACTAATAATCTCTCTCTCTCTCTCTCTCTCTCTCTCTCTCTCTCTCTCTTGACTCAGCTGTGATTCTGACTCACATCCACACACCTACATTCCTATCCAACCACAGCATCGCTCCACACACACACACACACACACACACACACACACACACACACACACACACACACACACACTTCCTTTTAAATACTCCCACTTCATCTTACACTCCCCTCTCCCTCCTCCTTCTCTCCCTCCCACTCAACCTCCCTCCCTCCCCTCTTCCAAATTCCTACCTCTCTACCCTTTGCCACTCTCTCTCATCCCCTTCCCTTCATCCCCTCCCCTCCCCTTCCCATCACCTTTTTCCTTCCTTTTCCTCTTTCCCTCCTTTTCATAACCTCTTCACACTCTCCTTCCCCCATCTCTCTCTCTCTCTCTCACGCAGGTGGTACATAACTGTACATCTGCAGACACACACTCACGTCCATCTCTCTCTCTCTCTCTCTCTCTCTCTCTCTCTCTCTCTCTCTCTCTCTCTCTCTCTCACACACACACACACACACACACACACACACACACACACACACACACACACACACACACACACACAGAAATATACATACATCATGGAAAAGCAACCATATGAACACAGCCACCAAACATATTACATTCATACATACACTACCACATACACAGACACACGTAACCACACCATCATCATCATCATCACCACTGCTACCACGACCATCATTATCATCATCATCACCACTGCTACAACCACCACCACCATCATCATCATCTTCACTCCTACCATCACCATCGCCATCATATAGCATCATCACTGCTACCACATTCATCATCACCACCACCACCACCACCACCAATCATCACCACCACCACCACCCTCCCCACTAAGCCCTGGTGTGGGGTAAACTCCAGCGACAAAGATGGCCTTAAAACAGCCCTACCCACGAGCCTGCCAAGTGCACCATCAACACTTCCTCCAAACTTTCAACTCTTGGCTCCACCTCACAAGCAAAAACCTCTGCCCCTCCACTATACCATGTTCACTCTAACCTGGCACAGACCCCTAACCCCTAAGTATGGTCAGAATGAAGGACACTAGTAACCAAGGAGACTCACTCTTACCTTATAACCTGACAAAGACCCCTAACCCCTAAGTGTAGTCAGAGTGCAGGAAAAACCACTAGTAACCAAGGAGACTCACTCTTACCTTATAACCTGACAAAGACCCCTAACCCCTAAGTGTAGTCAATATGAAGGAGGACCACTAGTAACCAAGGAGACTCACTCTTACCTTATAACTTGGCAGGAATTCCTAACTCCTATCGCCTAAATGCAGAGTGGAGGACTGATTTCACTAGTAACCATGGAGATTCAATATTTACAGGTGATCTAATTTCATGCATCTACGACCTAATATTGTAGTTGTGCATTGGCCCAGTTCCATCAGATGAAAACAAGCCCACTACACAAGACACCATAACACCTCTTCCTTAGCGATTTATTTTTCACATTACACACAAATTTCTTCTCGTATGTCACTGACTGCACACTATGTCGATATTAAACAAGATATACCACACGAAAGAATATCCTGATCTACTAAGCAAAAAAAAAAATATGAAATGAAAAATAAATCGCTAAGGAAGAGGCGTTACGGAATCTGTATCGTTTTCTCACACACGTCTTTATTTTCTTCTTCCATTTTTTTTCTTTTTTTTCATACTGTCTCTTCCTCCCACCTTCAAATTTATTCACACACACACCCTTTCCACCATCCTACACACATCACACACACCCTTTCCACCATCCTACACACATCACACACACCTTTTTTCACCACACACACACATACACACACACATACACACACACACACACACACACACACACACACACACACACACACACACCTGCAGAACCATACACATATACATACACATACATTCATTTACGTTGCATACACCTACACACACACAAGCAGCTGGAGACAATTGATTTACTTCGCTGACTCCTACCACCTGGCTCTCTCTCTCTCTCTCTCTCTCATACTATTCACCCTCAACATCTCCCTAACACCCTCTCTACCTCCCTAACTTCCTCTTTCTCCCTAATCTTGCATTCTTATTTTTCTCTCTTCCTACTCCTCCTTTCCCCCCCCCTTTTTTATTTCTCTCCCTCCTCCTTAGCAATCTCTCTCTCTCTCTCCCTCTCCCCCCCCTCTGCCTTACCCTGCAGTGGGGATGATGGCAGGGGACCCAACCACCCTTGTCAGCAACCCACCTTCTCTACCCTATCCCTCCACTTTTCTCCTTCCCTCCATCCCTCCCTGCCTCTCCACTTCCCTCCTTTCTCCCTCCTCCATCTCTACTTCCCTCCTCCCTCCTCCCTCTCCACTTCTCACCTTGGTACCCCCCCTGCCCTACCTTGCTGTGGTGCTGCCAGGGACCCTCCACCCCCCTTGCCACCCCCTGCCTTCTCCAGCCTGTCCACGGCGGTCTCCAGGCGGGCTACTAACGCTGCAAGCTCTCCTGCCATCATGTGCAACACCTCTGCAACACATAGAAAAACACATCAGTATTATTAGTTTTGACGAGAATTTCAACACATGCCCCTAACTTAAAAATAAAAAATAAATAACAACACCTATAAATCATCATCATCATCATCATCATCATTATTCCGGACATCATCTGCAACACTGTCAACATTAAGACACAATACTGTACATCATCATCATCATCATCATCATCATTATTCCGGACATCATCTGCAACACTGTCAACATTAAGACACAATACTGTACATCATCATCATCATCATCATCTTACACCTCTGCAACTAACAACACTAAGGCAACGTTGACGATACTGCCTCTACTCACATCTGACAACGTCCCCTAACGCCTGTCAACTTTGCTAATGGCCAGGTGTAGTCTGACTGGAGAGCTGATTTGACTAGTAACCAAGGAGACTCATCCGTGACTTATAACTGAGGCTCAATGATTTTTACGCAACCGGGACTTATATGTGAGTGATACAATTCTTCAGATGAGAAAAAATTGTTACTCACACACACACACACACACACACACACATTTTCAACATTTACACATACATACACATACAAATATTTGGACACAATTATACTTGTAAACCAACAGTCTCCACACACACACACACACACACACACACACACACACACACACACACACACACACACACACACACACACGTATTTACAACATTTACACATACATACACATACAAATACTTGGACACATAATTGTACTCGTAAACCAAGTCACACACACACACACACACACACACACACACACACACACACACCTTGAGTCTGGACATGCGTGCCGTTGCTGCCTACATATCAACTTCGCTACGGGGCAGTGTTGTTATTGGGTACCGTGTTTGTTATGGCGGAAGATCCCTAACCCCTTCCAGTGCAGCGGATGGACGGAACTACGAGAAATACTGTGTTGGTTTCGCCATGTGGAGAGGATGGAGAATATAAGACTGACTAGGAGAGAGAGAGAGAGAGAGAGAGAGAGAGAATGTGTATGTGTGTGTGTGTGTGTGTGTGTGTGTGTGTGTAAGGTGGAGACGGATGAGATGGACAGATGGAGAATGAGAGACTGACTAGAAGAGTGTACGTGAGGTGGAGGAGAAGGGGGAGTCGAAGGAAGAGATGAAGGGATGGAGTGGAAAAGATGGAGATTTAGAGACTGACTAGGAGTGTATGTAAGGTGGTGGGGGAGAGGGAGAGGCAGACCAAGGATGAGATGGAGGGATGGTGTGGAGACATGATAGGGGGTGACAGCTCGTGGGAGGGAAGGAAAATGGCAGAGAAAAATTTGTTTGTTGCCACCCCTTACGGGATTAAGTGTCAGGCAATAGACAGACAGACAGATAGATAGATAGACGGATAGATGGATAGATAGATGGATAGATAAACAGATGGATGTAGTTAGATTACTGCACTGATTCGATTATATTCTTTTCACTTAAACTAGGAGTAAATCTGCCACATCTCTCTTGAATGCTGAGTTAAAGCAAAATACTAACATTATGTGGCTAGTCACGAAGAAGTGCAACGGAAAGGATTGGAAGCCGAAGTATTTTCTCAATGGGTGTTCATGGAGAGAGAGAGAGAGAGAGAGAGAGAGAGAGAGAGAGAGAGAAATACACAGGTTTCCCCTCTAACACCACAATTTTCCCTGAAGGTACACTAGAGAAAACGGTAAATATTTTAAAGCAGACTTAAGGAAAATCAATAACACGGCCAGACAGTCAATGACCGGGTGGTGGTTGTAGGTAGAGAGTGGGTGAATGGGTTAGTGGGAGGTAGGTAGGTAGGTAGGTAGGAAGGAAGGTAGGTAGGCAGGGATCCTGGAGGGGAGAGAGGAAGGGGGAGAAAGGTAGGTAGGTAAAGGAAAAGGACGATGGGGAGGGGAGGTAGGTAGGAAGGACTAAATGGGTTGGGGAAGAGAGGTAGGGACGGGTTGGTAGGTACGTAGGTAGGTAGGTAGACAGGTGGGTAGGTAGGTAAGTAGGCTGACAGGTAAGCACAGGAAATGGGATTGGGTTAGCAAATAGGGAGAAAAGGGGACGAGGAAAGATAGGCAAGTAGGGAATGGGGTAATAGATGCGTAGGCAGTGGGATGGTAAATACACACACACACACACACACACACACACACACACACACACAGGTAGGCAAGATGAGGGGAGTGAATGGGAGACGAAGGAAGTGGATGAAGTCATTGAAAGGTGGATGAAATGAAAGAGCAGGGGGTAGGTAAGTAGGCAGGCAGGCAAGTAGGTAGACACTCACAGAGAGAGAGAGATAGATACTGGTAGATAGACAGACAGATAGATAAACAGACAATATTAAACATCTCTCCACTAACCATAAAAGACCCCAGGCTTCATCAAGAGAGTTACTTAAACAATGTATAAGTCATTGATTGATTTCCCGCCCACATCAACACCACGAGGAAAAATATACACGAATTATTTTGTATGAATGACCTCGATTTTGATATGGGAAAAACCGTATCATTACCATCATCATCATCATCATTATCATCAACATCCTCCTCCTCCTCCCCATCATCATCATCATCATTATCATCACCATCATCACCATCCTCCTCCTCCTCCCCATCATCATCATCATCATCATCATTTGCAGTATCATGAGTTTTTTATATAATGTTAAAAAATAATTAAATACAAGGCTGTTGGGGCAGACGATGATGATGATGGTAATGATGATAATGATGGCAATGATGATAATGACGGTAATGATGATGATGATGATGGTGATGATGATATTGTGTATTCTGGTAAGGGAGACTCGTTCTAGATAAGTGGGTTACTGAACTGGACTGAGTTGTTTTTGCGCTCTCTCTCTCTCTCTCTCTCTCTCTCTCTCTCTCTCTCTCTCTCTCTCTCTCTCTCTCTCTCTCATGCCTATACCTACCTACCTATCTCTGTCTATAATTTGTATGATCGGCCTACGAATCTATCTGCCTCTCTCTCTCTCTCTCTCTCTCTCTCTCTCTCTCTCTCTCTCTCTCTCCATCAAAGGGCAGCACACACAATGAGGGCAGTAAGGAGCAAGTGACTTTTACATGCAAGAGGTGACAGAATGGAAAGGGAGGGGAGGGGCGGGGAGGGGAGGGGAGGAGAGGGGAGGCAGGGTGGGGAGATATGGATGATGGTAGGAAGGGGGGTTGGGATGAAGGGAAGGGACGGGAAGGGAAGAAAGGACGGGAGGGAAAGAAGAAGGGGTGAGGAAGGAAGGGGGGTAGAATACGAGGGGGGGGGGAGAATGAACATGAGAAAGGAGAGGGTGAAGAAGAGGGGGAGGAGAAAGTAAGAGGGAGGGGGGGGAGGAAGACAGATGAGGGGAGAGGGGAGGAAGAGTTTAAGAATGGAAAGGAGACACAAGGGGTAACGAGATGTGTGATGCAGAGGGAGTGAGGCAGAGAGTGAGGCTGAGATGAGGGGGTGAGGCAGAGGTGAGGGGGTAAGGCAGAGGTGAGGGGGTAAGGCAGAGGTGAGGGGGTGAGGCAGAGGTGAGGGGGTGAGGCAGAGGTGAGGGGGTGAAGCAGGTGTCTGATAAAGATGATGGTCAGTTAGCCACTCAACCACACCCACCCCCCCATAACCCTTCTTCTTTGTGCCTATTCCTGTTTACCCTGCCTTACCTTTCACCTGCCTCACCCTTCACCTGCCTCGCCTCTTCCTGCCTCACCCTTCGCCTGCCTCACCCCCTACCTGACTCACCCCTAACTACCATACCGCCCACCTGCCTCACCCTTCACCTGCCTCACCCCCTACCTGCTTCATCCCCAACTTGCCTCACCCCTTCCCTGCCTCACCCTTCACCTACCTCACCACCACCAACAGCACTATCATTCATCATCATCATCATCATCATCATCATCACCACCACCACCACCATTATCACCACCACCACCACCACCATTATCACCACCACCACCACCACCATTATCACCACCACCACCATTATCACCACCACCACCATTATCACCACCACCACCACCAGCAACATCATAACCATCTCCCCACAAACAAGGCAACATTTCACAACGTTGTTCACAAAAATAAATGCTTCGTTAATGACCTATTCAAAATATTTCACTCGCATCCTCTTATACAATTCAAAGTGTTTTGTTCACAACCCTTCATACCATTCAAAATACTTCGTTCGCCACCCCATCAATTATAAATGCATCAATTGTGAACATTATCCTATTTCATAATGTTTCGTTCAAGACCTACTATATTATTTAGAGTTAATATAGCAACTCTACATAATTTAAACTTTCAAAATTCTTCGTTCCCGTCTTCTTACGTTTCAAAATGCTTCGTCCACGCCCCTCTACAAGACTCAAAATGTTTCGTTCGTGGCCTAAGGCAGTTCAAAATATTTCGTTCGCGACCTTACATTCACAAATGCCTCGATCGTGACCCCGTATCTTGATTCAAAATATTTCGTTCGCCTTACACATCCCATCGTGCAATAGACTTCGCTCACACCCAAACGCGTTGCCCCAGACCCTTTATGTAATTCAGAATGTTTAGTACGAGCTACAATATACTTCAGTCATTCCCCCTCCCTGTGTGTGTGTGTGTGTGTGTGTGTGTGTGTGTGTGTGTGTGTGTGTGTGTGTGTGTGTGTGTGTGTGTGACTAAAATCAAGTACGAATTTGACACACACACACACACACACACACACACACACTGAAGGGGTACAATGATAGCAGTGATAACAGTACCTCAAAAGACAGGATATTTCAGCTCTTGACCTTGACATGTACAGAACCATCATCATCATCATCATCATCATCATCATCATCCCACTCCTCCACTATCATCATCATCATCACCACCATCATCATCATCATCCCACTCCTTCACTAAAATCACCATCATCATCACCCCACTCCTCCACTATCATCATCATCATCATCATCATCACACTAAATCCACAGTGCAATACAAAGGAGTAAATGCAGTGTCAATAAACACGGATTTTTTTCTATAATGTGACCCTGTAATCTACGACGGCTGACCACCTCTCTAATTTTCAAAGATTTTTACATTTCCTTACTTTCTTTTTCTTGGGGGGAATATTTTGCTTTACTCTTGGGTTCCTTCTTCCTCGTGTAAGGAAAAAATCGTCTATATCAATTATTTTTCTTCCATGGTGCTTTTGAAAACTGGTTTGAGGTGCATTATGAATTTCGGTGTGTGTGTGTGTGTGTGTGTGTGTGTGTGAGAGAGAGAGAGAGAGAGAGAGAGAGAGAGAGAGAGAGAGAGAAATTCCCTTAACGCCATCCATTCAACCACAACCTCCTACAATCGCAGTCCACACACACACACACACACACCTATGGACGGATACACACCAAGCCTCTCCCAGTACAGCACTACTGGTCAGCAGAGGAGAGTGATAAGCAAGAGGTGACAAAACTGGGCCAACTCCTGTCCCTGAATGTATACGCCAGATAAATAAATACATATAAACTTAAATATAAACTTACACCGATATATAATTAAAAAGAAACACAAGTGACAAACAGACACGAAGGAAAAATCGCCTCGGATATTCACGTAAAAAAAAAACACACACACACACACGAAAAAAATCTTACATAAATTAATAAAAACTGAAGATATAACAACCATGAACACAAGAAACATTACACACTGATTAAATTCGATATATAAATTTAAAAATAAATATAATTGTTGAAGGGAAGGGCGGGAAAGTCCAGCCACGTCTGCCATCACACGTACCTTCCTCTGACACGCCTTCCCTCGGGGGGTTACCGATAGTGGGGGGGTTTCCGGGGGCGGGGGGGTTTCCTGGGGGTGCCTCGGGGGTTGAGCAGTGTCCGGGGGCGTGGCAGTGGGTGGGGGAGTCGTCAGAGCAGGGCGGGGGAGGGTTTCCGGGGGAGGAGGCGCCCGTGGTGGTGGTTTCGGTGTACTCATGAGGGGGGCTGTCTGGGGGGGAGGGCAGCCAGGTAGGGGAGCAGCTGCCAGGGGAGGAGCAAGGGGTTATGGTGATGGGGATGTCTGGGGGCTTTACCCTTCCCCTCTTTTCCCCTCCCCCTGTGCCAACCCCTTCCCCTGCACCAGAATCCTCCCCCTGCTGCTCCCCCTGCTTGACATGGCCGTTGACAGGAGCAGTGGGGTCCGGTGGAGGGGGAGGGAGGGGCGGGGAGGAAGGAGGGGCGCCATTTTCAGCGACACCACCATCACCACCACCAGCGCTGCTACTCTTCTTCTTCTTGGCCTTTTCCGGGGTAGGTGAGGAAGGGTCGGGGTCCTTACTACCACAACTACACGCACTTCCCATCTCGGACCGCCCCCTACCTCCTCCCTCCCTTACATCCTCATCCCTCCTCCCTCACACACGCACCTTACCCCTACCACACACTCACTGCCACCCGGGATTCAAATCAAGGCAACTGCTTCCAATGTTTTTTTGGTTCTAAGACAAAAATTTGGATTATATGTCTAGTTTGAATTTCTTGGCTTAGGATACGTGTTTACTTCAAGTCCCTTCGCTTTACGTATGTCTGATTTGAATACCTTCCTGATTCAAATTTAATTCAAATCTGTTTCCTCTTGGTCTCGTTGGAATATACGTCTGAGATAACTACTTCTCTGTTGAATAATTTGAGTAATACGTAATGGAAAAACAGCTGCTTTCCTGTTTTGTAGGCAAGTTGTTTTCATCAAGTTATTTATATGTAGTTATCTCATTCAATTTCTTACAGTTTTTCATCACGTCCAGATTCTTATGCTATTAAAATTTTCCGTTTAATTTGTACCAAACTTCGCTGCTGCTGCTCTCGTTTATTTTTAACTCAAATGACCAATACTCTTTTTTTTCTATTTCGTATTCGTGTTTGGTTCTGTGATTCGATTTGCTCTGACTGTTCTTCTCTCTCTTCCTAGTTTCTGTTCTTCGCTGTCTCTTACCTTTCTTTCTACTTTGTGTTCTTTTTTCTCAATGAGGGTTTTATGATGTTATTGTTCTATCGTTTGGTGTTATGTTCTTGTTATTTAGGTTTGTCTTGCAGTGGTTATATGAATGCCTGGTGCTTCATTCCCTATGCCTCTCTGTTCTTTATAACTTTTTAAATCTGTTCTAGTGTTATTCTGGAAAGCCTTGAGACTGTTCTACTCATTCATATATTCCTTGCTAGACGGGAAGCCACAAAATATTTAAAACATTATCATCTAGTGTTTACATTTCAAGGTAAAATGTCCAATGTTTTTATATTTAGAAAGCGACAGGTGACTCTTACAGGCAACAGAAAACGGTCTCGATAAATAACAGTGGGAAAAATATCGCAGTTATCCCTCACTCTACTTTCTTTTGTTCTACTTTCGTTCTTTTTCTGTTATTTTGTTCTCCAGTGTTCTATTTGTTAAGGTCCAGGCCTATATCGGTTCTTTTTCTTTCAATTTTTGGCCTAGCTCTTGATGAGGCTTTGTTCTCAATCTGTTCTTCTTTGTTATCGTCTGTTCTTCTTTGTTCTCAGTCTGTTCTTCCTTGTTCTCGTCTGTTCTTCTTTGTTCTTAATCTGTTCTTCCTTGTTCTCAGTCTGTTCTACCTTGTTCTCGTCTGTTCTTCCTTCTCAGTCTGTTCTTCCTTATTCTCGTCTGTTCTTCCTTGTTCTCAGTCTGTTCTTCTTTGTTCTCAGTCTGTTCTACCTTGCTCTCAATCTGTTTTTCCTTGTTCTCAGTCTGTTCTTCCTTGTTCTCGCTCTTCTTCTTTGTTCTCAATCTGTTCTTCCCTCTAACAATTCTCGTAGTTCTCTGTTCCCTTAGTCTGTTCTGTGTTCACCTCCGCTGTTCTCAAATAACGGGTTCCATGAGGGCTGTTCTGCCTGTTCTAGTTCTCACGGCTGTCAACGGCTGCGATATAATTGTTCACACTGTTCTTGTTCTTCGCAGCAACGTAACAACAATAACTTCTCTGTTCTTTCCACCCTTATGCATTATTTATTTTAAGAGTGCCACCAATATCATTTTTTTTTTCTTCTTCAAAATCAAAGTTAATTTTTTTTCTTTCAATGTTTAATGTTTGTATGTCTGTTCCGCCATTTTCCTGTCTTTAGTTAAATAGATACATAGATAGATAGACACACACACACACACACACACACACACACACACACACAGATACAGATGGACAGAGATATAGACAGACAGACAGACAGATAGATGGACAGATAGATAGATAGATAGATAGATAGACAGATAGATAGACAGACAGACAGATAGATAGACAGACATACGGAGAGACAGACAGACACACATTCAATCCCCCTAACTCTCCCTTCATATCACGTAGCTAAAGTTCCCTCCATTCTACGGTCGATTTCTAAGTGAAGATTCCTTAACATCTCTTCCATTGCGATTCATCCTGGCCAGCATACCGCAGTGGCGTTATATATGTCACTGAAGCCCACTATGACGAGCACTAGAGAGAATGCTGAGGTGTAATATGTAAAATAAATCGCTTAGGAGAAGGGACTAGGAAACATCTTATGGGGCTACGTTTAAAATTCAAATTCGTCGTCACGGTAACACAAAAGGCTTCCGTAACGCCCTTTCCTTAGCGATTTAGTTTTCAGATTACACCACAATATTATCTATCTTATTTCTAACAAATATCAAGAGAGATCCCATAAATAGAGGAAAATATTAACTTACTGAGGAATAAATCGGTCAGGAGAATGTGTTAGGAGCAGACTGAGCACCAGAAGGCGAGGGAAGAATGTGAAAGTTTGATAAATGATATGATAAAGATGGAGTGGGAGTGATAAGAAAGACTGATAGATACGCTGATATGGAGTAGATAGACAGATAAGAGAGAGAGAGACACAGATAGATAGATAGATAGATAGATAGATATAAGTAGAAATTTAGGAGTGGTATTCAGTAACTTCCTAGAGAGAGAGAGAGAGAGAGAGAGAGAGAGAGAGAGAGAGAGAGAGAGAGAGAGATCCGATAGAAACCGCATCCCTAGGGAAAGGGTGGGGAGACTAACATGATGGGGGAGGAAGGGAGGAGGAGAAAGGGGAGAGAAGGGAGGGACATGACAAAGGGGAGGGAGAAGAAGGAAGTGAATGAAGGGGAGCAGACAGGAAGGGAAGGGAAGGGAAGAGAAAAGAAGGGAAGGGAAGGGAAGGGAAGGGAAGGGAAGGGATGAGGATAGAAGAGGAGAGAGAAGAGGACAGAAGAGAAGTGAAGGAAGGGGACAAGAGAAGGCAGTGGAAGAGATAAAAGCAGAAGAGAGAGAAGGGAAAGGAAGAGAAGGGATGGGAGAGGGGGAGGAGACGGAAGGGGAGTGAAAGGTGAAGAGCTGGAGGGTGTGGGATGAAGAAAGATATGAAGGGAGGGAGGGAAGAAACAGCAGGGGAGGAAGGGGAGGGAAGAAAGAGGAGAGGAGGAAGAGGAGAGGAGAAAAAGAAGAGAAAAGGAGAGAAGAAAGAGTAAGGGAGGGAGAGGAGGGGAGAAAGAGGAGGGAAGAAAAGAGGAGGGGAGAAAGAGGAGGGAAGAAAAGAGGAGGGGAGGAGGAGGAGGGAAGAGAGGGTGTAGGGAGCGGATAAAGGAACAGGGGAGAAAGGGAAAAGGGAAAGAATATAACGATAAAGAAAGGAAGAGGAGAGAGGAAGAGAAAGAAGGGAGGGAAGAGGAAGGAGACATGAGTAAAAAGAAGTGAGGGAGAAAGGAGGAAAAGGGAAAGGAGAAAGGGAGAGAAGGTAGGGAGGGAAAACGATGGAGAGAAGAAGTAAAGAGGAAGAGAGAGGGAGAAAGGAGGAAAAGGGAGGGAGCAGAATGGAAAGCAGACAGCAGGAGACATTGGTGGTCCTTTTGTGTCTGTCTGTTATAGGGAAGGATGTAATAAAACTACAGAGTGAAAGACAAGGATAGTAAAGCATTAAGCACCATTCCAACACTATCATCACCATCACCATACCTATCATCACCATCACCATACCTATCACCACCATCATTATATCTATCACTACCATCATCATAACTATCACCACCATACCTATCACCACCATCATCATAACTATCACCACCATACCTATCACCACCATCATCATAACTATCACCACCATACCTATCACCACCATCATCATAACTATCACCACCATCACCATACCTGTCATCATCATCACCATACCTGTCATCACCATCACCATAACTATCACCACCATCACCATACCTACCACCATCACCATACCTGTCATCACCATCACCATACCTATCACCATCACCATACCTAACATCACCATCACCATACATATCATCACTATCACCACTGCCATCATAACTATGTAAACACCACTGCCTCCAACTATCACCACCATCATCATCATCATCATCATCATTTACTTTCAGAGCACCATTTCATCACCACCTGCATCATCACTTTCAAACCACGGTCACTATCACCACAAATCAGTCATCACTTTCACTACTGCTTTCACCACTAACTCTCCAAGCATCATTGTCACTATCACCACCATACCAATCACCACAACTGTCACCTGCATCACCATCACCACTTTCACTGTTACTCTCACCATTATCTTCCTAACAATCATGGTCATTACTTTAATCATCACATTTGTCATCATCATCACTATCATCTGACCACCATTTCATCACCATCACTATCACCATCAAAGTCGGGCTATCACCACAACTGTCATCACTTTCACTACTACTTTCACCACTACCTCTCTAAGCACCATTCTATCATCATCACTATACAGATGGTCACAGCTATCACCACTCATCACCACCTTCACCACTATCACTCGGCCCCATTTCATCACTATCACCACCAATGCCATCCCTTTCACACTTCGGTTTTTACAACTGTCACCACTTTCACCACCATCATCATCACTATCATCACAACTGTCACTATCGTCATCACAGCTGTCATCATCACTATCACCACAGCTGTAACCACTTTCACCACCATCATCATCACTATCATCACAACTGTCACCACCTTCATCACTATCACCACAGCTGTCATCACTTTCACCCGACCTTTCACAACACTCATCACAACTATCACCATCTTCACCACCAATATCATCAAAAGTCACCATTTGCACCATCACTATTCAACTAACTGGGCACCATTTCATCACCACACCATATTCATCATCACAATATCCTCATTATTCCCCATTATCATCATCACTCCCCCATTAGCACCATCTTTATCACCATCACTCCACTCCTCCTCCTCCATCATCATCACCATCATCTTCCTTGCTTATCACCATCGCTATCACCATCACTCCACCCCTCATCATCATCATATCACCATCGTTATCATCACATTTTAACCATCACTACGACATCACCACTAACACCATTATTACATCACTGTCACCATCATCACTATCAGTACCACCACCATCATCATCACTATCTTTTCACTCTCACCATCATCATCTATTGTCATATTCTTCCCATCAATATCTTTATCTCATCACTTTCATATCATAGCTACAGGTCACTATCACCTCTACGATTACACCATCATCATCATCATTATCTTCATCATCACAGCCATCACGGTCGTATAATTATCATCACTATCACCTTATCATCATCATAATCACCATCGTCGTCGTCATCATCATCATCACTATTATCATCACTAATGCCAAATCACTTTCGCCAGTCACTATCACATCATCATCACTTTCACCATCATCATATCACCATTATCACTTTCACTATCACTATCATCAGTCACCATCACCTTCACTATCAGTACTAATCAAGGGGCGATGGTGGTAATGGTGACAGATAGACAGATAGATAGACAGATATAGACAGAAAGATGGATAGACTGGTAGATAGATAGATAGATAGATAGACATATAGAGAGACAGACAGATAGATGGATGGATAGATAGGCTAAAAGAAATGGAGTTTTGGACAGAAAAGGCAAACCAGAGAGACAGGAATGACAGACAGACACAAGGCTAGACAGACACAGACAGACAAATGACAGACAGACAGGAATGGGTAGACTGAAATGTTAGACAGGCAGACAGACGAACACAGAGGGGAACAGCTACACAGAGAGAAAAGGGGCAGACAGACAGAGAGAGACAGGAAACAGGATTAGACAGATTAGAGGCCAGAGAAACAGAACAAGAAGGGTCGAGAAGAGAGAGAGAGAGAAAGGGAGAGAGAGAGGAAGACAGAGAGAGAGAGAAAGGGACAGAGAGACAGACAGACAGACTAAAGGTCAAAGATACAGAGAGGGAAGGAAGGCAGACAGAACGAAACAGACAGACAGACAGACAGATAGACAGACACACACAGACAGACAGCCAACCACACAGGCCGCAAAACACTACAGGTAAAAAGCACTATCGTCTTCGCTACAACTACCACCATCACCACAACTACCACAACTACTACCACCACCACCACCACCACACTCGCAGCGACTGTGGTAGTGGCTGGGAGAAGACTGAGGGAGGGAGGGAGGGAGGATGGTGAGGGAGGGAGGGAGGGAGGGAGAGGAGGGCGAAGGAGAGGGAAAGAGGAGGAAAGGAGAAGAGAGAGAGAGAGAGAGCGAGGAGGAAAACAGAATAATTTTAAGTCGATAGAGAAAGTGAGAAAGAGAAAAACTGAGAAAATGCAGGAGAAAGTAAGGAGAAAGAAAAGGGAGGAGGGAGGGAGGGAGGGAGGGGAGGGAGGGAGGAGAAAGAGCACAAGCGGCGGCGCGGACGTTGTCATGGTAACGCCGGGAGAGAGGGAGGCTGGGGAGGGGAGGGGAGGGAAAGAGGGGAGAGAGAGGGAGGGAGGGAGGGAATAAAGGGGAGGGAAGAGGGGACCTGGAGGGAGGGAGGTGGGTAGGTAGGGAAGGGAGGCACGAGAGAAAGAAGGGTAGGGAGGGAGGCTGGAGAAAGAGAGGGAGACGGTGGGGAGGAGGAAGGGAAGGGAGGGAAGGAGAAGGAAGAGAGGGAGACAGTTGGGGGGGAGGGAGAGAAGGGAGGGAAGTGAGGGTTAAGTGAAAGTAAGACTATAAGGGAGGGAGGGAGGGAGGGAAAAAGAGAGAGAGCGAGGGAGGGAGAGAGAGAAATGTGCCAGACAGATGCTTTAAGGGGGAGTGGTGAGAGGACGAGAGGGAGGGAGGGAGGGAGAGAGTAAAATGAAGGGGAGGGAGGGAGGGAATAAGGACAGGGAAAGGAAGGGGGAGGAGGAAAGGGAAGGGGGAGGGAGAAGGGGGAAGGGGGAGGATGTTCTGGTTTAAAGAGGAGGGAGAGAGAGAGAGAGAAACACCACCACCATCACCACCACCAACACCACACCACACCACCATCATCATCATCACCACCACCACCACTATCACCACCACCACCACCACTATCACCATACCACTTAACACCACTATCACTACACCGCACTTTTACTATCACCATTAACACCATAACTTTCACCATCGTAATCATCAAAAGGTATTATTTTTTATTTATTATACTGCCTAATACCACACCACACTACCTCATACCACATCACACCACACCATACCACACTCCCATACCATACCACACTACCACACCACGGCAACCTCCTGCCAGTTTTTGCACACCACACCACCACACACCACTGCACCACACCATACCGCAATATATTCTTACACCATACCACACCACAAAACACATCTTACCACACCATACCACACCACACCACAACACATATCTTACCACACCACACCACACCACACCACACCACACCAGAGGAAACAGGCCAGACATCAGACTGGATTTCTTAACATTTAGATCACCAAAATAATGCAATGTGGAGGAGGAGGAGGAGGAGGAGGACTGATATGAGGAAAAGAATAGGAAGGCAGACATACATACATACAAAGATAGATGGATAAATAGATAGACAGGTTGATAGATGGATATGTCGAGAGAGAGAGAGAGAGAGAGAGAGAGAGGCAAGGAGGAAGGAAGGGGAGAGAAAGATGGGCGGAAGAGGGAGGGACAGAGGGAGAGAGAGTCATTTAGGTACGCTGGAGGGAGGGAGGGAGGGAATGGTGTGAAACTGGGGAGGAAGGAGGAAGGAAATGGAGGAAAAAAGAGAGAAAGGGAGACAAGAGGGAAAAGGAAGATGTGAAGGAAGAAAGATGGAAAGGAAAGGAGAAGAGAAAAAGACAGAATGATGAGATAAAATAAGGAAGGAAAGGAGGGAAGAGGGAAGGAAAGAAAGGATGAGGGAAGGGGGAAGGAAGGAATGAGGCAGGAGGGATGGGGAGGGAGGAATGAAAAGGAAGAAATGAAGGAGATAGGAGAGGAGGCAGGGACAGAGGAAGAAAGGAAGGAAGAGGGAGGGAGAAGAAAGGAGGAGGGAAGGGGGAGGAAAGAAAGGATGAGGGAAGGGGGAAGGAAGGAATGAGGAAGGAGGGAAGGGGAGGGAGGAAAAAAAAGGAAGAAATGAGGGAGGCAGGAGAGGAGGAAGGGAAAGAGGAAGAAAGGAAGGAATACCGGAAAGAGGAAGAAGAACGGGAGGGAAGGAGGGAAGGAGCCACTATCAGTTAACTATAAAAATAAACACCCACTGCCTCCCTTCCTCCTCCTTTCTCTCCCTTCCTTCCTTCTCTCCCTCTCTCCATTCGTGCCCTCCCCCTCCTCCTCCCTTAAGTTTTCCTTCTTCCTTCATTCCTCCCTTCTCCACACTCCCTCCCTCCTTCCATCCAGCCATCCTACTTCCCTTATTCCTTTCCCTTCTTTTTTCTTACTTTCCCCCCCCCTTCTCTCTCTCTCTCTCTCTCTCTCTCTCTCTCTCTCTCTCTCTCTCTCTCTCTCTCACTTAAGATAATGGCCCTTGATCTAAATACCACGCCAGGCACCTCAGGGACCCGCACCAACAATAATAATAATGCACTAAAGCAATTACAATGCATTCTAGATCCTGCCCTAATTCTTTACTGCATTCAGGAGATCACGAGAAGATGGCCTGGGTTAGACTGGGTTGGGTTGGGTTAGGTTAGGTTAAGTTAGGTTAGGTTAGGCTGGGTTAGGTTAGGTTAGGTTGGGTTACATTGCGTTGGGTTGGGTTGGGATGGGTTAGGTTAGGTCAGGTTGGGTTAGGTATTGTTTGGTTTGGTATGGTTGGGACTGGTTATGCTGGGTTACGGAAAAGCAAACAAAAAACGAAAACAAAAAACACAAACAAACAACAAAGGTAATTTTCAAGTCAGTAAATACAAATACAATAACATAACAACTGCTTACCCCAATTTTATAAACATTACACTACTGCCCACCATCATTACTTGCTTTCACCCTTTTACCCTTTCCTCCCTTTTACCCTTTCCTCCCACTCCCTTTCTTACCTTTCTCTCATTCTCCTCCAACCTCCTCCCCTGATTTTGCCATTTCCCTCCCTCTCATCTTTCCTCCCCTTCCTCTTCTCGTGCTCCTCTTCCCTCCTGCTTCTTCCTCTTTCGTTCCCAAACTACGGTACGTTCCATACGTTCGTGAGATCACTTCATGACGTCCCTACCCCTTCCCCTTCCCTCCCCCCCTTATCTCCATCCTCCTCCTCGTCCTTCATCGCCTTCCCTTCTTCCCTCTTCTTACCTCCATCCTCCTCATCCTCGTCCTTCATCGCCTTCCCTTCCTCCCTCTTCTCCTTTCTCCCCCTCCCCCCTCATCCCCTTCCTTCCTCCCTCTTCTTATCTCCATCCTCCTCCTCGTCCCTCATCGTCTTCTCTTCCTCCCTCTTCTTCTTTCTCCCCCTCCCCTTCCTTCCTCCCTCTTATCTCCATCCTCCTCCTCGTCCCTCACCGTCTCCCCTTCCTCCCTCTTCTTCTTCCTCCTCCTCCTTCCACTTCATTCCCTTCCTTCTTTCCTCTTCCACTGTTTATCTTCTCTCTCCCCTCCCTCTCGACTCCACACCATTTACCTCCTCCCCATCACTCATCCTCTTCCATCTATCTCATTTCTTCATCCTCTCTTCTCTTCTCTTCAGTCTCCACCTCTACCTCTCTCTCTCTCTCTCTCTCTAACTAAGGCAAACAGGCATATCACTTTTACAGTTAATAATCAGTTTCTTTATTGGCCGATATTTGAATACTTTTGAATAATAATAATAATAATAATAATAATAATAATAATAACGTAAAAAATGCAACATAGGACCGCAATTATGTGCAATGGGTGGCTTCTTTACACCTCTTCGTTAGCGATTAATTCTGCATATCACACGACCACATCCTTTGTATAAATTGGACTGAAACGATGAAATAACATACAATGGAAAATAAATCGCTAAGGACGAAGTGTTACAGGATAAATGATGCCAACTGGGACTATAGTATATTTTCTCTCTCTCTCCCTCTCTCCCTTCTTTTCTCCTCCTTTCCCTCATCTCGTTTATCCTTCCTCCTTCCCCCTCCACTCCTTCATTCTCACTCCCTCCTCTTTCCTTCCCTCCTTCCTACTCCCTCCCTCCTCTTTCCTTCCCTCCTTCCTACTCCCTCCCTCCTCTTTCCTTCCCTCCTTCCTACTCCCTCCCTCCTCTTTCCTTCCCTCCTTCCTACTCCCTCCCTCCTCTTTCCTTCCCTCCTTCCTACTCCCTCCCTCCTCTTTCCTTCCCTCCCCTTCCCCTCCCTCCTCTACTACTACAATCTAACCTTCACCTTTCAACCTCCTCACCTGCCTGTCTCCCTCCCTCCCTCCCTCTCTCCCTCCCCCTTCCCTCCCTCCCTCCCTTCTTACCTCCTTACTTTCTCTCCCTCCCTATCTAACTACTTACCTACCTACCTCGTTCTCCCTCTTCTCACTTGCTCATCCCCCTTCTTTTCTCCCTCCCTCCCTCTTCCTTCCTCTCTCCCTCCCTCGAAACCTTCCCTTCTCCCTCCATCCCTCCGCCTCTCTTTCTCCCTTCCTCCTTTTGTCTCTCCCTCTCCCTCCCTCCATCTCACTCACCTCCTCCCTCCCATGGTAGCTTCCCCCCCTCTCTCTCTCATCTGAAGACCTCCCTTCCTCCCTCCCTCCCTCTCTCTCTCTCTCTCTCTCTCTCTCTCTCTCTCTCTCTCTCTCTCTCGGTCAGCGCCCTTTACCCTTCTAACTGCCCTGCCTTGCCCTAAAACATGAGAGAGAGAGAGAGAGAGAGAGAGAGAATTTTTACAGACCCGTATTCTAAATGTTTCAGGCCTTTCTTGACGCTTATTCCTGAGCGATTTATTTTCCACATGACACCTTAACCCTCTTACGGTCGGGGCAACTCTAGCACTGTCTTCTAACTGGCTCCAGACGATTTTATCCAGCAGAGTGGGTCATAGGAGCCAGACTTAAAGCTTTCCTGTATGGCGTTGGAGCGAAGGATGGCGACGGTGATAGCCAGTGTTTTGGTTATGCTGAGAATTATTATAAGAGGGAGGGAGGGAAGGAGGAAGGGAGGGAGGAAGGAAGGGAGGGGGGGAGGGAAGGAAGAAGGGAGAGAGAGAGGGAGGAAGGGAGGGATGGGAGAGAAAAGGAAAAGGACTGGAGAGGAAGGACAGATAGGAAAAGATTTAAAAAAAAAATTGAAGGGGAATAGAGGAGAGGATAGACCTGTAGAAGAGAGGAGAAAGAGGAGAGAGGAGAAGTGAGCAGAGCAGAGAAGAGAACAGACCTGAAGAGACGAGAAGAGTGAAGGCTGTAGAGAGGAGTGTAGAGAGGAGAGGATAAACCACAGGTAGGAGTGTGAGGAGGGTGAAGATATATACAAAATTTAAAGAAGAGAAAGAGGGGATCTGAGTCTAGTGCATCCTATAGCCAGAAGAATACATAATACAGGAGGAGGGGAAGAAAGGGAAGAGGGAAGAGGAGGGGAAGAGAGGGAAGAGGGAAGAGGAGGGGAAGAGAGGGAAGAGGAGGGGAAGAGAGGGAAGAGGAGGGGAACAGAGGGAAGAGGGAAGAGGAGGGGAACAGAGGGAAGAGGGAAGAGGAGGGGAACAGAGGGAAGAGGGAAGAGGAGGGGAACAGAGGGAAGAGGGAAGAGGAGGGGAACAGAGGGAAGAGGGAAGAGGAGGGGAACAGAGGGAAGAGGGAAGAGGAGGGGAACAGAGGGAAGAGGGAAGAGGAGGGGAACAGAGGGAAGAGGGAAGAGGAGGGAAGTGGAGGAAGAGAAGAGTAGGGAGAGGAAGGGAAGAGGAGGGGAAAGAGGGGACGAATGAAGAGAAGGGAAGTGGAGGAAGAGAAGAGTAGGGAGAGGAGGGGAAGAGGAAAGAGGAGAGAGGAGGTGAAAGAGGGGAGGAAAGAAAAGAAGAGAAGGGGAGGAAAAGAGAGAAGTCAGGAAGAGAGGAAAGCAGACAAGAGTGGATTACAACAGAGGGGAAAGAAGGAAGAAGGAAGGAGAGGAAGAAAGAGGAAAGAAAGAAGAAGAGAAGAGAGAGAAACGTAAGGGGGAAGGGAGAAGGAAAAGAGGAAAAAGAATGAGAGAAAAAGAAGTGTAGGGGAAGGGAGAGAAGGAAAGAATGAGAGGAGGAGGGAAAGAGGAGGATAGAGAAGGAAAAATAGACTTCAGGAAAAATAGGACAAAACTACTGATTTGAGAGAGAGAGAGAGAGAGAGAGAGAGAGAGAGAGAGAGCGGAAGGAATGTCTCCATAGTTTGCAAGTTAATTCCTTAAGATGTTGAATATTCAGCGTCTTGATGGCTGGGCCCTTCCTCTCTTCTCTCTCTCTCTCTCTCTCTCATGACGACGACTGGTGAGAAACGTGGTTAGTAAATGATGATGATGATGATAACACCTACGTACATTTAAAAAAAAACAATAACAATAAAACTAAACAAATCTAAACCTCTTAAAATAACTATCTATCGATCGTCTGACGCCTTGATCCCATATGAGGTGGTCACAAGCAAATCGCCTCCATGTTCCCCTGTCCTGTCATTTGGCTGCCGTTCCTCCTACTCACATACCCCGCCTCGTATCTCGACACTTCATCCCTCCATCTCAAACCCTGGATTCCTCCTTTTCCATTCCTCCTCCACCTTACTCACATACACTCTTCTTGTCAGTCTCCTGTCCATCTTCTCCACATAGCGAAAGTGTTCCTATATTCCCACTCATTTTAACTCAGTTTCCCCAAATACCCAATCGTTTTCTCTCATGCCACCTCATGGAAAACCAGGGTTGTTTATTTCCAACATAACTTAGGCAGTCCTTAGAAAATTACCGGTAAACTTATCTCCAATTCACCCTTACGCCACCCCCAAAGACGAGGAAAAGAGGAAGTTAATAAAAGAAACTAGGAAAGAGGTTGAAATGAAGGAGTAACATGAGTGAAACAAAAATAAATAGCAAACGAAATGAACTGAGGGTGCGCCGGGACTAAAGAAATCGCGTACCTCCAACCCACGCCTACGCCATCTTAAGCTTATTATTTAAATCACACTTTCAAAATAAAATAGTCAAAATCAAACACCAAACAGAGGAGGAAATTAAAAAAAAATGCACACCAAGCATATCAATAACTGAAAAAGGGGGCGGGGCCGAAACACAAGCTGATCATTTCTGCTCTCGATTTTATTTTTTATTTTTTTACGATAGCTCTCCCCTCGTTATGAAAAAAAAAAAAATAGTATTGCGGGTAGAACAAGGGAAGGGTAGATTCTGCACAATCCCTCGTTTTCCCTTCCAGCTAAAATATATATTAGTAACGAGTCAATAAACGCTGGTGTGTATTTCTGAAATTTTATGCTTACCACTGTTCTGTGATTAACTAAAACGATTGTACTTACAGGTCGAATTGGGTGATTAAAGAGAGTGAGAGAAGAAGAGGAGGCACGGGATCGAGAGGAAGGCAGGAAGGGAACTGACTACGAGACGACTGAGACAGAGAGAGGGAGAAAGAGAGAGAAGGTAGCCAGCCCTTCCTCATCTAATTCTGTTCTTCTGTAGCCGGGAGGGGGATGAGGAGGAGGGGGGTTTGTGTGGGGGAAGGGGGGGTAGGTAAGGGAGATAGGGGAAAAAGGGAGTAGGGAGAAGTGACAGAGGGAGGGATAGGGATAGGGAAGGAAGGGAGGGGGAGATGGGGAGGGAAGGAAATGAAAGAGGTTGTGTGAAGACAGAACGATAGGTATGGGAAAGAGGGGAGGGTGTGGACGGGGAGGATAGGAGGGAAAAAAGAGTAGGGAGAGGCGATAGAAAGGGATGAGAAGGGAAAGGTAAGGAGGGAATGGAAGGAAAGGGAGAAGAAAATGGGTAGGGAGAAGAGAGGCGAGTGAGAAAGGGTGGAAAAGTGAGAAAGAAAGATAGGGAGAAGGGTAGGGAGTGTGTGGAAAGGGAGAAGAAGAAGGGAGATGGATGGCAAAGGGAGGGTCAAGCGGACTGGCAGGGAGAGAGGGGGAGGGCGAGAAAACAAGAGAGGGAGAGTAAGAGGTGGAAGGAGAAAGAGACACGAAGGGAGGGAAAGGAAGGTAAAAGAGGGGCGGAAGAGGAAGGGAGAGGAGGGGGAGAGGGAATACGGGAAGAGGAAGGGAGAGGGGGGGGAGAGGGAATACGGGAACAGGAAGGGAGAGGAGGGGGGAGAGGGAATACAGGAACAGGAAGGGAGAGGAGGGGGAAGAGGGAATACGGGAACAGGAAGGGAGAGGAGGGGGAAGAGGGAATACGGGAACAGGAAGGGAGAGGAGGGGGAAGAGGGAATACGGGAACAGGAAGGGAGAGGAGGGGGAAGAGGGAATACGGGAACAGGAAGGCAGAGGAGGGGGAAGAGGGAATACGGGAACAGGAAGGCAGAGGAGGGGGAAGAGGGAATACGGGAACAGGAAGGGAGAGGAGGGGGAAGAGGGAATACGGGAACAGGAAGGGAGAGGAGGGGGAGAGGGAATACGGGAACAGGAAGGCAGAGGAGGGGGAAGAGGGAATACGGGAACAGGAAGGGAGAGGAGGGGTAAGAGGGAATACGGGAACAGGAAGGGAGAGGAGAGGAGGGGGAAGAGGGAATACGGGAACAGGAAGGGAGAGGAGGGGGAAGAGGGAATACGGGAACAGGAAGGGAGAGGAGGGGGAAGAGGGAATACGGGAACAGGAAGGCAGAGGAGGGGGAGAGGGAATACGGGAACAGGAAGGCAGAGGGGGGTAAGAGGGAATACGGGAACAGGAAGGCAGAGGGGGGGATGGGGAAAAAGGGAACAGGAAGGCAGAGGGGGGGGAGAGGGAATACGGGAACAGGAAGGCAGAGGGGGGGAAGAGGGAATACGGGAACAGGAAGGCAGGGGGGGGGAGAGGGAATACGGGAACAGGAAGGCAGAGGGGGGGAGAGGGAATACGGGAACAGGAAGGCAGAGGGGGGGGAGAGGGAATACGGGAACAGGAAGGCAGAGGGGGGGAGAGGGAATACGGGAACAGGAAGGCAGAGGAGGGGGAGAGGGAATACGGGAACAGGAAGGGAGAGGAGGGGGAAGAGGGAATACGGGAACAGGAAGGGAGAGGAGGGGGAAGAGGGAATACGGGAACAGGAAGGGAGAGGAGGGGGAAGAGGGAATACGGGAACAGGAAGGCAGAGGGGGGGGAGAGGGAATACGGGAACAGGAAGGCAGGGGGGGGGAGGGAATACGGGAACAGGAAGGGAGAGGGGGGGAGGGAATACGGGAAGAGGAAGGGAGAGGAGGGGAAGAGGGAATACGGGAACAGGAAGGGAGAGGGGGAGGAGAGGGAATACGGGAAGAGGAAGGGAGAGGAGGGGGAGAGGGAATACGGGAAGAGGAAGGGAGAGGAGGGGGAGAGGGAATACGGGAACAGGAAGGGAGAGGAGGGGGAGAGGGAATACGGGAACAGGAAGGCAGAGGAGGGGGAGAGGGAATACGGGAACAGGAAGGGAGAGGAGGGGGAAGAGGGAATACGGGAACAGGAAGGGAGAGGAGGGGAAGAGGGAATACGGGAACAGGAAGGGAGAGGAGGGGGAGAGGGAATACGGGAACAGGAAGGCAGAGGAGGGGGAAGAGGGAATACGGGAACAGGAAGGGAGAGGAGGGGGAGAGGGAATACGGGAACAGGAAGGGAGAGGGGGAGGAGAGGGAATACGGGAACAGGAAGGCAGAGGAGGGGGAGAGGGAATACGGGAACAGGAAGGCAGAGGAGGGGGAGAGGGAATACGGGAACAGGAAGGCAGAGGAGGGGAAGAGGGAATACGGGAACAGGAAGGGAGAGGGGGGGGAGGGAATACGGGAACAGGAAGGCAGAGGAGGGGGAGAGGGAATACGGGAACAGGAAGGCAGAGGAGGGGGAGAGGGAATACGCGAACAGGAAGGCAGAGGGGGGAGAGGGAATACGGGAACAGGAAGGCAGAGGGGGGGGGGAGAGGGAATACGGGAACAGGAAGGCAGAGGGGGGGGAGAGGGAATACGGGAACAGGAAGGCAGAGGGGGGGAGGGGAAAAACGGCAACAGGAAGGCAGAGGGGGAGAGGGAATACGGGAACAGGAAGGCAGAGGGGGAGAGGGAATACGGGAACCGGAAGGCAGAGGGGGGAGAGGGAATACGGGAACAGGAAGGCAGAGGGGGGAGAGGGAATACGGGAACAGGAAGGCAGAGGGGGGAGAGGGAATACGGGAACAGGAAGGCAGAGGGGGAGAGGGAATACGGGAACAGGAAGGCAGAGGAGGGGATAGGGAATACGGGAAGAGGAAGGGAGAGGAGGGGAAGAGGGAATACGGGAACAGGAAGGCAGAGGAGGGGGAAGAGGGAATACGGGAACAGGAAGGGAGAGGAGGGGGAAGAGGGAATACGGGAACAGGAAGGGAGAGGAGGGGAAGAGGGAATACGGGAACAGGAAGGCAGAGGAGGGGGAGAGGGAATACGGGAACAGGAAGGCAGAGGAGGGGGAGAGGGAATACGGGAACAGGAAGGCAGAGGGGGGGGAGAGGGAATACGGGAACAGGAAGGCAGAGGGGGGGAGAGGGAATACGGGAACAGGAAGGCAGGGGGGGGAGAGGGAATACGGGAACAGGAAGGCAGAGGGGGGGAGAGGGAATACGGGAACAGGAAGGCAGAGGGGGGGAGAGGGAATACGGGAACAGGAAGGCAGAGGGGGGGGAGAGGGAATACGGGAACAGGAAGGCAGAGGGGGGGGAGAGGGAATACGGGAACAGGAAGGCAGAGGAGGGGGAGAGGAAATACGGGAACAGGAAGGGAGAGGAGGGGAAGAGGGAATACGGGAACAGGAAGGGAGAGGAGGGGGAAGAGGGAATAGGGGAACAGGAAGGGAGAGGAGGGGGAAGAGGGAATACGGGAACAGGAAGGGAGAGGAGGGGAAGAGGGAATACGGGAACAGGAAGGCAGAGGAGGGGGAGAGGGAATACGGGAACAGGAAGGCAGAGGGGGGGAGAGGGAATACGGGAACAGGAAGGCAGAGGAGGGGGAAGAGGGAATACGGGAACAGGAAGGCCGAGGGGGGGAGAGGGAATACGGGAACAGGAAGGCAGAGGGGGAGAGGGAATACGGGAACAGGAAGGCAGAGGGGGAGAGGGAATACGGGAACAGGAAGGCAGAGGGGGGGGAGAGGGAATACGGGAACAGGAAGGCAGAGGGGGGGAGAGGGAATACGGGAACAGGAAGGCAGAGGGGGGGAGAGGGAATACGGGAACAGGAAGGCAGAGGGGGGAGAGGGAATACGGGAACAGGAAGGCAGAGGGGGGGGGAGAGGGAATACGGGAACAGGAAGGCAGAGGGGGGGGAGAGGGAATACGGGAACAGGAAGGGAGAGGAGGGGAAGAGGGAATACGGGAACAGGAAGGCAGAGGAGGGGAAGAGGGAATACGGGAACAGGAAGGCGGGGGGGGGGAGAGGGAATACGGGAACAGGAAGGGAGAGGGGGGGGAGGGAATACGGGACCAGGAAGGCAGAGGGGGGGAGAGGGAATACGGGAACAGGAAGGCAGAGGGGGGGGAGAGGGAATACGGGAACAGGAAGGCAGAGGGGGGGGAGAGGGAATACGGGAACAGGAAGGCAGAGGAGGGGGAGAGGGAATACGGGAACAGGAAGGGAGAGGAGGGGAAGAGGGAATACGGGAACAGGAAGGCAGAGGAGGGGGAAGAGGGAATACGGGAACAGGAAGGGAGAGGAGGGGGAAGAGGGAATACGGGAACAGGAAGTGAGAGGAGGGGAAGAGGGAATACGGGAACAGGAAGGCAGAGGAGGGGGAGAGGGAATACGGGAACAGGAAGGCAGAGGAGGGGGAGAGGGAATACGGGAACAGGAAGGCAGAGGAGGGGGAAGAGGGAATACGGGAACAGGAAGGCAGAGGGGGGGGAGAGGGAATAAGGGAACAGGAAGGCAGAGGGGGGGGAAGAGGGAATACGGGAACAGGAAGGCA
Source organism: Coenobita brevimanus (assembly GCF_032717465.1). NCBI lineage: Eukaryota > Metazoa > Arthropoda > Malacostraca > Decapoda > Coenobitidae > Coenobita > Coenobita brevimanus. Next base: position 30,662,080 of record NC_136992.1, on the reverse strand, counting down.
GAGGAGGGGGAGAGGGAATACGGGAACAGGAAGGCAGAGGGGGGGGAGAGGGAATACGGGAACAGGAAGGCAGAGGAGGGGGAAGAGGGAATACGGGAACAGGAAGGCAGAGGAGGGGGAGAGGGAATACGGGAACAGGAAGGCAGAGGAGGGGGAGAGGGAATACGGGAACAGGAAGGCAGAGGAGGGGGAAGAGGGAATACGGGAACAGGAAGGCAGAGGAGGGGGAGAGGGAATACGGGAACAGGAAGGCAGAGGAGGGGGAAGAGGGAATACGGGAACAGGAAGGCAGAGGAGGGGGAAGAGGGAATACGGGAACAGGAAGGCAGAGGAGGGGGAGAGGGAATACGGGAACAGGGAGAGGAGGGGGAAGAGGGAATACGGGAACAGGAAGGGAGAGGAGGGGGAAGAGGGAATACGGGAACAGGAAGGCAGAGGGGGGGGAGAGGGAATACGGGAACAGGAAGGCAGAGGGGGGGGAGAGGGAATACGGGAACAGGAAGGGAGAGGAGGGGGAGAGGGAATACGGGAACAGGAAGGCAGAGGGGGGGGAGAGGGAATACGGGAACAGGAAGGCAGAGGGGGGGTAGGGTCAAGACCGGAACTGAAAGCCAGAGGGGGCGTCAGTGAAGGCGGGAACAGGAAGGCAGAGGGGGGAGAGGGAATACGGGAACAGGAAGGCAGAGGGGGGAGAGGTAATACGGGAACAGGAAGGCTGTGGGGGGGAGAGGGAATGCGGGAACAGGAAGGCAGAGGGGGGAGAGGGAATACGGGAACAGGAAGGCAGAGGGGGGAGAGGGAATACGGGAACAGGAAGGCAGAGGGGGAGAGGGAATGCACGGGAACAGGAAGGCAGAGGGGGGGAGAGGGAATACGGGAACAGGAAGGCAGAGGGGGGGGGAGAGGGAATGCGGGAACAGGAAGGCAGAGGGGGGGGAGAGGGAATACGGGAACAGGAAGGCAGAGGGGGGGGAGAGGGAATGCGGGAACAGTAAGGCAGAGGGTGGGGAGAGGAAAAAGGGGAACAGCAAGGCAGAGGTGCGGAGAGGGGATACGGGAACAGGAAGGCAGAGGGGGGAGAGGGAATACGGGAACAGGAAGGCAGGGGGGGGGAGGGAATACGGGAACAGGAAGGGAGAGGGGGAGAGGGAATACGGGAACAGGAAGGCAGAGGGGGAAGAGGGAATACGGGAACAGGAAGGGAGAGGAGGGGGGAGAGGGAATGCGGGAACAGGAAGGCAGAGGAGGGGAAGAGGGAATACGGGAACAGGAAGGCAGAGGAGGGGAAGAGGGAATGCGGGAACAGGAAGGCAGAGGAGGGGAAGAGGGAATACGGGAACAGGAAGGCAGAGGAGGGGAAGAGGGAATACGGGAACAGGAAGGCAGAGGAGGGGAAGAGGGAATACGGGAACAGGAAGGCAGAGGAGGGGGAGAGGGAATACGGGAACAGGAAGGCAGAGGAGGGGGAGAGGGAATACGGGAACAGGAAGGCAGAGGAGGGGGAAGAGGGAATACGGGAACAGGAAGGCAGAGTTGGGTGAAGAGGGAATACGGGAACAGGAAGGCAGAGGGGGGGGAGAGGGAATACGGGAACAGGAAGGCAGAGGGGGGGGGAGAGGGAATACGGGAACAGGAAGGCAGAGGGGGGGGGAGAGGGAATACGGGAACAGGAAGGCAGAGGGGGGGAGAGGGAATACGGGAACAGGAAGGCAGAGGAGGGGGAGAGGGAATACGGGAACAGGAAGGCAGAGGAGGGGGAGAGGGAATACGGGAACAGGAAGGCAGAGGGGGGGGAGAGGGAATACGGGAACAGGAAAAAGGCCACTGCTAAAAATTTGGGAAGCGAAAAAAACAAATGAAAGAAAAAAAATAGAGCGGAAGGGAAGAGAAAGAGGATGAAAGGAAGAGGAAACGGAGGAGAGGAAGAGGAGGAGGAAGAAAGGAGAAGGAAAAGGAGGAAAGGAAGAGGAAACGGAGGAGAGGAAGAGGAGGAGGAAGAAAGGAGGAGGAAAAGGAGGAAAGGAAGAGGAAACGGAGGAGAGGAAGAGGAGGAGGAAGAAAGGAAGAGGAAAAGGAGGAAAGGAAGAGGAAACGGAGGAGAGGAAGAGGAGGAGGAAGAAAGGAGGAGGAAAAGGAGGAAAGGAAGAGGAAACGGAGGAGAGGAAGAGGAGGAGGAAGAAAGGAAGAGGAAAAGGAGGAAAGGAAGAGGAAACGGAGGAGAGGAAGAGGAGGAGGAAGAAAGGAGGAGGAAGAGGAGGAAAGGAAGAGGGAACGGAGGAGAGGAAGAGGAGGAGGAAGAAAGGAGGAGGAAAGGAAGAGGGAACGGAGGAGAGGAAGAGGAAAAGGAGGAAAGGAAGAGGAAAAAGAAGGAAGAAGAAAAACAAGGAAAGGAAGAAGAAAAAGTAGGAAAGGAAGAAGAAAAAGTAGGAAAGGAAGAGGATAAAGTAGGAAAGGAAGAGGAAAAAGTAGGAAAGGAAGAGGAAAAGTAGGAAAGGAAGAGGAAAAGTAGGAAAGGAAGAGGATAAAGTAGGAAAGGAAGAGGAAAAGTAGGAAAGGAAGAGGATAAAGTAGGAAAGGAAGAGGATAAAGTAGGAAAGGAAGAGGAAAAAGGAGGAAAGGAAGAGGATAAAGTAGGAAAGGAAGAGGATAAAGTAGGAAAGGAAGAGGAAAAAGTAGGAAAGGAAGAGGAAAAGTAGGAAAGGAAGAGGAAAAGTAGGAAAGGAAGAGGAAAAAGGAGGAAAGGAAGAGGATAAAGTAGGAAAGGAAGAGGAAAAAGGAGGAAAGGAAGAGGAAAAAGTAGGAAAGGAAGAGGATAAAGAGGAAAGAAACACAGGGAAAGAGAGTTACACAGACACAGAACAAACCTTGCTAAAGTGTTTTCATCTGAGGGAACTGGGACCACTTGACGCTTCGTAGGTTCTCTTCCTTAGCGATTTATTCTGCGTTACAACGATGTCTTCTGTGTTATTTATGTGGCTTTGATATCAATAAAGGCTACATCAATAACAAACATAGGATCAATAACATACATAGGATCAATAACATACATAGGATCAATAACATACATAGGATCAATAACATACACAGCATACTGAGGTGCACTGTCCAGAATAAATCACTAACGAAGAAGTGTTACGAAATCTGCAAGAGCCACCTGTAATACATCCCTTACTTACGAGGCAGCTTTGCGTCTCCTTGGTTACTAGTCAACTCAACCCTCCAATCTAACTACACCTGGCCATTAACCGAGCTGACAGGGCTAGGGATTTGTCAGGTTAGATGAATGAGTCTCCTTGGTTACTAGTCAAATCAACCCTCCAATCAAACAACGCCTGGCCATCAACGGTGCTGATGGGGTTAGGGATTTTGCCAAGTTACAGCAAATGTACTATTGGCTTTGTTATTGTGCAGGATTAAAAGAAGAAAGAAGGGCAGTTTCACAGAGAGAGAGAGAGAGAGAGAGAGAGAGAGAGAGAGAGAGAGACAGAGACAGACAGACAGACAGACAGACAGACAGACAGAGAATAAGGGAAAATGAAGGAGAAAGGGGAAGGAAGGATAGAAAAGAGAGGGAGGTGGAGAGGGAGGGGAAGAGAGAAGCGGGGAAACGTGGAGGAGAGAGGGAGAAGGAGAAGAATGGAAGGTAGAGGAGAAAAGGAGAGGAAGAAAAGAGAAGAGGGGAAAGTGGAGGAGGGGGAGAGGTAGGGAGATATAGGAAGGCCAAGGACATGGGCGTGGGAGTGGAGGGAAGAGAGAGAGACATAGAGGGAGGGACTGAGGGAGATAGGGAGACGGGATGAAGTGAGGGAGGGAGGGAGAGGGGGTCAGGGGGATGAAGGGTGGGGGGGTAGTCTAGATGAGGGGCGTAAAGACACATACACTCCTTAAGTTAGACATGAGGAAGAGGGAAGGTATTAACACTACGTAGGCACACCGCAGGAAGACACCTACCAAACTATCTATCCATCTATCTAGCTATCTATTTATGCATCTATCTATCTATCTATCTATAGCCAGACGCCTCAATTCCGTAAGGGGTGGCCACAAACAAATCGCCTCCATGTCGCCCTGTCTCCTGTCATTTCGCTGCCCTCCCCCCCAGCTCACACCCCCGTTTCATATACCTCTCCACTCCATCCCTCCACCTCATCCACAGTCTCCCCCCTCCACCTCACTCACATACACTCTCCTCGTTAGTCTCTCGCCCTCCACCCTCTCCACATGGCCAAACAACATATAATCTCTACCAATTACATTCCCTATTATCATATTTATTTTTCTTTCATTCTTCCTTTCTCTATTTTAATTGGGGTAAATTAATCCAACGGGGGGATTACATACAGCCTTCCTAATCCCTCTCTCTCTCTCTCTCTCTCTCTCTCTCTCTCACACACACACACACACACACACACACACATTTACAAGCATGTATTACTATAGTCTATTTTCACCCAAAGCACCTGAACCATTCCCACAATTTGCATACTAAGAAGCCTGAGTTATACGGCAAGAGTCTCCTTGGTTACTAGTCAAATTAACCCCGAATCACACTATACGTATATTGTGTAGGAGTGGGTATGGCGGTTGGTAGGTATGAAGGGGGTGCACTGTAAGTAGAAATGTAAGTACTGTACTGTGAAAATTGTTAGTAGCTGTAAGTAGGATGGTGCTGAGTAAGGCTACTGCAAATGTGAATAAAAGTGCGAGAGAGAAAGGAAGAAATGATAAGAGGGAAGTACAATAGGGAGGAGGAGGAGGAGGGACATGGAGGAGAGAAGAGAGGAGGAGGAGGAATTGGGAGGATGGAAGAAAGAGGAGGGACAGGGAGAAGGGAAGAGAGGGGGAGGAGGAATTGGGAGGGAAGAGAGGAGGAGAAACAGCGGAGGAGGGAAGATAAATGGAGGAGAAACAGAGGAGTGGGAAAAGAGGAGAGGAGGAGGAGCAGGAACATGGAGGAGGGAAGAGAGGAGGAGGAGGAGGAACAGGAAGGAGGGATGAGAGAAGGAGAAACACTGGAGGAGGGAAGAGGGGAGTGGAGGGGGTAGGAAGGAAAGAAAGAAATACAAGAAGGCAAGAAAAGAGGATAAGGGAGGACGGGAGAAAGAAGAGGAAGAGGCGAGGGGGAAAAGATGAAGAGAGCATGGAGGGGTGGAGATAAAGAACGAAGAAAAAAATAGGAAAAAATAGAGGAAAGACGGGAGAAAGCCAGGAGGGGGAAAGAAGGAAACAAAGGCTGAGAAAGACTAACAAAAGAGTACAATTCCCAGACAGGTGTACAGACCCAGGTGTACCCAAGACAAACACAGATCAACAGCACAAATCAAGGCACCTTAAGTACAAGTCAAGGTACATTTAGCACAAAGGCTCACACATTCAGGCCGATGACACGAATGAAACAATATGACAAAAGAAACACGATAAACGAAACTCAAACGAGAAATCAATACGAAAATCAAACGAAAGTAGTACACACACGAAACTGGACGGGGAATAATATGACACAAGCAGAACAATGTGTGTGTGTGTGTGTGTGTGTGTGTGTGTGTGTGTGTGTGTGTGTGTGTGTGTGTGTGTGTGTGTGTGTGTGTGTGTGTGTGTGTGTGCCCTTGCATGAAGTTTCTCTGTGATTGTCGAGTCGTGAGGTTTGAAGATGGGTCAGTAGGTCAGGCAGGGAAACAGGGAAGTAGGTAGGTAGGTAGGTAGGCATGTAAGTAGGTAGGCATGTAAGTAGGTAGGTATGTATGTAGATAGGAAGCAGGTAGATAAATAGTGGAGGGTAGGAGAGTATGTTGCGCTGTAAGTACGTAGGTAGGTAAGTAGGCATGCCAGTAGGTAGGTAAGTAGACAGGAAGGTAGGCAGGGGACTTATATTTACTTCAGGGCGGTTTGTTAAGTAGCTTGGATATGTCGCAACGCCTCTTCCTTAGCGATTTATTCTACTCATCCACCTCAACACCCCATCAATGTCAACCCTTTCAACCTGACGACGTAATATATAAAGGGTTGTCCAGAAATAGCGCTTCACAAGAAATTCGCTCAGTCTGCTGGAGTGGGCGTGAGTGGGAATGGGAAATGAATGATACACTGAGCCTGTTGGGTGTAGGCTGGGTGTAGTGGGTGTTGTAGGCTGGGTGTAGTGGGTGTTGTATACTGGCCTAGAGGAAAATATAGATGTTGATAATATTTGTAGCATCAATACAGCTTTAAGTATGGGTGGAATAAGTAGCAGATGGGCAGGCAACACGTACACGGGGAAATAATGAAGGAGAAAGCAGGCAGAAGCAGACAAGGGGAAAAAAGTGGCCCATGGAGCACTAGTACCCACCGTCTTGCCAGCTGTGAAAAAGAAAGAGAGAAAGAGAGAGAGAGAGAGAGAGAGAGAGAGAGAGAGAGAGAGAGAGAGAGAGAGAGAATATACCCACCAGCATGACACACACTCTTACTGTAGGTCACAATAATTACCTGCACACACACACACACACACACACACACACACACACACAAAGAGAGAGAGAGAGAGAGAGAGAGGGGGGGGTTAAAGGTGTTAGTTTTTGACCTTGTAACTCTCGACTCTCTCACACATCTGGCTCTCTCTCTCTCTCTCTCTCACTCATTCATTCAAACACATACATACTTATTCACTCTCGCTCTCTCTCTCTCTCTCTCTCTCTCTCTCATAAGGTCCACATGTTCTAGTTACCTCTGTGTGTGTGTGTGTGTGTGTGTGTGTGTGTGTTGTGTCTACCTATGTGCCACTGTGATGAAAACTAATGTGCTTTTGTGTATGTGTGGGTGTGTGTACGTGACAACTTGAAAGCCTGTATGAATGTATGTACGTATGTATGTATGTGTGTATGCATGAATTTTTGTATGTTTTTAAGCTTACACGTAGGTGTTTATGTATGTATGTATGTGCTTGAGTATGTAGAAATTATTTGAACAAAGGTGTGTGTGTGTGTGTGTGTGTGTGTGTGTGTGTGTGTGTGTGTGTATTGGGGTGACGTGTACAATTTTGTGCAGCAGTGTTGTGTCTACTTCACTGGTGTGTACCTGAGAGAGAGAGAGAGAGAGAGAGAGAGAGAGAGAGAGAGAGAGAGAGAGAGAGAGAGAGAGAGAGATTCAGACTTAATGTAAATACGTAAACTCAAACGCACCTAATCCTCTCTCTCTCTCTCTCTCTCTCTCTCTCTCTCTCTCTCTCTCTCTGTGCGTGCCTGATAATATATTGTGTTAATGTGTATGTATGTGTATGCTTTGAGTACGCTATGTGTAATGTATCCAGTGTGTGTGTGTGTGTGTGTGTGTGTGTGTGTGTGTGTGTGTGTGTGTGTGTGTGTGTGTGTTTTATACGTCCTTATGTATGTTTATATACTCTAATACAAGTGTATGTACGTATGTATGTATATTTCTGAGTGTGTGTGTGTGTGTGTGTGTGTGTGTGTGTGTGTGTGTGTGTGTGTGTGTGTGTGTGTGTGTGTGTGTGTGTGTGTGTGTGGAGGTGCAGGCTGGTACACACACGGCCGCTAGTGGTGACCCTAAGAGGTGGGGTCAAAGGTCACTCAATATTTCAATGTTCTTTCCACCCCTGCCTCACCCTGCCTTACCACACCTGCCTTTCTCTTCCTCTCCCTGCCTTACCTTGCCTCACCATCCCTGCCTTATTTCCTCTCTCTGCTTAACCCCTGCCTCTTCCTGCTTCACCCCCTTGCCTCACTCTTCCTCATCCCCTCTACCCCTACCTAACTCTGCCTCACTCTCCTCTCCTTTCCTCACTCCTCAATCCTCTCTCTCTGCCTCACACTACCTCACTCTTCTCACTCTCCCTCACACTCATTCTTCCCATTCTGCCTCTCCCAGCCTCACTCTTCCTCACTATCTCTCCCAAATTCTCTCATACTCTTCTTCTCGCCCTGCCTCCCCCCCTCTCACCCTGCTTGCCTGCCTCTCTTGTGCCTGTCTCCAGCCTTCATCTTTACCTGTCCCCCCCTCCCCCCTCTCACTGCCTGCCTGTCTGTCTCCATGCCTTACCTCTCTCTCTCTCTCTCTCTCTCTCTCTCTGCCTACCTACTTACATTCCTTCCTGCCTTCCTTCTTTCCTACGTGCACAGATGTATATATACACACATACATACATACATACACTATATATATACATACATACATACAGCACATACATACACACACATACCTACAGCACATCCATCCATACATACAAACATACATACAAACATACATATTTTACCTGGATGGATGGATGGATGAATTTATAAATGAATGAATGAATGAATGAATGAATGGATGAATACACACCTTGAAAATACAGACAGACACAGATAGACAGATAGATATACTGGAATAAATCGGTAAGGAGGAGGTGTTACGAAACCTTCTAATTGCACCCACGATTCTCTTCTTGGCTCAACTTATCTTTATGAATCCTTACCTACTTATCATCCTAATCCCCTCTCACCATTATCTATCCATCTATCTATCTATCAATATGTCGAGGTTAGCAGCCCCTTTCCAGCCGTATTCTAAGCTGCACTGGAGGCTTCGTAACCCCTCTTCCTTAGCGATTTATTTTATTTTATTTACATTAGTTATTTATTGAGTCAGCTTGCATCAACACATGAAGATGGTATTAGGGAGTAACATAAAGACAAAATCGCCACGGAAGAAGTGTTACGGTATCTCTACAGCCACTCAGAATGCATGCTTTACTCTCTCTCTCTCTCTCTCTCTCTCACTCTGCTCCTCCCCTCCCTTTCCTTTCCTCTCCTTTCCCCCTCTTCCACATCCCTTCTTTTCCCCGCTCCCTCAGTACCTCTTCCCTCCCCTTCTTCCTTCACCCTCTCCCTCCCCCTCTTCCTTCTCCCTCCCCCTCCCCCTCTTCCTTCTCCCTCCCCCTCCCCCTCTTTCCTCCCTCCTGCGTCACACTTAAAGGGGGAATAATATGCCACTGTTTCGTCCTTCCTCTCCTCTTTCTTCTCCTCTTCTCTCTTCTTCTCCTCTCCTCTCCTCCTCTTCCTCTCCTCTCTCTTCTCCTCCTCTTCCTTTTCTCTCCTCTCTCCTCCTCCTCTTCCTCTCCTCTCTCCAGTAATTCCTTCTCCCATCCTCTCCACTTCTGTTACATCCTACATCATCTCTTCTCTTTGCCTGTCCTCCTGACTCCTCTCCTTTCTTCTCTTCTCCTAAACTACCCTATCCTTTCTTCTTCCTTCTCCTCCTCTCTTCTTCCCTCTCTTCCCTCCTCCTCCTCTTCTTCCTTCTCTTCCTCTCCACTTTAGTCACATCTCTTTTTCCCTCTTTTCTTCCTTTCCTCCATCTCTTACCCTCCACTTCCTTTCCTCCATTCCTTCCCCTCCACTTCCTTTCCTCCATTCCTTCCCCTCCACTTCCTTTCCTCCATCTCTTACCCTCCACTTCCTTTCCTCCATTCCTTCCCCTCCACTTCCTTTCCTCCATCTCTTACCCTCCACTTCCTTTCCTCCATTCCTTCCCCTCCACTTCCTTTCCTCCATTCCTTCCCCTCCACTTCCTTTCCTCCATTCCTTCCCCTCCACTTCCTTTCCTCCATTCCTTCCCCTCCACTTCCTTTCCTCCATTCCTTCCCCTCCACTTCCTTTCCTCCATTCCTTCCCCTCCACTTCCTTTCCTCCATTCCTTCCCCTCCACTTCCTTTCCTCCATCCCTTCCCCTCCACTTCCTTTCCTCCATCCCTTCCCCTCCACTTCCTTTCCTCCATCTCTTCCCCTCCACTTCCTTTCCTCCATCTCTTACCCTCCACTTCCTTTCCTCCATTCCTTCCCCTCCACTTCCTTTCCTCCATCCCTTCCCCTCCACTTCCTTTCCTCCATCTCTTCCCCTCCACTTCCTTTCCTCCATTCCTTCCCCTCCACTTCCTTTCCTCCATTCCTTCCCCTCCACTTCCTTTCCTCCATTCCTTCCCCTCCACTTCCTTTCCTCCATTCCTTCCCCTCCACTTCCTTTCCTCCATCCCTTCCCCTCCACTTCCTTTCCTCCATTCCTTCCCCTCCACTTCCTTTCCTCCATCCCTTCCCCTCCACTTCCTTTCCTCCATTCCTTCCCCTCCACTTCCTTTCCTCCATTCCTTCCCCTCCACTTCCTTTCCTCCATCCCTTCCCCTCCACTTCCTTTCCTCCATTCCTTCCCCTCCACTTCCTTTCCTCCATTCCTTCCCCTCCACTTCCTTTCCTCCATTCCTTCCCCTCCACTTCCTTTCCTCCATTCCCTTCCCCTCCACTTCCTTTCCTCCATTCCTTCCCCTCCACTTCCTTTCCTCCATCCCTTCCCCTCCACTTCCTTTCCTCCATTCCTTCCCCTCCACTTCCTTTCCTCCATTCCTTCCCCTCCACTTCCTTTCCTCCATTCCTTCCCCTCCACTTCCTTTCCTCCATCCCTTCCCCTCCACTTCCTTTCCTCCATCCCTTCCCCTCCACTTCCTTTCCTCCATTCCTTCCCCTCCACTTCCTTTCCTCCATTCCTTCCCCTCCACTTCCTTTCCTCCATTCCTTCCCCTCCACTTCCTTTCCTCCATTCCTTCCCCTCCACTTCCTTTCCTCCATTCCTTCCCCTCCACTTCCTTTCCTCCATCCCTTCCCCTCCACTTCCTTTCCTCCATTCCTTCCCCTCCACTTGCCTCTCTCACCCCATCCACCCCCCAAGTATCCCTCTTCCTCCTCTCTCTACCTACCCCCCCTCTCCCCTCTCTCCACCTCCCCCTCTCCTCTCCCTCCTCTCTCCACCTCCCCCCTCTCCTGTCCATCCTCTCTCCACCTTCCCCCACTCCTCCCTCCTCTCTCCACCTCCCCCCTCTCCTCTCCTCTCTCCACCTCCCCCCCCTCTCTCTCCTCTCTCCACCTCCCCCCTCTCCTCTCCATCCTCTCTCCACCTCCCCCCCTCTCCTCTCCATCCTCTCTCCACCTCCCCCCCTCTCTCTCCACCTCCCCCCTCTCCTCTCCATCCTCTCTCCATCTCCCCCCTCTCTCTCCTCTCTCCACCTCCCCCCTCTCTCTCCTCTCTCCACCTCCCCCCTCTCCTCTCCCTCCTCTCTCCACCTCCCCCCTCTCTCCTCTCTCCACCTCCCCCCTCTCCTCTCCCTCCTCTCTCCACCTCCCCCCCTCTCTCCTCTCTCCACCTCCCCCCTCTCCTCTCCATCCTCTCTCCACCTCCCCCCTCTCTCCTCTCCATCCTCTCTCCATCTCCCTCCTCTCTCCACTTCCCCCCTCTCCTCTCTCTACCTCCCCCCCTCTCCTCTTCCTCCTCTCTCTACCCCCCCTCTACTCTCCCTGTCCATTCTACCTTCTTTCTCTCCTTCCCATTCTTCCCCCCATTCATCCTCTCTCTCTCTCTCTCTCTCTCTCTCTCTCTCTCTCTCTCTCTCTCTCTCTCTCTCTCCTGCGTCACACTTAAAGGGGGAAGAATATGCCTCTTTCATCCTCTCCTCTCTTCTTTTCTTTCCTTTCTACTCTACTTTCTTCTACTCCTCTCTCTCTCTCTCTCTCTCTTCTCTCCTTTTTAACTCTCC
>NC_136992.1:30633032-30638032 GCF_032717465.1 Coenobita brevimanus | reverse complement strand
TACGTTTTACTCCTTCCTCTCCTCTCCTCTCCTCTCCTCTCCTCTTCTCTTATCTTTCTATCTAACCTTCATTCTTCCTCCCCCCCACCTTCTCTCTTTCTCACTCCTAACCCTCCTTCCTTTACCTCATCTCTCTTCTACTTTCCTTAAATTCCCCCCCCCACCTCTCTCTCTCTCTCTCTCTCTCTCTCTCAGGCCCATTTTAGCTCCAGTAGGCACCCCTCACCTCCGACCCTCCCTTACCCTCCACTCTCTCTCTCTCTCTCTCTCTCTCTCTCTCTCTCTCTCTCTCTCTCTCTCTCTCTCTCTCTCTCTCTCCACTTAGGCTCATCTCACAGTCCCTCAATCTCTCCTCCTAACAACTCTATTCATTCTAGTAATCTTTACTTCCCCTCCCTCCCTCTCAGCTCACGGCCCCTCTCTCTCTCTCTCTCTCTCTCTCTCTCTCTCTCTCTGTATAAAACTCTTCTTTCCTTTCTTCCTTACTTTCTCCTTCCTTCTTCCTACACCACACCACCATCATCACCACCACCACCACCACCACCACCACCATTACGAGAAAGTTTACATACTTCCTTAAGGATATGAACAAAGACGCCTTAAGACACTGAATATAATAAAACCCAGCTGACTACAATATGCTATCTGTGTGGCCAATGTGAGGGCGACCACCATCCACTCACTTGATGTAACGAAGCCAAATGGTCTCTTATAGCCCAGGCAACCATATACTACGCTGGGTGGTAATAATAAAACTAGATGACTACAATATGCTATCTGTGTGGCCAATGTGAGGGCGACCACCATCCACTCACTTGATGTAACGAAGCCCAGTGGTCTCTTATAGCCCAGGAAACCATGCTACGCTGGGTGGTAACCATGTAACTCAATGGACGCCTGGTGATACAGTGGGTCAAGGCGAGCAATAAATATCCAGACTAAACAGCACAACACCGGACCTACACGCCTCTGATGTGGCCATGAAGATAGAGGGATAGATAGGCGGATAGATAGACAGACAGGCTGATACGAATAAAGACAGGTAGATAGACAGACAGACAGATAGATATTAATGGACAGAGGCTGATACGGATACAGATAGGTAAATAAACACATAGATAGATAGACAGACAGACACTGATACGAATATAGACAGCTAGACAGACAGACAGACAGATAGACAGAGGCTGATAAGGATATGAAGAGGCAGATAGTCAGACAGATACAGCTAAAGGCTGATAGATATAATTAGACAAAAAGATAACTACACGTGACTAGAAATACAAAAAGGTGCTACACAGTGACTTCCACCTTTACCATTTTTTTAATGAATGGAGGACACCTGTAATCTGGTGTATGGATTATTTGCTTATTTGTTTTTCCTTCCTCTGTTCATCTTCAAGTAAACCAATACTAATAAATGGTTTGGCAGGGTTTACAGCTCCTTAAATTATCTGTAAACCCACGTAAGTACTAAAGAAGTTATTGAGTATACGTATAGTCAAAGAAATACGTATCTTTCCAGCTCCGTCCGAAGAAAACTGACAACTGGCGAAACACTCTGAAAACCCCTATCTCTACTACTGCGTGTTTCAGACGGTTTCGATTTTTCCCATAAGTATTCGTTCAACATGGGAGAGAGACTTTTGTCTGTCGCTGTACATGGTGTGGAGTGAGGCTTCGCAACACCCTTCCGTAAAACATTTATTCTGCGTATTACAATTTCACATTCGACTGTATGTTAATTATATCGTTTTAACATCGACATTTTGTGTGCATCAGAAAAAGGGAGATGCTGAGGTGTACTGTGCAAAATAAATCGCTAAGGAAAAGATGCTCGGACGAAGGTAGTGAAAGAGCCTGTACAAACCCGACGATAGGCGTGGGAAAGGGAGGGTAAGGGTGATAGGGGTGGGGAGATAGGGGTGTGGGTGGGGGAGGGGGGGCGTGGGAGGAAAGATGGAGGAAGGTGGGTAGAGAGAGGGAAGAAAGAAGGAAGAGAGAGGGAAGATGGAAGAAAAGACGCCAGGAAGGTGGGGGGGTAGGGGTAAGAGGGGTGGGGGGATAGGGGTGCGATGAGAAAGGGAAAAAGAGGGATAGGCGTGGGAAAAAGGAAAGTAGGGAGAACAAGGGGAAGAAAATAGGGAAGGAAGGAGGAGGAAGGAGGGACGAAAGGAGGAAGGAGGAGGGAAGAGGAAAATGGGAGGGAAGAGGAAAATGGGAGGGAAGAGGAAAATGGGAGGGAGGGAAGCAAGAGGAAAGAGTGAGGGACGAAACAGGGAAGGAAGAAAGAGGAGGAGACAGAGGGGAGGAGGAAGGAAAGAGGCCGGGAGGGTGGTGAAAGATACGGGTGGGGGTGGGGGGTGAGGGAGGAGGGAGGGAGGGAGGGAGTGGGAGATAAGAAGGAAGATAAAGAGAAGGAAAGAGAGAGAGAGAGAGAGAGAGAAATATCACATACCACCAATCACCATTACCATCAGTCATGATATAATTTCTCTCTCTCTCTCTCTCTCTCTCTCTCTCTCTCTCTCTCTCTCTCTCTCCATTCTAATCCTTCAGTCCCTCCTTATCTCCCTCCCTCCGTCACACTCATGCAATCTCTCCCTCACAATATCCTAATCTCCCTCCCTTCCCTCCCCCCTGCTTCCTCTCTCCCCTTTTATCTCCCTCCCACCTCTCCTTCCCTCCTCCTCCTCCTCCTCCTCCTCCTCCTCTTCCTTCCCTCCCCTCCTCCTCCTCTTCCTCCTCCGCAAGTCCTTTCACTCATAATGTCGATCATAAATTCCTTTACACTGTTCCTAATACTCTGCTTATTTACACCGTATTTTCAGTGTACTACCGGGATCATGAATACGTGGCACATAAGGAAATAACCTCGTATTTTCACGCAATTTCTCGTATTTCCACGCAATTTCCTGTGTTTTCTCGTACTTTCTCGCAACTTCCAGTATTTTCTCGTATTATCACGCAACTTCCTGTACTTCCTCGTATTTTCACGTAACTTCCCGTGTTTTCTCGTATTATCACGCAATTTCCCGTATTTTCTCGTAATTTCACGCAACTTCCCGTGTTTTCTTGTATTTCCAGTCAACTTCCCGTATTTTCTCGTATTTCCAGGCAAATTCCCATATTTTCTCGTATTTTCACAATATCCCGTATTTTCATACAATTTCCCAAATTATCTCGTGTTCCCTTGTACTGTTGTTTATTGTATTTTATCGTAGAGACGTTTTTTTTTTTTTTTTGACATGCTTGCTTTTAATATATTGAGAGAGAGAGAGAGAGAGAGAGAGAAAGAGAGAGAGAGGTCATATGGCAATCATCATCATAGAGAGAGAGGTCATATGTCAATCATCATCATAGAGAGAGAGGTCACATAGCAATCATCATCATTACCACTATCCATGTTATTCTGGTCAGTGTTACGCTGGTCAGAGATGCACGCAACAGTGTGTGGAGAGAGAGAGAGAGAGAGAGAGAGAAGAGAGAGAGAGAGCGAGAGAGGTCATATAGCAATCATCATCATTACCACTATCCATGTTATTCTGGTCAGTGTTATGCTGGTCAGAGATGCACGCAACAGTGTGTGTGGAGAGAGAGAGAGAGAGAGAGAGAGAGAGAGAGAGAGAGAGAGAGAGAGAGAGAGAGAGAGGCATGTAAGAGAAAGCTAATAACAGGCTAAGCAGAGAAACCAGAATGGAAATGAAAACTTAAAATTATACTGTGTGTGTGTGTGTGTGTGTCTGTGTCTGTGTGTGTGTGTGTGTGTGTGCAGGTGTTCACCGGCTGTAGTGTCAATCAACAGGTAAAGTGACAGGAGTTTAACAGCAGGTGACAAGATCAACATCGCTGACACACTATTATCATTCTTTATCACCATCCCAACTACAGTCATCTTATTTATAACCTTATTTATGCCTTTACTACACCATGTCCATTTTATTTTAGCAATTTGGATAAAACTATACTCTTTTTACTCTAACTTGGCCCAAAATTGACATCCCTCCATGTTGAATATTCAGTTGTAACAATGACTTCACACAAATATTATGTTAGTCATGAAGAAGAGTTATTGAAAGGATGTAGAGCCAAATTCTTCCCTCCACCTCACACATGCCTTCATTTCCCTCTCCTCCACCCTCCTCACTCCACCCTGCTTCTTCCAACTCCTCCACCTCTCACTCCACTCCACCCTCCCTCCTCTCACTCCACATTACACTTTCACTTCCCACTTCCTTCCGCCCTTCTTACTCCGCCATCGTATTGTCTCGTTCTGCCGAAGCTTCGTGAAATAAGTTACAAAACGACGGAAAATGAGGACCAACTTGTATGTGTTGCCGCACTTCCGCCTACGCCAGCAAGCATCTGGTCTGGACGCGCACTAACCCAATTAAAGATCTTCGAATCACAAGCATTATCTTATTCAAAATGTGGGTATTGTGGTGACGAGATTAAAGGTTCTATCACCGCTACTGCAAGGCCATTTTAGTTAACACAGGAAGGAGTTGTAGTGATGATGTTAGCTTGTTATAAAAGCGACAACATTCAGCCACTACGGTACCAAGATCAATGAGTGTTTGGTAGCTAACTTCCCCAAAAATATTATACACAAAAAAACACTAAAATGATTGTTACGATGCAGAGACGGGAAAAACGTGGAGAAACAGGAGATGGAAAAGGCACAGGAACAAACACTGGAAAAGGCACAGAAACAAACACTGGAAAAGGCACAGGAACAAACACTGGAAAAGGCACAGAAACAAACACTGGAAAAGGCACAGGAACAAGAAAGCATTTGGGATGGACGGAGAGTTAGAGTTCATGACCCATTACTCCCTACCTCCAGCTACAAACGTTCCCAGCTACAAACGTTCCCAACTACAAACGTTTACAGCCACAAACGTTTTCAGAGTACAGTGTGGAAAGTAGTAATGGGTACAGAATTGTGAAGCTCCTGTAATCCCAAGTGCTTCCTTTTTTTTTGTACTTTTTCATTCATT
>NC_136992.1:30600532-30630532 GCF_032717465.1 Coenobita brevimanus | reverse complement strand
GGGAGGAAGGCGGGTGAAGGGAGAGGAGGAGAAATATGGAGGGAGAATAGGGCGTGGGGGAGGGGAGAGAGAGGAAGAGAGGGAGATGGAAGAACGTGAAGTGGGGGAGAAAAGTGAAGGAAAGGAGTGTATCTAGGAAGGAGAGACGTATTGAAGGAAAGTCTTTGAGAGAGAGAGAGAGAGAGAGAGAGAGAGAGAGAGAGAGACAGAGAGAGAGAGAGACAGAGACAGACAGACAGACAGACAGAGAATCTAGCAATATGGGGGCTGTGTGGAAGGGCGAGGCTGAGGTGAAGGGAAGGTGAAGCAGGGAGAAGGAACTGGAGGAGAGGGAGGGAAAGACAGGGTGAGAGAAAAGGGAGGAAAGTCAAGGAGGGAGAAAATCTTGGGAGACGAGCTTTGTGGAAGGGTGCGGCAGAGGTTGAAGGAGGGAGGGGAGGGAGCTAGGACGGAGGGGAAGGGGGGGAAGGAAAGGGGAAGAGGGAAGAGGAGTAGGGGAAGGGCAGGGAGAGGGAGGGCGAGGGGTGAAAAGGAGTGGAGTAACGGGAGATGGTGTGGCCAGGAGGGAGGTATGTGTGTGGTAGAGAGAGAGAGAGAGAGAGAGAGAGAGAGAGAGAGAGAGAGAGAGAGAGAGGCGGGGGGTCGTATTGAGGTATGTACGAGAAAAAACAGAGAGAAGGGTGAGGCAGGATAGGGTAAGGAAGGGTGAGGCAGGATAAGAAAAGGCAGGGGAAGGCAGGGTTGAGTAGGGCACGGCAGGGATGGAGAGGAATGTAAGGATGTCTCATTACTGTATGGGAAAGGAAAGTTGGAGAGGCAGGGCAGGGCAGGGCAGTACAAAATAGGGTAGGGTAGGGTAGGGTAGGGTAGGGTAGGGCAGGGCAGAGTAGGGTAGGGTAGGGCAGTACAAAATAAAGATAGGATAAGGTAGGGTAGGGCAGGGCAAAACAGGGTAGGGCAGAAGACAGCAGGGATGGGGGAGGAATGCAGTGATGCGTAGTACTGTAAGGGCAAAAGAAGGACTGGGAAGGGCAGAAAAGGATGGGATGGGATGGGATGGGACAGGCAGGTATGCAATGATGCGTGGGACTATTAGGGCAAGGACGAGATGAGAAAAAAGAAGAGACGGAAAAGGACCGGAATGAGAGCCGAAAAACTGGGATAGATTGAAATGGTATGGGACGGGACGGGATGGGAAGGGTAGGGCAAGGTGGTAGAGAAGAGAAAGAACGGTAGGTCCATGTCGTGTAGGTGGTGTGGAGTGCTGGTGTGAGTGGTATGATGGTAGGTCCATGTCGTGTAGGTGGTGTGGAGTGCTGGTGTGAGTGGTATGATGGTAGGTCTATGTCGTGTAGGTGGTGTGGAGTGCTGGTGTGAGTGGTATGAAGGTAGGTCCATGTCGTGTAGGTGGTGTGGAGTGCTGGTGTGAGTGGTATGATCTTTCCCACCTTAACAGTGAAAGGTTTTGAAGGGTAGGAAATGGTATAAGGTTGGTGTGGTGTGGCATGAAATAGCCTACGTGTGGACTGATATAGTGCATGGTATTTCTGTCTCCGGGTGGTGTGGAGTGGTATGGATGGGAGGGAACTTAAAGGTCTATGTATAAGGGTGGTATAGAGTGGTATAGGCTCTATGTATTAAGGCGGTATTTCTGTCTCAGGGCGGTATAGTGGTATGGCAGGGAAGGAACGTTACAGACTTATGTACGTGTGGTATATGTAGTATATGTGGTATAGAAGGGAAGGAACGTTATGTCTAGGGTGGTATGGGGTGGTGTAATGGTTTATGTGTTCAGGTGGTGTGGACTGGTATTGTGGGTGGTATTACCTTCCTCACTCAAGCACTGAAGGGTCGTAAAAGCCTCATCCAGCTCCTCACCCAGACCGTCATCCACCTCCCCACCTGGCCCATCCACCTCACCCTTCTTCTTCTTCCCCACATCCACATCGCGGTGGTTCAGCTTCGTTTCATCCACCATCAAGCGTCCATCATCATCATCCATCTCCTCCACCTTCCCCTCTCGGTGGTTCAGCCTTGTGTCATCCATCATCATCCTATCATCAACAACCATCATGTTATCTCGCCTATCATCCTCAATGTTCTCCTTCCTATCCCCCACTTCCTTCTCTCCTCTCTCCCCTTCCATGCTCTTCCTTTTCTCTCCACTTTCCCCCTCGTTCTCTCCCTCCACCTGGTTTACCTCGCCCCTCTCCTCTCTTCCCTCGGTCACGTTATTCTCCAGGTCCCTTGTATCTGAAGTCGCTAGCTGCTGGACCGAAGCGGGCGGTGAGGGTGGAAGGGGATCTTCGTGGGCGGCTGTGGGCGCTAATGGGGAGTCGTGGGCGGGTTCTGTGGGCGTGTAGGCGGGCTGCCGGTGCTCAGTGGGAGGGGAAGGTGGGTGGGGTTGGTCATGGGCTTTCGGAATGCAACCCACAATTTCCACAGTGGGCTGGTTGGATTCGTCATGGGCTAGCTGTGACGGGGATTGGACTGGGGACTCCGAAGGGGCTGTGGGCTGGAAGGGAGACTCCTGCAGGGGCTGTGGGGATTCCAGCGGGGACTCTTCTTCAGGGGACGGGGGTGGGGATGGGGGATGGGGACTTCTGTGGTCGTCTGGGGAATGTTGGGGGGCGTCTAGGGCGAGGTGGAGGGCTGTGTCGAGTGTGGCTGGATCGACGGCAGTGTTGGGGTGGGTGGATTCAGTCTGGGGGTGGGTGGGGGTGACGTGGGGGTCTGTGGGGACTACGTGGAGGTCGGTGGGGACTACGTGTGGGGCTGCAGGATCAGTGTGGGGGGCAGTGTCCGTGTGGGTGTGGGCGGGGAAGGCTTCACTGATAAGGATACAGGAGCCTTCAGCTGCTCTTTCGTCGTCGCTCTGGTGTGAAAACTGGTGAACGTACTTCTGCTGCCTCTCCACCCTCAGCCCCGCCCCGCCACCCCCCTCAGCCTCCGGGGCGGGTCGGGGCGGCGGTGGGTCTGGGTCCGAGGGTAGGTTCAGTTCCGGGGTGTCTGGACTAGGGGGAGCTGCCTTAGAATCCACCTCCCCGTTGACGTGGGCGGCGTGTGTGGGTGTAGGCGTAGGTGGGGTGCTGGAGGGGCGTGGAGGCATATGGTATGGGGGGAGAGTGTGGGCGTTGGGGCGGCGTGGGGTGGTGTGGGCGCCAGAGCCAAGGGGTCGGCCACCCCCGGGGTCCAGCTCTCTGAAGAACTCCCTGCGTTTCATGGCCAGGTCTGCGCGGGTGAGGGCAGAGGCGCGGGCAGCGGACACGTGTGTGGGCGTAGGCGTGGGTGTGGGCGATGACGTGGCAGCGGGGGGCGTGACGTGCTGCGAGGGGGGCCGTGACCCAGTGTTCTTATAGCCCACCAGCGCCACATCCTCACTATACATGGACGCCACTACATCACGTCGTTTGGTCGCCTGATCCGGGTGGTCCTCCCCAGCCGGTGCTGACGCCGGTGCGGGTACGGGCGCTGGGGGTTGTGGGGCGGGGGCAGTGGCAGGGGCGGGGGCCTTGGTGGCTTCAGCGGGCAGGTACTTCTCATCCTTGCCCGCCGCCACGCCCTTCTTGTCCTTCTTACCGAAACAGCCGCACGGCATGATGCTGGCTCGCTTCACTGGACAGGCAATTCAGTTCAGTGCTTCAGTTCACTTCAGTTCAATGGTTTGCTTCAACTGGTGGTCGGATTTAGTCTTTTCAATGGCACCTGGTCCTACTTTTCTCACTCCGCCTAACTCGAATATGTTATGCTTTTCTGTCTTTGCTGCGCCTGCTGTGCCTGCCTAGTTGTCTCTTCTGCTGTTCTCATTTGACACAGATCACCTGTTATCCTCCTGCCGCCTGGCCGTCACACACCTCACGGCGGCTATGGCAATAGCTCTTACTGATAAGGCTTTGCAACGCCTCCTTTTCAATTTGGTTATCAGTGCTTTTGCAGTTATCTTTTGTATTGTATCAGTTTTATTTTTTCACAACCGCCTAACAGGTTTTCCTTTTAGCCGCGTCTTTTATTTTTTTTTATACCTGGCTGTGATGGTGGTGGTATGGGGGGCACCGCACCCTCCTCGCTCCCACAGAGGGCACCGCTCACAGCGTGAGGGGGTGGGGCTAAAGGCACTGTGGTAGGGGGGGGGGTTCTGTTCTGTGCTGTGTTGGGGTGTAGCTGCAAGGGGGGCCTCACCAGGGCTGTCTAAGGGGGTCACGCACCCTCCTCACTCTCACTGGGGGAGGGAGGGGGGCCTGTCACTACGGAGGGGTGTTGGCCTGTGCTGGGTTGGGTGTGGTGGTGTGGGATGGCTGCCAGGGGGGCCTCACCAGGGCGTTGGGGAGCACCGCACCTTCCTCACTGACAGAGGGAGGGGGTTGCCAGAGGGACGCTGTGCTGAGCTGTGCTGTTGTGTTGTTGTCAGGGGGGCCTCACCGGGGCTTTCTAAGGGGAGGCACCGTACCTCCTCACCCACAGGGGGCACCACTCATATGGGGAAGGGCTTATGAATGGCGCTGTGCAGTGCTGTGCTGTGCTGTGCTGGTGTAGTGGTGGTGGTGGTGGTGGTCAGGTGACAGTATGCAGCCCCTGGCGGCACAAGACACAGAGGTGGTGTTAGTGGTGGTGAGGGCCGGGTGGCTGGCTGGCTGTGTCCTCCTGCCCAGCCCATGCACCCACTACTCCCTTGACAAACGCCCTTGCCCTCTGACCCTTCCTCTCCCCTACACTATTAGTCTGTATTTTCACCTGACGGACCTGAGCCACTGCCACAACTGAGAGGGGGTTAAGGATCTCTGTCAGGCTAGAGTAAACGTGCTACACATCACGCTTCAGTCCCCCGCCACACTACACCATAAACCTCCTGGCTGGCTGGCTGGCGGTAAAGCATAACACTAATACAACAGTTCTGGCTGGCTTGCACAATACTTCAAGGCACTGTGGTTGGCTTAAAATGTTACTGTCCTGGCACAATACAACACTATATACAACAGCCGTACACTACAACAGTTCTGGATAAGCTGACAATGCTGCACAGTACTGTAGTGGGTGCAATAGTGCTGGTGCAATCAAACGCTAGTGGCCAACAGTGTACAGTGCTATAGTAGGGGCAAACAGTTCTGGCACAACACAGCACTAGTGAACAATTCGACAGATGCAGCAGTTCTGGCACAATTCTACAGCAGCGAGGCGAGAACCTCCTTGTGGTGGGGTATAACTGACAAGCACCCAACAAATTCCTCCGGGTTCAGGCCCCGGGAATGTCACACTGGCCACCAGGTGTATATGAAGCCCCTGTGTTTGATATTTACGCAGCTAGCAAAGAACGCCCCAGGAACACCTCGCCAGGGTTCAGGTGCAGGCTATGGCACGAATATGAGGTGGTGGTGTGGGTGCGCAGCTCGTGAACTGTGGTGGGCAGGGAAGCCCGTCCAGCTTGGCACTGTGGGCACCCGGCACCTCCCAGCCCCGTTGCCCCGCCCCGCCACGTTGCCGAATTTCATACCGCAACGCTGCCGATACTACCACCCTGCCCTCCATGCCTCCACCACACACGGCCGGGGATGTCTAGCTCATGCCGTGCCGATATTACTCTGCCGATATTACCCTGCTGTTGTCAATGCTACCCTGCTGCTGCCGATATTACCCTGCTGTTGTCAATGCTACCCTGCTGCTGCCGATATTACCCTGCTGCTGCCGATATTACCCTGCTGTTGTCAATGCTACCCTGCTGCTGCCGATATTACCCTGCTGATGTCAATGCTACCCTGCTGCTGCCGATATTACCCTGCTGATGTCAATGCTACCCTGCTGCTGCCGATATTACCCTGCTGTTGTCAATGCTACCCTGCTGCTGCCGATATTACCCTGCTGATGTCAATGCTACCCTGCTGCTGCCGATATTACCCTGCTGTTGTCAATGCTACCCTGCTGCTGCCGATATTACCCTGCTGCTGCCGATATTACCCTGCTGTTGTCAATGCTACCCTGCTGCTGCCGATATTACCCTGCTGCTGCCGATATTACCCTGCTGTTGTCAATGCTACCCTGCTGCTGCCGATATTACCCTGCTGCTGCCGATATTACCCTGCTGTTGTCAATGCTACCCTGCTGCTGCCGATATTACCCTGCTGTCAATGCTACCCTGCTGCTGCCGATATTACCCTGCTGTTGTCAATGCTACCCTGCTGCTGCCGATATTACCCTGCCTGCCATGCCTCCACCACACACGGCCCGGGGATGTCTAACTCCTGCTGCTGGCGATCTTCCCCTGCCGATCTTGCTCTGCTGTTCTTGATACTGTTGTTGCCGATACTGCCCTGCCTTACTCTGCCCTGCCCTGCCTTGCCCTGCCCTGCCTTACCCTACCCTACCCTGCCCTGCCCTGCCTTGCCCCCCTACACTCTCACTACCACACTTCGGGCATACTAACTAAATGACTGGCCACAGGGAAATGTGTGAAATACTGAGGGAAATAACGAAGAACGCCATGGAGGGAAATTACGAAGAACGGTATAAGGAAAACAGTAATCATAAAAGAAGTATCAGGGAAATTATGAGGAAAATTAATAGGGAAAATACAAAGACTGGTATAAGGGAATTAATGGAAAATATTAGGTAATTTATGAAGAACAGTGAGGGAAATTATGACAAGCTATGAAGGAAATTAAAAGGAAATTTTGATGCAAGGAAGGCAAAAGGGAGAGGGAGGAGGAGAAGGAAGGGATGGGGACATGAAGGGAGGGAAAGGACGTAGGGAGGAGTAAAGGGAGAATATAAGGAGGAAACTAAAGGGGGAGTAAAGAGGTGGGATGCAGCACGTGGAAAGAAGGATGGAGAGAGAGAGAGAGAGAGAGAGAGAGAGAGGAACTCAGGTGAGGAAGGAAGGAAGAATCTTGCTCCATGTGTCCTCCTCCTCCTCCTCCTCTCCTCCTCCCTTCCTCACGGACATCCTCCCTCCCTCACTCCAACATCCGCATAGAGTATCCCCCTCCCCCTCCCCTCTCTCTCTCTTTATCTCTCTCTCTCTCTCTCAGGTCAGGGGACTCAAAGATAAGAGGGGGCGGAGAGATAAGGGAGACGAAGACAAAAGGCCGCTTGATAACACAGACGGAAGGTACGAGACAGAGAGAGAGAGAGAGACAGAGAGAGAGAATGGGCAAAGTAGAAGACAGTGGAAGGATGGAGGAGGAAGAAAGGGGGAGGGGGAGGGAGAGAGATGGCAGCAGAGAGAAAGGAAAGAGAAGGGAGGTGTTGGGACGGGAGAGGAGAGGGGGGAGTAGATGGGGAGCGAAGGTGAAAGGAGGTGAAAAGGGAGGGGGGAGAGGATGAGAAGGGGAGGCGAGAGGGGGAGGGAAGGTGAGTGGGGGAGAGGATAGGGAGGGACGGTGAGAGGGGGAGGGGTTGGGGAGGAGGAAGGGAAAGGGCAAACACGATCGAGGGAGAATGGGAGGAGGAGGAGTAAGAGGAGAGGGGAGGAAAAGTGGAGGGGTAGGGACAGGAGGGAGGAAGGGGGTGTACATGAGAAGGGGAAGGAGGGAAAGGGGAGGAGAGGGGAGAAAAAAGGGGACGGGGGAGGGAGTAGGGGGAGGGGGAAGGGGAGTGTATGCGTCAGTCACTCAAGCTCGCAGGCAAAGGGGGGAGGGGGGAGGAAGGGGAGAGGGGAGGAAGGGGAGGGGGGAGGAAGGGGAGAGGGAAGGAAGGGGAGAGGGAAGGAGGGGGTGCGGGGAGGAGGGAGAAAGATAATAAGAGGGAGGGAGGTAAAGTGGTTAGTAGATATGAGTAGGAGGCAGCGTAAGTAGGTAGATAAGCAGACGGTAAGTAGGTATGATAAGCACACCACGGTTCATATTACAGTGTGAAGGTAGGTAGGTAGGTAGGTAGGTAGGTAGGTAGGGGGGTTGGTAGGTAAGGTGGGTAGGCTGAAGGAGGAAAGTAGGAAGGTAGGGTTTGTAGGCTGGATGAGGTAGGTAGGTAGGTAGGTAGGCAGGTAGGTAAGTAGGTAGGTAGGATGGAAATGAGGTAGGAATGTGAAACCGGTTGGTAAGTATGTACGAAAAGAATAATCAAATAAGGAGGGTACAAATAAGATGTACTTGGGAGGTAGGTAGGTTGGTTGGTAGGTAGGTGGATTGGTAGGTAGGTAGGTGGGTGGATTGGTAGGTAGGACGGCAGGTGGGCAGATGGGTATACTGTAGAGTCATGTGAGTGGGCGGTTGTGTATGTAAGCAAAGAGGTAAGCAAGCATGTGGATGGATGGATAGTAAGTATGTATGTATGTATGTATGTATGTAAGCAGGTAGGTAGGTAGGTATGCAGGTAGGTAGGTAGGTAGGAAGGTGGGTGGGTAGGTAGGCAGGTAGGTAGGTAAGTAGGTAGGTGCGTAGGTAGGTGGGTAGGTAGGTAGGTATGCAGGCAGGTAGGTGGGAGGGTGTAAGTGGGCAGGAAATGAAACTATGCAGGACTGAAGGTTAACAAGCTGGATTATGGGTCGGAAGGAAGGAAGGAAGAAAGGAACGAACGAACGAACAAAAAGAACGAAAGAAAGGAAATCAGCAAGAAGGGTAAGGAATATAAACATCATAAACAGATAGTGACTGACTGACAGAGAGAAAGATAGACAGATATAGACAGACAGACAGATATATAAACAGCCAGATAGGCAGATAGACAGATGGGTAGCTATGTAGGAAAGCTGGTACTTGGACAGGTGCAATGCGTCGCCAAAGTATCACTACACAGGAGGTCCAAAGCCTACCTAAAACTAACCTACCTAACACACGCGAGAAACTACTGACACTACCAACATCTCACTCGGTATGAACAACGTCTGCTTAAACAAAACATTTACAGTATGTTTTGCATGAGGAGATTATTAGTTAGCGACCTATAACACCTCTCGACATCGGGGCTACGTCAGACACTAATATTTCGGTGACCTTCGTTCTGTGGTGTCAAATCTTTCACGTATATTGTGCACTGATGCTTCTGTGACCCATAGTACACAACATACACACAAGATTTTTAAATAAAGATATACAGTATGTCAATGCGATAGACGTACTCATTATACATCACATATTTTAGAATGATAGATTGATAGATAAATAGACAGATAGATAGCCAGATAGGTAGGTAGGTAGGTAGGTAGGTTGGTAGGTAGAGAGACAGACAGGCAGTGAGACAGACAGATTGATAAACAGACATACGGACCTGTGACAAAAATACGAACACAGGCCAATAAATACGGAATAATACGCCTACAATATAAATCCTGGAATACTCACACCATACAGTACAGTCATCTGAAAAGTTCACTTAAAATATTACGTAATACACCAAAAATACAACTGGAATACAAAAATACTTATATGTAATGGGGAATACGGGAAAATGTGGAAATACGGTAAAATACGAGAAAATACGGATAAACATGGCTAAAATACGAAAGTTTTTTTTTGCAGGAAAGAAGGAACCAAAGGCCAGGAGCTTGTAAATTCTTCCCTCACAGAAAAATGATACATGTGGCAAATATACGAGCAAATACGAATATGGCGAAAATACGAGAATACGCAAAGTAGCAAAAATACGAGAAAATACGGATAAATATTGCAAAAATACGAGAATACGGTTAAATGTGGCAAAAAATACGAGAAATAAGGGTAAACATGAAATACGAGAAAATACGGACTAAACGAGGCCAAAATACGAGAATACACAGCACAGGAATACAGCAATAATACGAGCATATATGCCTAACTCCAGCCCCACCAAATAATACGTCTAAGGAAAAAATACGGCAAAATAAGGCAAACGTGGCTCAATTATGCCAAAAAATCGAGAAAATACGGGGGTCAAAGAAGAAAATACGCCAAGATGCGACAAAAATACAGCTAAATGATACAAAAGTATAGACAAAATACGAAAACAAATAATAATAAATAATAATAATAATAATAATAATAATAATAATGTCAGAAATACAGCTCAGGAAATAACTCAAAAACTTCAAAATACGTAATCCTGAACTTCCTTTGCTCCTGTTGCGTCGCCGGAGCACAAAAGACTCTCTCTCTCTCTCTCTCTCTCTCTCACACACACACACACACACACAACCAGTAAATCTAAAGGAGGTCCCAAGTGTATGTGCAAAACTCTACGCAACCAGCCACCCACAGTTCACTTTTCTTCCGTCGTAGGAGCACAAAAATGGCCAAAACATGATGGTAGTTATTTCCAGTCTGTTTTCCTCCGAGGGTTCCAGGCCACTCATAACCTGAATAAATCTCCTTGGTTACTAGTCTAATACTCGCCAAACTGATCTGAAAATAGTTCTACTGACGGGCAAGTGTAGTCAGAGTGGAGGGTTGATCTGACTAGTAACCAAGGAGACGAATTCCAAGTGGTGGTATGGTGGTGCAGTGGTATGGTAGTGTGTTGGTATGGAGGTGTGGTGGTATGGTAGTGTGGTGGTATGGTAGTGTGGTGGTATGGTGGCTGATGGTATGGTGGTATGGTAGTGTGGTGGTATGGTAGTGTGGTGGTATGGTGGCTGATGGTATGGTGGTATGGTAGTGTGGTGGTATGGTAGTGTGGTAGTGGTATGGTTGTGTGGTGGTATGGTAGTGTGGTGGTATGGTAGTGTGGCGGTAATGGTAGTGGTGGTTGTTGAGCAAGCCGAGGTGAGGGTGAGAGAGGGAGAGAGAGGTGAGATGGAGGGAAGGAGGGTGGAAGGGGGAGGGGGAATGGGGAGGGGGATGGAGGCAGCGAGAGGTGAGAATGAGGGAGGGGGAGGGAGGGAAGGTACGAGGAGGGGGAGGAGGGAGGCACACCATCGCTATATTTACTCCAGCCTGGCCTCTCTCCTTCTCCCTCCTTCTCTCCACTTTTCTCTCCTTCCTTCGCCCCTCCTCCTCCTCCTCCCCTTCTCTCCCTCTCTCATAAACTTACCCTCTTCCCTTCTCTTCCTACCACTTCTTCCTTCTCTCTCTCTCTCTCTCTCTCTCTCTCTCTCTCTCTCTCTCTCTCTCTCTCTCTCTCTCTGTCTCTCTCTCTCTCTCTCCACGCCTCCCTGCATTTTCTTAGCTCATGCTTCCCTCCCTCCTTCTCCCTTTTTTTACATCCTTCTTACTCTCTTCCTCCATGCATTCCTCCGTAAGCTCCTCTCTTCTCTCCTCCCCTTCCTTCCGTTCTCCGCCATTTTCTCTCCAACCATCCCCTCCTCCCTTCCTTCCTTCCCTCCCCTCTCCCTCCTTCATTCACACATTCCTTCCTAAGCTCTCCCTCCCGCCTATCAAAATCCCTCCCTCTCAAATCTACCTTCATATTACCTCTCCTCCTCCTACCTCCCTCCCTCCCTCCCTCCACGTTACTCAACTCTCTCTCTCTCTCTCTCTCTCTCTCTCCCTCTCTCTCTCTCTCTCTCTCCTTGTCAATAAAACTCATTCTCTCCTTTCCGCCATATCACTTCCCTTCCCCCTCCCCATATCACTTCCCTTCCCCCTCCCCATATCACTTCCCTTCCCCCTCCCCATATCACTTCCCTTCCCCCTCCCCATATCACTTCCCTTCCCCCTCCCCATATCACTTCCTCTCCCCCTCCCCATATCACTTCTCCTCCCCCACCCCATATCACTTCCCTTCCCCCTCCCCATATCACTTCCTCTCCCCCTCCCCATATCACTTCCTCTCCCCCTCCCCATATCACTTCCTCTCCCCCTCCCCATATCACTTCCCTTCCCCCTCCCCATATCACTTCCCTTCCCCCTCCCCATATCACTTCCCTTCCCCCTCCCCATATCACTTCCCTTCCCCCTCCCCATATCACTTCCCTTCCCCCTCCCCATATCACTTCTCCTCCCCCTCCCTCCTTTGCCTCATACCGTTCTCCCTCCCCCTCCCCCTCTATTCCCAAACCACTCCTTGCTTTCTCATCACATGCCTGTTTCCCCCTACGACCCTTTTCTTGCCCTCTCCCCCCTCCCTTCCCATTCACCCCTCCGCCTCCACCTCTCCTCCTCTTCTCTCCCAATCCCTCCTCTACCCACTCCTACCTCCTAGCTCACCCCCCCATCTATCTTACTCCTGTCCTCCTATTCTCTCTACTTCATGGGCCAGAGGTATGATATTATTATTATTATTATTATTATTATTATTATTATTATTATACCAGTTGCAGTAGTGGTAGTAGTATGATCATCATCATCACCATGAGAGGGTCAACCTGCCTGGCTGCCTCTCTGCCTACCTCATAATTTGCACAAACCAGTCCCATTCCCGCCTTGCCTATCTCCTGCCTTGAGCCGCCGCCCTGTCTACAACTACACAACTGGCTTTCACAGGACGGAACTGGCCCAATCACTAACCCCTGAACACTATGTCATGGTTCTAAGACATTCCTCAGCTGAATCAAATCGTCTGGCAGTGGCAAAAAAAAACTAACAATGGCGTCATCGAGGGTGATGGCGTTTAGTATCAAGCACTGGATTATTACTACAACTGTCCACATCAAATGTTGGAAAATTTTCTTGTTTCTGTCAGTATGAGTATAATTTAAGGGAAGATCAACTCGCCGACACTGGCATACCGTTTGAGCTACAGCGTTCATTCTTCGCCACATTATGGTGGTGGCTGGCCGCTTCATCTGACCAAGTGTCATCCTGATCCGACCACCGCAACCCGGATAGGATCCGAAAAAAAAGGTGACCCTAAAGCTGGAGAACCACTTAAGTTAGAGGGTTGAAATTTTGATAGCATGTACCTAGGACATGGTCAGAATGCTGTGCTTAATACAGTCCAGATCGGATCATTATTCACTGAGATCGCCTATGGTCCAAAATTACGGACTACGGAAAACAAAGAAGTCACTTGATTTTACATGAAAAAATAAAGCTATGAAAGAATAAAGCAAGAGCCGCCAAACTTGATGGACTTATAGACTGTGATGACCTAAGATGACATAAGCTGACACGCACAAGATCAGTGACCTTGACCTCAAAGTCCCTTTATAGCTCGGCTTCTAGTAAGGTAGAGCCAGTAGGAAGCTTTTATATTATCATTGGACACTTTAGCGGTGTTCTAATTATTATTATTATTATTATAATTATTATTATCATTATTATTATTACTGAGAACAACGTACATTTCCTGGCATACATTTTCATAACCATGGCAACAACGCTTTAAACTTTGGTTTCAAAAAACAGAATTAAAAAAAAAGTGACATTCTTGGCTGGCAGGTGGAGGTAATGAGGGTAGGGTAGGGTGGTGTGTGTGTGTGTGTGTGTGTGTGTGTGTGTGTGTGTGTGTGTGTGTGTGTGTGTGTGTGTGTGTGTGTGTGTGTGTGAGAGAGAGAGTGTATTACCTTCTCAGCTGAATAAAATCATCTGGAGGTAGGACGCATACAACACGATAAACACACACACACACACACACACACACACACACACACATAAGATAGACATATATATAGACAGACGGATCGTTCTCTAAGGTTAAAATCAGTCTCTATCCCCCTTCACTGCTACCCATCCCAAAACAAGAATAAAATCATCAGTGGCGAATAATTAGTTTTAAAAAGTACAATATATCTACGGTCAAAAGTTCCTTACCACTATCTTGATACCGTGCCAAGCTTAATGAGGCTTTCCTTAATTAACAGGCAATTTAAAGAAGGCTGGAGTCTACCCTCATTAGTTTGGTCACAAGTCCCTTTACACCGTCACCAAACTGTCAGATGCTAATAGGGCAGTACAGTGATAGTAGTAGTAGTAGTTGCAGTAGTAGTAGTAGTAGTAGTAGTAATAATGATAATGATAATGATAATAATAATAATAATAATAATAATAATAATAACGTCATCGTGAAATGAGTCGCTCTCTAGCGGCAATGTTGCACCTTTTTACGCTGCAATATTCTTTTTCCACAAACGTGACCTAAAATTGCCACCTCTCCGTCCTGAATGCAGAGTTGAGACAGTAAATTAACACAAGAGTATGGTGCTAGTCACAAAGAAGTGGAGTGAATTGGAGGTACAGCTGTATCATTGCCCTCTTCTGGGCCAAGTTAACGTGAAAGAACTATACGATGCTACTCTCATCTCACTGCTTGCATCCCTTCCCCATCACGGCTGACATGCAACACACACTTTCACTGTTTTTTGTTTTGTTTAATCAACTCTCCAATGCATGAGTTTACTGGTATCCTTAGTTCATATACACAAATGCTCAACTCAAGCATCTTCCTCTTAGTTTCTCCCTCCGCCTACGACCTCCACTTAAACGCAGTCCGTCCAGGCATCTCAAAACGTGCGAATCTGTTGGTTTTCTCTCGTTCAGCTTTATTTGGAAGAGAAAAGCTGTGGGTTTTTTCTCGTACGAAAAACTCCGCATCTAAACCTGTTCTACACACACATCTTCTCCATCTTGTCCCCCATCCCCACACCCTCACCCTATCCTGCCTCACCCCCTCACCCTACCCTGCCTCATATCCTCACCCTGCCTCACACCCTACCCTGCTTCCCCACACCCTCTTCCTCACCCTAGCTGCTGCCTCATCCTCAGGCTACCTCCCTCTCACTCCCACCTATTCAACCTCTCTTTCTACCTACACCCTATCTAGTCCTACACTCACCTGACATAACCCTTGCCCTAACAACTATCTCTACACCTACACCTACCCAAAACCCCATCCTATCCCCCATCCCTACCTCTCTTTAACCATCTTTACCTTGACCACTATCCAACCACCCATACACCCATCCAACCACCGCCACCCACTTCGTCCACCCCTATCTCTATCCACCACCCCACCCCGACCCTATTCTCCAAACCTACCCCAATCCAACCCCCCTACCCAACCTCCTGCCACAAAAACCTACCCTTCCTCTCAGTACCTCACACCCCTGCCAAATCGTAACCCCTTCCTGCCGCCCTCCTCTCCCTACCCCCACTCTATCTCTGCCTACCCCTTCTCCTCCCCCCTCTCTCCTTGCCCCTTCTTCCCTCCCCCCCTCCTCTGCAGAGATGTTTGACTGTCTGCTTATTTACCTTCCCACCTGCCTATCTTCCTGCCTGCCTGCCTCTCTACTGCTTCGTTCCTGCCAACCATCATCTCCCAGCCTGCCTGCTCCTGCTCCTGCTCCTGCTCCTCCTGCCCTGTTTGTCTGCCTGCCTGTCTGCCTAATGCTTCCTGCTTGCCTGCCTCCTATCTATCTGTATCTCCATCTCTCTGCTTACGTAAACTCCTAATTCATTCAGTTATTCATGCATGCTACTTCCCTACCTTCCCGTCTGCCTGCCTCCCTATTTGTGTATCTGCATCTCCCTGCCTGCCTGCCTCTTTATCTATCTACATCTCCCTGCTTGCTTGCCTGTCTGCCTACCTACATCTCTTTACATGTCTGCCTGCCTGTCTCTGTCTATCTGCCTTGCTCTCCAACCTATGTCCTCCATTCCCGCTTTCTGAACTAATGATTCTCTCTCTCTCTCTCTCTCTCTCTCTCTCTCTCTCTCTCTCTCTCTCTCTCTCTCTCTCTCTCTCTCCAATTACAGTGGCAGTGAGGATGGCCAGTCACTCAGCCTCCCCTTCGAATCTCAGTGCTTTAACGTGTTCACATATCAAGGTTTTCCTGCCTCTCTCTCTCTCTCTCTCTCTCTCTCTCTCTCTCTCTCTCTCTCACCAGTCCCATTCATACCCTTATCCTCTCCTTGACCACATCTTTAGCCCTAATTCACTCACTAAAGTCGTTCTTTCATACTCAAATGCCAACCTCATAGCCTACTGAAAACTCCCCCCCCTTTCTCTCTCTCTCTCTCTCTCTCTCTCTCTCTCTCAATATTTTCCATCAACTAAAAACGAGTGTACTTGGGCATTTCACCCACAAAAAAAAAAAAAAAAAAAAAAAAAAAAAAAAAACCCTATCATTGTTCTGGGTGCTCAATGGAACACTATTTATTTATTGCTTATTTAAGCTGAATCACTCATCTGCGAATAACTAAAACCAGCCAAGTCAAAAATCGAGAGAAAAAAAATGCGTGTACACTACAACATTCCCGTGTGTGTGTGTGTATCATCATTTCAATATCAGCATAGCTGGCATCAATAACATACAAGAGTTCACTGAGCTGGAATGTGGAGAATAAATAGCTACAAAAAGGGCGGTACAAAATCTCCAAAAGTCACTGACAATATTGTTATTCTCCTCGCTTAATCTGGTTTATAAAAGGCTCCAACTTGCTCACATACGTTGGCCTTGGTCACCTAATTGCAACTCTCCACGCTACCCAGTCTCTAGCGGCCTCTCTATTCAGTCCCTTGTCCCTGAGGTCACACTGTATGAGCTCATCCTCCATCTTTTTTTGGTCTGACTCTCACAACTCCACCCTCAACAGTCACATCTCTCACCCTCCTCACCCAGTAGTCATATTCCATCCTCTCCACATGTCCAAACCATCACAATCTACCCTTTCTCATCACAATACTAAATACATTCAAGTCCCATTCTTCCTCTGACACTTCAATCACAATCCTAAACCCTCTGCATGCCTGTTATTCAAGGATGCCAGATGAGTTCAGATGTGAGTTTTTATAGCAGCAAGAGATTAACCCCTTCTGTCCAATAATGTAATTTCTTTTTTATTCTTGCTACTTCCAAGTAACCAAATTAAAAATTCCCTCCATTAACCTCCTATGACGTATTTAATTTTATTTTTTGCTACTTCCAGTCGATTTTAAGCTCTGGAAGGATCACTTGTAGCAAACATTAAAAACTTGTCTCCATTAACCTCCTTTGACGTAACTTTTTTTTTTTTTTTTTTGCTACTTCCAGCCGATTTTAAGCTCTGGAGGAATCATATGTAGTAACCAGATTAAAAACTTGTCTCCATTAACCTCCTTTAATGTATTCTGTTTTAGTCTTGGTACTCCTAGATGATTTTGTTATTAAGCACTGGCGGGATCTTCTGTAGTAACCAGATTAGAAACTGTCTCCATTAACCTCCTTTCATATATTTAGTTTTATTTTTCCTATTTTCAGATGATTTTATGTACTAGAGAGAATTTTTAGTAACTGGATTAAAACTCTCCATTAACCCCTCCTTTCACAAACTGATGTCTCTCTCTCTCAGACAAATAAACATGTCTGAAGATATCAAGAACAGAATCAAAATAAATGACACACTGAAGAGCTTAACTATGGCAAATACCATCTTAATTTCTTCAGTACGATACGTAACTTTATTCATAGTATCACAAGATGATTTTATTCTGCTTAACAGACCCTGGCAGCAGAGGCATAAAAAATAAGTTCCATTAACCCTTTGGTGCGACAACACTGTTCACTATGGCTCGGATCTACAAACACATTACCAACTCCGTCACTCAGATTATAATATGCAGGAAAATGTGATTAATTCTTCTACTAGAGCGCATATTCACAAAATGATCAACTCCCTCTCGTACCTCAGATTTTCATTTCCAGGTAGACATACAATGATGCTTTTAAGAGGGTTCGGATTCACACACGTACCATCAACTTCATCATATCTCACATTTTAATTTGCAGGAAGACGTACAATGATGCTTTTACCACAGCTTGGATCCACAAACACACTTACAATCACCTCCCAGTCCTAACTCGATTCTGATTTGCGGGAAAAAGTATTGTTCAGTGACAGACATAAGTATCTTTGATGAAAATAAAATCTGAAAATCATCAAAAATGTCTGGAAAAAATCAAACTTAGTAAACTGTACCCAGAAATGACAATGTTCACTCCACGTATGACTAAAACACATTAGTCTAAGTCTAAAGACAGTTTATAAATCAACCTAAACACAGACTTTAAGTCTAAAATATAATCAAAATTGGTTTTAAAAAATAAACAAAACCCATCATTACTCTATACTGGGGTTTGGCCATCGCTCAGAGGGGTAGGGTGGTATTTCTACCCCCATCGCTATGCCAGGGTATCGCATCTATGGGTATCGTATCTCGGGGTCTGCCTGTACGATGAAGCTGTTTACGAGGCTCAGATCCACAAACATATGATCAATTCTAATTTTGATTTGCAGGAAGAAGTAACAACAACAACACTGTTCACTATGGTTTGGATCCACAAATGTACAAGCAACAACCTGTCATAACCCAATTTTGATTTACAGGAAGAAGTACAACAACACTCTTTACCAGGACTCAGATCCACAAACATACAATCAACTCCCCATCAGACCCCAATTTTGATTTACAGGAAGACATACAATACAATGACGCTGTTTACCAGGGTTGGATCCACAAGAGTACAATCAATTCCCTCTCGTAACTCAAGATTTTAATTTGCAGAAGTACAATGATGCTGCTTGTCAGGCCCAGAGCGACAAATGTACAAGCAGCTCGCCTGTCATAACCCGATTTCAGTTTGCACGAAAAGAAGAAAAAAAAATCCACTTTCTCAAGCACTTGACTGAGCCTCACTTCAACTGAAGCAATCTAACTACTTTATCACCAAGCCTGTCTGTCTTCCTCTCTATCTAACTATGTATCTATCGCCAGACACCTTACTCCCGTAAGCGGTGGCCACAAACAAATTGCCTCCATGTCTCCCTGTGCTCTGACAATTGGCTGCCCTCCCTCCAACTTACATTCCCCTCTCTCATCTCTCTCTCCATTCCATCCTTCCATCATACTCACAAACATTCTTCTAGTAAATCTCCCATTCTCCATCCTCTCCACATAGTTTAACCACCACCAGGAGCTTAACACACATTACTATAAGGTACTTACTCTAACCTAACAAAGATCTGTAATACCTTACTGTTCAGCTGATGGCCAAGTACAGTGCTATCTGTATATTCAGACTGAACACTTAAACTAGTAACCAAAGAGACTAATTCTTACCCCACCACACAGGCTCAGTAAATTTCAGGCAAGAAAGCCAAAGTACTGTACTCAAGTTGTGTAGCTGGCCGATTTCCATCATGTGAAAATAAACTAAGTACACCCTTCAAGATATGAGACATTCCGAGGAAGAACTGGAAAAATCCAAAATTACTGTAACCCATACCTGAATAGGTTTAAACTGGACCAAAACTGTGACTTCCCCCAATAAACAACTTATCTGAATGTGAATATTTTGTACAGCAATTCTTCCATCCGAAGTGCTGTACTGTATTTGCAGCAACATGACAACAAGAAACAATATTTTAACCTCTCCAGTGTGATGAAAATCTTGTTTGTTCTTGCTATCATCAGCCAATTTAATTCAACTAAGAAGAGACGCTTCAAACTGAGGGGTTAGGTACAGACTTCATTCACCCCTTCAGTGCCATAATGCTCCTCTAAGCTGAACAAAACAATCTCAAAACAGTAAGCATAAAACAGGACAACACATCATCAGAGTGAGGGGATCAACCTACTGGAATTTTTTTTTTTTTATCTATTATTTGTTACAAAAATCATATTGCGTGTCAAGTTCCTGTACTGTATTACTGCACCATATCCAAAAAATACTGACTGAAAATCCAAAACATTTGGCAAATCTGAGCCAATTACTCATTTAAATTTGTATTTATCACTATGGACTGTACTGCTGGATACTATAGAAACAATCCATATGGTTACCTCAAGTGGATGTTTGGGCTTAGATTATAGTGATAATGTAGAAAATCACAGCAATGATAAGAAAATTAAGTTCTTTTTCATACGATATTCAACTCTATAAGACTATGTAGAACTGGGCATCTGTTTACTTGAGCCAAAAACAACACATATGGTACGGTGCTATGAAAACTACTGTGATGTTTGCAATGTAGCACTTTCCAGTTATTTTTTAGGGAATTCGTTTCATTTTCATTTATAAAGGCTCCAACATGCCTGCTTGCATTGGCCTTGGTCACCTAATGGCAGCTCTTCACACTTCTCAATCTCTAGCAGCCTTTCTATTCAGTCCCTTATCCCTGAGGTCGCACTCTGTAACACTGTATACTAATTTTATCATTCTTCATGATGTCTCATGTTACTGCACCCAACAACTCTACCAACACCACACAGGAAGTCCTCACTACAAGCAAAGGATGACCTTTACAAAATATCAGCTTTCTACATAATGCTGTTACTATAAATTAGGGTAAAATGGCACATTAACTTCACCAATAGAAACAAAACTTTAACAGGCAAGAATTCTTTCATTTAATGATGACTTACTAGCACAGAAGGGTGACTAAAAATAAATAATTAAATAAAAAATGGCTAAGCAAGATTTTTTTTTAACACAAAAAAGAAGGAACCAAAGGCCAGGGGCCCACATAATTGTTCCCCTCAAGAAAAAATAAAAACAAAATACCAAAGAGCAAAATCCAAGACGTATGCTCAGAGACTCTCATATTCCCTCCCCACTTCACTACATAACCTATTCCAACACTACCTATGCCCACAGCCTCCCATCATCCCTCCTATTCTGTCCTATCATGTGCAATTAAAGAGTGGTAAAGTCTTTTATGAACTACAAATTGTGATTTTGTAGAAATGTCTTTTAAATTAAAAGGTATTTTTGCAGCTTCAGACAGTCAGGCCTCTTGGTTAATTTGAGATAGGTTAGGTTAGGTTAGGTTTGCTTAGTTTAAGTAGACAAGGTTAGTCAGGTTAAAGTAAACTACAGTACATAGCTTACGCCTGTTGGGCTAAGTTTGGTAGACCAGGTTAGCTACTCAAGGTTAGTAAGAAAAAGCCATTAAGATAACCTTGGCTGTTCAAAACTGCAAAACTTACCAATTCAAACTATACCATAAAAAATACATTTCTACACAATGCAGTACTGTACAGAAATCTATTTTCTTACTACCATATTTTTATGAACGAATATGAATAAATTACAAAAATATATACAGTATTATATATATAATTTCTTAGATGTGATTCACCAAAAATGAAAAATAAACCTACTAATTTCTTCCATCTTCCATGACCATTACTTATGATTTATTTAACGTAGCCCTGTGGCTATGGTATTGAGTGGCTGGAGGAAGTTCAGGGAGCTGCTACCTCTCCTGACACTGAGAGGGCTCTCCCCCCATGCTAAGGGATCTTTGTATGCGGCATGTGTTAGAAGTGTAATACCGTGTGGCACTGAAACCCAGGCAGTAAAGGAAGAGGATATTCGTAGGCTCAAATGTACAGTAATGACGAATCTGATAGATACGGTATGTAATGCGTCCTCGAATGCAAAGCCTGGGGAGGCAAGAATTACAACTGAAGAATTGAGAGGATGGATAGGACTAGAATGTATTGGTGCTGTGGCCTGTGATGCAGTAGGGTAGACTGAGATGGTATTGGGATGTAGAGAGGATGGAGGATGACAACTGTGTGCAGAAGGTGAGAAGTATGAAACGTTGGAGATAAGGTTGCAAGTGGCAGAACTAAAAAGACCTGGGATGAGATCAAAGAGTGTGACCTCAGGGATAACAGACTGAAGAGAGAGACTGCCAGAGACTGAGCAGCATGGAGAGCCACCACTAGGTGACCCAAGGCCAACACATGCAAGCATGTTGGTGCCTTCATAAATGATACAATATGATAAAGCCACAAAAAACTGACAAGTGAACATATATAATTCCATTAGGTAGACACTGAGCAAGATTTAGTGTGTACTGAACCTGGGTTTGATATTGCCAACCCTACCAAATGTCGGTTATAATGAGCGAACACATACTGGTATACTGTCAGCCTCTTCTCCCAGCTGATTTGATACAGCACAGGCTCACTATAGTCCATTTACACTCAGCCATCCACACCTACCTATACTCCCTTATTCTACCTCCATCATCTGTAATTCTAATTCTGATTTTTGCAGATTTTGGAGTCATGAGTAAAGGAAAATGGGCAGATGTGGAGGGATGGAGTTGTGGCTGACTAAATTTTAATTTGGAATGGACTTTGCCCTCCCTCCCAACTTACAACACCCTTATTCATATACTTCTTCATTCCATCCCTGCCCCTCATCTTCAGTTCCCCCCCCTCCCTCCTCCACCTCACCCACATGCACTCTCCCAGTCATTCTCTCATTCTCCACTTACTCCACACAGCCAAACCATTTCATGGTAAACGTACTTCTCCTAATACGTCAAAAACATTAGTAAACTTATTGGTATCAATACTCATCACAGAGTTTCTTAATGAAATGATGATAATCAGTGACATTCCAACCTGCTGGTATATTTCTCACTCCGACCGCAGTCCTTAGATGAAACCTAGATTTTGTCAATCGTCGTTTTTTACATCACATGTTGGAATTTCATTTCCATTTCCACAGCAAATTACTCATTTCTGAGATACGATTTCAACCCCCCCCCCAAAAGCAAATTTAAGCAAAACTGAAAAAATAAAAAATAAGTAAATAACCTAACCTTTCCTAACAATACGAGCTTATGTAAGGTATGCACAACAAGCTATGGGCATCTGTTATTCCTCAAACAATATTTACCCCACATCTAATTGCGACAGAAGCAGCATTGGAAGAACTAGGAACTCATCATGCTTCACCCCACAAACACGTATTTTTTTTTTCCCCTCAACTGAACTTGGAGCATCATTCTGTATAACTTATGTCACAGTTACAGCACCAAGACGGTATCTCAACATCCCAAATCGGATCAAACAAAACAACCAATGAAACAGGAATAACACCAAATAATTACACCAAACTTGAATACAGTAACACCAGATAAGGTCAAACTGGTATGCTGTCAAAACACGAATAATACCACCATGGCTATACCCACACTACAATATATACATAAAAGATAATTACTGAAAATATTTCATAACACGCAAAATGGCAATTATGCAGTACATAAGTAATTATTTGAAACATTTTATAATACACATACAATAATTATTCAGTACAACACTACCCCTCTGGGTTAGGCTGGTCTAGGTTAGGATGGGCAGGTTACATATCAATCAGCTTTGGTAATCCTTAAGGAAACAAAGAACCACCTTATTATGCAGTTTTCTTGTGTTTTTTCCTTATCTTAGCTCTTCATGGGATCCTCTGAGCATTTTCTGATTGTGTTCTCAAGTTTTGATGCTTTTTATATCTTTTTACAAGTAGTGAAAAGCATTTAGCATTGTTGTTTACAATCCCAAACAGCACCAAAGGCAAGCAGACACCATCTTGTGGTGTGCAGACAGATGGAAGCCATCTTAGAATGTCTTTTTTTAACAAAATTACTGTCATCAGTCCCTATTTATCTAAACCTAACCTAAATTTTCGCAACTTATCTCAATCTTATTTATCCTAACCTAACCTATTTTATCTTAATCTAGCCAAACTTATTCTAACCTATCTCATTTAATCTCATTCTCCTTATTTATTGATGGCTCCTCTTCATACTCAAAAATCCACTTCTGTACACCTTTACAGAGTCACTGAACACTTCAGAGCTAGGTAAATAATTATATACCGGTATCTATATTTATTTTAAGGTGGTCTTATGTCTCCTTAGCGTTTAGTCTATGCCAGTTCTGCCTAAAAATGAGCTGTGCAGAGCCTAACCTAACAAAAAATAATATTCTAGCTAACCTAACTTATCACATCCTAAACAAGCCTAAAGAATATGTGCCAATGTTGTTTTGAAAAATTACCAGCAAAATACCATCACTGGGCAGCATAAAGGTACCAAAGCAATATTGGAGGTGGGCAAATGTGTTCCTAAAGACTTACCTTCATGGGTATTTGTTTGTGAGACAGGGAACCACCTTATTATGCAAGTTTTTTTTTCTCTCTCCCCTTCACAGAGCCCTTCACATGCAGCTTTGAGTTGTTTCTCATTGTACACTCAGGTTTTGATTTTTTTTTCCT
This sequence comes from Coenobita brevimanus, assembly GCF_032717465.1. Taxonomy (NCBI): domain Eukaryota; kingdom Metazoa; phylum Arthropoda; class Malacostraca; order Decapoda; family Coenobitidae; genus Coenobita; species Coenobita brevimanus. The sequence goes on along the minus strand of NC_136992.1, from coordinate 30,606,696 downwards.
ATCTGGCTTACAAAAGTCCATCAAAATATTGGTGTTTCTTTATACTGTATTCACAATAGTGCCATACAGGTACAATACATCAGCAAGGCATTAATATAACCTCGTCTATGTTCAAATCAGAGTGACTCCTTATACTGATGACTGTGGGCCATAATGGAACAGGAAATTAGTTAAGCATAAATCTAATCTCATCTATGTTCATATTAATTTGCTCCTTGATATTGGATTGTGTCTTTACTTTAAAATGTTCTTCCTTACACCTTAATAAAGCTCCCCAAAAGTCCACAGGTAAGTGTGACTGATTTGAGATTAAGACGTGGTCCCCTGTCTCAATAACACATACCCTTCAATATAAAACCCTGAGAAATACTGTAATATAGAAAATACAATTATAAGGCAATATAACAGTACCAAAGCAAAATTAGGGGTAGGAAAACTGCACAGAGGGTAAGTATTGGCAAATGGTAATATCAATATAACAAACCTCAAAATACTCTCAGTGCAGTAGTGGCTTCTGAATATTAGCCAGCAAAATGTGGTCTCAAAGCCTTACCTTAATACACAACGACGTCGGGTAGTGGTAAGGTGCCAAGCATCCTATTAATAGATGCCTAACTCTAATATGGCCAGGACCGGGATATATATATAAACACTTCCATTCGTTCTAAGTCACAGCATGAAATTAGCCAACTGGGAGATACAAAACAATACTGAAGCCCCTGGGAACTCCTGGTATATTATAAGGTGGGTGTTTAGTAACCAGGATGCCGATGGTGATAGGGTTAAAGTTATCACCTGTCAATGATAAAAAGCCCCGGCGACCGACCCGCCCACCCCAACTCCATTATCTCCATTTCTATCCTATTTTCCCCTTAACTACTGCCCTAAATTTGATCAGAAGTACCACTCCCAGCTATAGATGGCAAAAATACATTAAATGCGCCTATACTTTCACAGGAATAGCACATTAAAAAGGAATTCTTGGCTTTGTTTACCTACCTCAGGTCGCTCCTCAGAAGGGATAGTCAAGCGAGCATCACCTGGAGAAAAGGTAATCTTTGTTTTAATTTCTTTCCAAAATTTTAAGTGAATTTAATATATAAATTTAATATCTAAAAATAGTTTCGAAGGATACATCAACTCTAAAATTTTTCAAACAAATCTTATAATTAAATACTATAGTTTTGTGGAAGGGAGGAGCCTCTTCCACTCGAGATAACTTGGCAGTTCTTGAGTCATTTCCTGTCCCCTTACCGCTGTTATCTAATTAATATGATCATTATACAAACCTGTGATTAGAATATCATTACTCGTGCAGTATAATCAGTGCTAATAGTTGTCTGAAATGTTCTGCTACTGTCCACTGTAACGTTAATATTATATGGTCGATGTGAGTAGTTTATCGATAAATCCTTCATACTCGCCTATACAAATTTTTCAGTATATTACTACACAGGTATGTACACACACACACACACACACACACACACACGCGCGCGCGATGCAAAAATACAATGGAAAATTACTAACACAGTTTCTTCTCGCAAAGAGCTACAAGAAGAATTTAATAAGCTTCATGAATGGAGCAGTAAATGGCAAATGGAATTTAATGTGGATATGTTATGTAATTGGGTTTGGTAAAAGTGAGAAAAGACCAGATTGGGATTATAAGTTAAGAAGATCAACCCTACACATCAGAAAGGGAGAAGGACCTAGGAGTGACGTTTATCAATAACAATCTGCGGCTGACCACATCAGTGAGAAAGAACGTAACGTATACACTGCTTGCTAGTAAGAGAACAGCATTCACATATATAAATGAAGACATGCTGAGAAAGATATGAACATCATTCATCAGACTAACCCTGGAGTATGCATCAGTAATCTGGAATCCTCATCTCAAAAAACACGTAAATAAGATTGAAAAAGTACAAATGGCAGCTACAAGATGGGTACCAAGCTTAAGGGATCTAAGCTACGATGAAAGACTAGAAAAACTGAATCTACCAACATTACAGGAGAGAAGGAAAAGAGGAGAATGATTATGCAATATAAATGCATCACAGGGAAAGAGAAAATAGACATACGGGTACGGTAAATGAATATATAACCTGTGGGGAAGCATCAGCAAGAGGACACAGCAAAAAACTACATAAAAAGAGAGGCGATAAAGACGTAAGGAAATTCAGTTTCCCAAATAAGGCAACTGATCAGATGAATACACTACCGAATTAAATAGTGTGTGACAAAACTATTCATAAATTTAAAGATATGTATGATAAAAATGGTTTAATACAGGGGACAGTACGAGCTTGACTCATTCCTGTAAAGATACAATTAGGTAAGAACAATTAAGAACACACACACACACACACACACACACACACACACGCACACACACACACACACACACACACACACATATATGTATATATATATATATATATATATATATATATATATATATGTATATAAAAGCGTAATTTATTAAATATAAAGGTTACCCTACTACAATATCAAAGAAAATGCTTATACGTCCGTTCTTTATGTTTATTTCAATGGGAAACTATGAATTAAGGCAGGTTCCGTATATATCTTGCCAGATCATTTGAGAGAGAGAGAGAGAGAGAGAGAGAGAGAGAGAGAGAAGGATCACCAGTTTCAGAGTCAATGCTGTGTATACATCAATTACATTAAGTTGTGTGTGTGTGTGTGTGTGAGAGAGAGAGAGAGAGAGAGAGTCAATCCTCCTGCCACCTGCTACACAACACCACACAGCCACACGATAACAATCACCACACCTGCAATCATATTCATAACCTCTGATAAGCTTATATTGTGCATGATGTTTGTATATACGCTTGCCCTCATTCATACATACATACATACTTACATACATACATACTACCACTATTGCTACTACTACTACTACTACTATTACTACTACAGCCTCTCATATCACCACCACCACCACCATCACAACAACAGCAACAACAACTACTACTACTACTACTACTACTAGCTACCACCACCACTGCTGCTGCTACTACTACTACTACTACAATCAAAAGAATAATACAGCTATCTAACACCAAAGCAAGTCTATATATTAAAGACCTTACACTAAAAAACAATATAATGTAATATATATAAACACGTTTCCTTTCACTTACACAAATTCAAAATCAGAGGAACAAACTTCGAATAAAACAATGGATCTTTGAAACTGGCTAGCTAATGAGTAGACTCGTTTTTTGGTGGACTGATTACTTATGTTTTTTTTTTTTTATATAACTCTGCCTTGTAATCTTATCAGCGCTGTGAGATAAGACGCGTTATCAGCACAGGGTTAACAGGCCAAACAGCTTTGCCTAATTTCTTGCCAACGCGACACGGTAGGCGGCGGACGTGAAAGTACAGCCTCGCGGACGTGAAAGTACGTCATAAAAAAAAAGGTGTTTCCAAGGAATGAAGTGCATATACATGGCCAGAAAATAAGGAACTGAGGGAAAAATATAATAAAAAAAAATAAAGAAAAGGAGCGAGAAAAAATAAGATAATCAAGAAAAAGGAAATAAAGACAATAATGAAATTAGAAAAAATAAGCAATAAAATACCCAGGAAAAACAACAAAAATAAGATAAAATAAAAATGGAAAAGTAAATATTTGAGAAAGAGGAGTGAGGAAAAAATAAAACACAGAAAAATAAAATAATCAAGAAAATGAACGGTGTGAAAAATACATAAAAAAAAAATCAAGAGTAAAAATAAGAAAATAATCTAGACAAAGGGGAGTGAGAAAAAATAACGTAATAACAGAGGAGTGAGAAAAATAAAACAAAATAATAAAGACAAAGTGAGAAAAAATAAAATAATCAAGAAAAAGAGAAAAATAAACTAATAAAGAAAAAGTCAGAAAAAAATCAAAATAAACAAGAAAAGGAATAGGAGGCTGGCCACAGATTTTTGACTTGGCATAATTTTCGCTTTTACGTCAAATTTCAGGGACTTGAATTAAATATAAAGACCCGCGAAAAAGGCGATCCCAAGCTCCTATCGCCCAGTCCTGCCTGTGCTGATAAAAGATAAGAGGGTTATTACACGACAGGTATGTAGTGGCCTTATCAGTGGTGGATAGCAAAGCATTAGCAAAGCATTCTAAATAGGCCAGGTATACACACGAAGGTATACACACACTAAGGTATACACACACGAAGGTATACACACACGAAGGTATACGCATACGAAGGTATACGCACACGGAGGTATACGTACACTAAGGTATACACACACAAAGGTATACACACACGAAGGTATACACACATTCAAGTATACACACACTAAGGTATACACACACTAAGGTATACATACACTAGTATACACACGAAGGTACACACACGAAGGTATACACACACTGCTAAGGGAAATTGGGCTTCGGTATTGGGTATAGTATGTTTATTTTACCTGACAAACATCCCTAATCCCTACCTCCATCCCTAATCCCTACCTCCATCCCTAATCCCTACCTCCATCCCTAATCCCTACCTCCATCCCTAATCCCTACCTCCATCCCTAATCCCTACCTCCATCCCTAATCCCTACCTCCATCCCTAAACCCTACCTCCATCCCTAATCCCCACCTCCATCCCTAATCCCCACCTCCATCCCTAATCCCTACCTCCATCCCTAATCCCTACCTCCATCCCTAATCCCTACCTCCATCCCTAATCCCCACCTCCATCCCTAATCCCCACCTCCATCCCTAATCCCCACCTCCATCCCTAATCCCCACCTCCATCCCTAATCCCTACCTCCATCCCTAATCCCAACCTCCATCCCTAATCCCTACCTCCATCCCTAATCCCTACCTCCATCCCTAAACCCTAACTCCATCCCTAATCCCTACCTCCATCCCTAATCCCTACCTCCATCCCTAATCCCAACCTCCATCCCTAATCCCTACCTCCATCCCTAATCCCAACCTCCATCCCTAATCCCTACCTCCATCCCTAATCCCAACCTCCATCCCTAATCCCAACCTCCATCCCTAATCCCTACCTCCATCCCTAATCCCTACCTCCATCCCTAATCCCTACCTCCATCCCTAAACCCTACCTCCACCCCTAATCCCTACCTCCATCCCTAATCCCTACCTCCATCCCTAATCCCTACCTCCATCCCTAATCCCAACCTCCATCCCTAATCCCTACCTCCATTCCTAATCCCTACCTCCATCCCTAATCCCTACCTCCATCCCTAATCCCTACCTCCATCCCTAAACCCTACCTCCATCCCTAATCCCTACCTCCATCCCTAATCCCTACCTCCATCCCTAATCCCCACCTCCATCCCTAATCCCTACCTCCATCCCTAATCCCTACCTCCATCCCTAAACCCTACCTCCATCCCTAATCCCTACCTCCATCCCTAATCCCCACCTCCATCCCTAATCCCTACCTCCATCCCTAATCCCCACCTCCATCCCTAATCCCTACCTCCATCCCTAATCCCTACCTCCATCCCTAATCTCAACCTCCATCCCTAATCCCTACCTCCATCCCTAACTCGCCCCCCCCCAATTTCAGCTCAGTTGATTGTCAAGTGTAGTCAGACTGTAGCTGATTTGACTAGTAACCAAGGAGACTCATTCTTGTCTCACTAAAAATCATGAAACCATAATTTAGTGACAACAAGGCGACTATGCATATATTTCTTTACAAAATGACTCAACATCAGAAATGACAATAGATAGTCCTTGGTTATTCTATCTATTTATCTATCTATCTCTCTTCGCCCAGGTGCCATAGTAGTAGTAGTAGTAGTAGCAGTAGTAGTAGTAGTAGTAGTAGTCGACCGTGTTACCTATTTTCCTCCTAGTTTTATCTCCGCCTTACAAAACACAGACTAACACAGTGATGGCAATGAGTCTGTTATCAGTACACAGGATAACACTCAGCCGGCATCAACGTCACACTCACAGATAACAGATAACACGTGACACGGTTTCCCTCATCCTAGCTAGTGTGTGTGTGTGTGTGTGTGTGTGTGTGTGTGTGTGTGTATTCATCCGCCAAATTACACCTTCATGCTTTCTTCCACGTTTAAAATAATATCTAGTTTGTGTGTGTGTGTGTGTGTGTGTGTGTGTGTGTGTGTGTGTACCA
>NC_136992.1:30590532-30595532 GCF_032717465.1 Coenobita brevimanus | reverse complement strand
ATCTATCTATCATCTATCTATTTATCTATCATCTATCTATCAATCATCTATCTATTGTCAGACGCTTAAATCCCGTAAGGGGTTGCCACATACAAATCACCTCCACGTCCCCTTGTCCTCTGGCATTTGGTTGCCCCCCCTTCAATTCACACCCTCTAATATATCTCCATTCCATCTCTCCATCTCATCCTTGGTCTCTCTCTCTCTCCCCCTCCACCTCAGTCACACACACTCTTCTAGTCAGTCTCTCATTCTCCCTCCAATCAACACACTCCTCTCATATAATCTCTCCTCTCCATCCCTCCATCTCATGCTTGGCCTCCCTCTCCGCCTCACACACACACACACACACACACACACACACACACACACACACACACACACACACTTCTAGTCAGTCTCTACCCTTTCTTCTTAGTGCTTTTCTCCCAACATATTTTGCTTTATTTACAAGATCATGGTGTTTGGATATCAGGTGCCTCCAAACACCCACCCAAACACCGTAGCTACAACTGAGGGTCGATTTAAAGTGAGGTGGGAGACTTGGCAGCGCGTTTTCCTCAGCGATTTATTTTCCACAGTACACCTGTGGAGAGGATGGAGAGTGAGAGACTGACGAGACGAGTGTATGTGAGTGAGGTGGAGGGGGGGAGAGGGAGGGAGAGGCCAAGGATGAGATGGAGGGATGGAGTGGAGAGGTACATGAGAGAGGGGGATATGAGCTGGGAGCAGGGCAGTGAAATGGCGGGGGACAAGCGACATGGAGGCGATTTGTTTGTGGACACCCCTTACGGGATTAAGGCGCCTGGCAATAGATAGACAGACTTTTTTACTCTCCTCTCTGAAGAAAATGTTAAAATTTTATACATTACATACATAACCAGCTTTAAAAATTGCATAAATCAATTACAAGACGGTGTTACGGTGTGAGGTGCAAAATAAATCGCTTAAGACCAGATGCAACAAAATCCCTAGCCCAAAATAAATCGCTTAAGGCCAGATGCAACGAAATCTCTAGCCCAAAATAAATCGCTTAAGATGATATGCGAAATCCCTAGCCCAAAATAAATCGCTTAAGGCCAGATGCAACGAAATCCCTGTCCCAGAACCAGACAACCTTGCATTGTTGTTCGTCCATCAGGCGTTCAGTGCACTGGGTACAAGCACACGGGTCAGAAGCCTCCCTAACACCTCTTCCTTACCGATTTATTTTCCCAACTACCCATGAATATCCTCTTCCTTACCGATTTATTTTCCCAACTGCCCATGAACGTCCTCTTCCTTAGCGATTTATTTTTCCAAGTACTCAGTAATATTAATAGGTAGTTGGATATTAATGAGCAGTTGGGAAAATAAATCGGTAAAGAAGAGGATATTAGCCTTCTAATATCCACATAATTTTCACCAATAACACACGGGAGTACTGTGGTGTAATGAGCAGAATAAATAGCACAGGAAAAACTGCTACTAAATCTCGAAAGGAGCTTAAAATACACATCTATAATCCAATGTCAGTATGTTTGTTGGTCTGTCTGTTTGTGACCGTAACACAGCAAGACCAGTGCATTGTAGAGCAATTTTAGTTAGAGCAAAGTACCGCTAAAATGTCCTAACTTGAATAAAACAATGTCCAGTCCAATCGGGCTACCGGTTCCCAAGTTATCACTTATTTCTGGCCTTTTACTCAGTGGCGTTTAGGCGGATCACTTTCTTTCTGGGCACTGAAGTTACCATAACAACGCCGAAAGTACAGAACGTAGTGCAATTTTGTATATAGAAGGGTACCGTTAAAATGCTCAAAGTTGAAGAATAAAACAATTTCCAGACCAATCGGGCCACCGGTTCCCGAGTTATTACTCATTTCTGGCCTTTTGACATCGAGCGGAAAGGCCACCGAAGGTATCCTTTAGGCGTTAAAAAAAAAGAAAAAATAAAATAAGCGATTGAAAAAAACGGAAATCATCTTTAAATTTAAAAAAAACGAACTTTATCTCTAAAAAAAGCAGTTAAAAACGGTTCCTTTTTTTAATTTAAAGGAATGCTTTGATTTTTTTTTCATTTTTTTATGTTTGTAATCCACGTACATTTACTTCAATTCACATCACGTACGCAAAAGGTTAACGTGTACATACGACCGTGTGTACGTATCAGAAAAAGTCATGGCTGTGAATACGTACATACATATTTTGAACGGCCATGGAGAGACAAAGGAAGGAGAGAGAGAGAGAGAGAGAGAGAGAGAGAGAGAGAGAGAGAGAGAGCTACAGGACCGAATGAATGGAAGGGTGGAAAGGGGGAGGGTAGAAAAAAAAGTAAGGGAGAGAGATACGAAGGGAGGAAGGGGGAGAGAGGGAGGGAAGTGGATGAAAAACTAATGAGAGAGAGAGAGAGAGAGAGAGAGAGAGAGAGAGAGGAAGGGAGTGAGCGATGTGGAGTGAGTCAGTACGATGGTGAGTGTGGTGGAGGGAGGATTGCAGTGTGGTGGTGTGTGTGGTTGATTTGGCACACTACCACAATTATCACAGCTACCACAAATACTCTGCAGTGTGGTGGGGTGTGTGGTTGCTTTGCCCATTAACCACAACTACCGCAATAACCACCACAACAATAACTACATTCTCACTGCCATAACTACTACAGCAACCAGAACTACCACCACCACAACCACAACTACTACAACATCCATACTTGTCACCAGCATAGCCACATCTACCACCATTACCACAACTACCACCACAATCACCACATCATTCCTACCACCACAACTGACTACCACAACCATTACTACCACACCTACCACAACCATACCAACCACCATAACCACACCACAACTACCACAACCACACATACCACAACCACCACAAGCACAAATACCACCACCACAAATACCACAACCATACCCACCACAACCATACCCACCACAACCATACCTACCACAACCATACCCACCACAACCACACCTACCACGACCATACCCACCACAACCACACCCACCACCACCATACATACCACAACCACACATACCACAACCACAAATACCACAACCACAAATACCACAACCCCACCTGCCACAACCACACATACCACAACCACACATACCACAACCATACCCACCACAACCACACCTACCACCACCATACCTTCCACCATAAGCACACCACAACTACCACACCTGCCACAACTACCACACCTACCACACCTGCCGCAACTACCACACCTACCACAACTGCCACAACTACCACACCTGCCACAACTACCACACCTGCAACAACAACCACACCTACAACAAATACCACAACTACCACAAATACCACAACTACCACAACTACCACAAATACCACAATTACCACAAATACCACAACTACCATGACAGTGGAGAAATTCTGGGCATCTCTTATCCAAGGATTATTGTCAGGATGTTCGGTAAGTAGATCTGGTTAGTACTTACACACCTACTTACCTACCTACCTACCTGTTAACCTATCTAGCACTCCATCTGTCTGCCTTTTGTCTTCGTCTGCCAGTCTACCTACCTACCTACCTGCCTACCTGCCTACCTACATACATACCTACCTACCACTCTATCTACATACATGCAAACATACATACATACCTATCTATCTATCTATCTATCTCTTTTTACCTACCTATATACATACATACATACATACATTCTTACCTTATTATCTTGCTATCTATCTATCTATCTATCTATCTACCACCTGCCTTTGTCTCCCTCCCTCCCTCCGTGGGGGGGGGGAAGGGTTAAGGTGTTGAATATAATGTGTGTTTTGGGACAAGGACGGGACAAAGCATTCACTCCTTCATTCCTTCACTCCTTCACTTCTCCTTCACTTTACTCCTTCACTCCATCACTTCTTCACTTTTTTCACTTCTCCTTCACTCCTTCACTCTTCTTCACTCCTTCACTTCTTCTATTCAGGACTTTCACTAGCTTATTCACTGGCACTGGTTCCTTCACTGGTTTACTGCTTCCCTCCTTCATTCCTTCATTCATTCGTTCCTTCATTTCTTCCTTCCTTCTTCCTTTATTTTCTTTATCCTTTCTTCCTTCAGTTTCTCCCGCCTTCATTCCTTCACTGCTTTTATCTGATCCTTCCTTCCTCCATTTCCTTTCCTTTCTTCCTTCCTTCCTTCTTTCCTTTCCTTTTTTTCTTTCTTTCTTCCTTCCTTCCTTCCTCCATTTCCTTTCCTTTCTTCCTTCCTTCCTTCTTTCCTTTCCTTTCTTCTTTCTTTCTTCCTTCCTTCCTTCCTCCATTTCCTTTCCTTTCTTCCTTCCTTCCTTCTTTCCTTTCCTTTTTTTCTTTCTTTCTTCCTTCCTTCCTTCCTCCATTTCCTTTCCTTTCTTCCTTCCTTCCTTCTTTCCTTTCCTTTTTTTCTTTCTTTCTTCCTTCCTTCCTTCCTCCATTTCCTTTCCTTTCTTCCTTCCTTCCTTCTTTCCTTTCCTTTTTTTCTTTCTTTCTTCCTTCCTTCCTTCCTCCATTTCCTTTCCTTTCTTCCTTCCTTCCTTCTTTCCTTACTTCTTTTCTTACTTCCTTCCTTCCTTCCTTCCTCCATTTCCTTTCCTTTCTTCCTTCCTTCCTTCTTTCCTTTCCTTTTTTCTTTCTTTCTTCCTTCCTTCCTTCCTCCATTTCCTTTCCTTTCTTCCTTCCTTCCTTCTTTCCTTTCCTTTTTTTCTTTCTTTCTTCCTTCCTTCCTTCCTCCATTTCCTTTCCTTTCTTCCTTCTTTCCTTTCCTTTCTTCTTTCTTTCTTCCTTCCTTCCTTCTTCCAATTCCTTTCCTTTCTTCCTTCCTTCCTTCTTTCCTTTCCTTTCTTCCTTCCTTCCTTCTTTCCTTTCCTTTCTTCTTTCTTTCTTCCTTCCTTCCTTCCTCCAATTCCTTTCCTTTCTTCCTTCTTTCCTTTCTTTCTTTCTTCCTTCCTTCCTTTTTTTCATTTTTCCTTCCTTCTTCCTTCCTTCCCTCCTTGTTAAACTGGTCTG